>NW_026652292.1:34767192-35173789 GCF_009828535.3 Hylobates moloch
TTAATTTCTTTTTTTTTTTTTTTTTTTTTTGAGACGGAGTCTCTGTTGCCAAGGCTGGAGTGCAGTGGTGCAATCTGGACTCACTTCGACCTCCACCTCTCGGGTTCAAGCGATTCTCCTGCCTCATCCTCCTGAGTAGCTTGGATTACAAGCATCTGCCACCACGCTCAGTTAACTTTTGTATTTTTAGTAGAGACAGGGTTTCACCATGTTGGCCAGGCTGGTATCAAACTCCTGACCTCAAGTGATCCACCTGCCTCGGCCTCCCAAAGTGCTGGGATTACAGATGTGAGCCACTGTGCCCAGCTTTTTAAAATTTAAACTTTCATTTTTTATTTTTATTTTTATTTATTTTTGAGACAGAGTTTCACTCTGTTGCCCAGGCAGTGGCGTGATCTTGGCTCACTGTAACCTCCGCCTCCTGGGTTCAAACAATTCTGCTGCCTCAGCCTCTGGAGTAGCTGCGACTACAGGCACCTGCCACCATGTCCAGCTAATCTTTGTATTTTTAGTAGAAACAGGGTTTCACCATGTTGGTCAGGCTGGTCTCGAACTCCTAACCTCAGGTGATCCGCCTGCCTTGGCCTCCCAAAGTGCTGGGATTATAGACATAAATCACCATGCCTGGCCTAATGTCAACTTTCATTTTAAATACAGGGGGTACATGTGCAGATTTGCTACATGAGAATAGTGCATGATGCTGAGGCTTGGGGTACAGATCCCGTCACGCAGGTAGCGAGCATGGTACCCAAATGCCCATGATTTTCTAAGTGGCAGAAAAAATCAGGTTAACAAAGGCCCTACATTGAAAGATCCTATGGACAGATGAAAGATAACTAGACGGAGATCTTCCCCAGGAAGAGGTGCTTTGTTCTTCCCTGTATTGATTTCAACAGCACTTGATATTCATAAACATAACTCTGAACAGACTGACTCTGAAAGGAGCTGTTGACCTGGAAGTGACGTCCATGGAATCTGAAAACATAATGAGCTGGTTCGTCAAAGAATCTTCTTTTCCTTTTCCTCCCCAACAGGTTTAATTGTGGAACTGGGGTTGCCATCATCGTAAGTGAGACCAAAATCAAACTAGGGGGCTGGCACACGGTTATGCTCTACAGAGATGGGCAGAGCGGGCTGCTGCAGCTGAACAACGGCACCCCAGTGACAGGCCAGTCTCAGGTAAGCATGAGCCCCACACCCTGCCCACCCCACATGCCACCCACCATAAGCCTCCTGAGAAGGGCTTACTGCAGAGAGCCGTGGCAGAGTCTGGAGGATTCAAGTTCTGGATGGGCTTGGTGAGGCCTATTTCTCACGGTGAACCCGTGCCACAGACTTTTGATGTGCTCCTGAGGGGTCTTGCACTCCAGGTAGCTTTCAGGGCACGCATTCACCGCACATCTACCAAAGAGAGAATTAAACTTGCAAGCATCATTGCTGTTAGTGCACAGGTCCATGCTGCAGGACTGTGCCCAAGGACGTGTTCTCTTTCCCTAAGTACATCAAAGCCAGCGGTAGAAGAAGGCCCATATTGGAAGAATAGAACCCATTATTACTATTATTACTTGGAGGCAGGGTCTCACTCTGTCCCCCAGGCTGGAGTGCAGTGGCATAATCATGGCTCACTGCAGCCTCTACCTCCCTGGTTCAAACCATCCCACCTCAGCCTCCCAAGTAGCTGGAACTACAGGCATGTGCCACCATGCCTGGCTAATTTCTTTTTTTTTTTTTTTTTTTTGTAGAGATAGAGTTTCACTGTGTTGCCCAGGCTGGTCGTGAACTCCTGGATGCAAGCAATTCTCCCACCTAGGCCTCCCAAAGTGCTGGGGTTACAGGGATGAGCCACCACACCCAGCCTAGAAGCCATTATTAGTGTCAAACACAAAGCTTGCGTTTAGGGCAGGAGTGTTGCAATCCTGTGGCTTTAGAAGATAGTCTTGAAAGGTTCGCTTGGTTCAAAATGCAGGAATAAGCTGTTCATCTACCTTTGAGGGGGACCGTAATTGTAGGAAATGGTAAAAAAAAAAAAAAAAAAAAAAAGTCGAACTGTTGGGCTACTCAGCAAATCACCTAGTATTCACATATTTGTTATGGTCTGGGCAATTTTAGGACTATGTTCAGAATAAACAGTTTGGATTAGCAGCCTGCCAAGGAACTGAGCCTGTAATTATAATCAGGCAGGTGTCTGTATTCTCCAAGGAAAAATGTAGCAAGAAAGCCTTTGTTTATATGTCTAGAGCTTCCTCCCTGCCTGGGCTCCTCTCTACTCTTTGCCAGCAAGACACATTATATAAAGCAGTGGTCCCCAACCTTTTTGGCACCAGGGACCGGTTTTGTGAAAGTCAATTTTTCCACGGACCAAGGTGGGTGGATGGTTTCAGGATAAACTGTTCCATCTCAGACCATCAGGCATGGTTAGAGTCTCAGAAGGAGCGTGTAACCTGGATCCCTCGCATGCACAATTCACAGTTCACAGCAGGGTTCGTGCTCCTGTAAGAATCTAATGGCACAGCTGATCTGACAGGAGGCGGAGCTCAGGCAGAAATGCTCGCTCACTCCGCCACTCACCTTCTGCTGTGCACCCTGGTTCCTAACAGGCCACAGACTGGTATGGGTCCATGGCCCAGGGGTTGGGGACCCCTGATATAAAGGGCTATGCCTTGCTGACACCCCGCCTTCCAAAATATAGAAGAAAATATCTCATTAATTTGGATCCCAGTGGTTCCAAAGGAATAAGAATTCAAATTTAGTAAATGTGAATCCAGGGAGATTGTTTATGCTCAGATGGCTAGGTAAGAAAAAGGCAGGGTCAGTGAAGTACATCAGTGCCAGAACTATAGGCCTAACATGATAAAAGTTAGTTTGATAGGAATAAAGAAACTTCTAGCTTGGGTCCAAAATACTCACATGAAGACAGAATGGGGAAGCTACAATAGAAGCCTGTGAAAATGTCTAATCGTTTAAAGTGGGGGAAGTTCCATAGCTGTTAACAAACAGGGTCATGTGGTAACAATGAGCTAAAGAAATTATAGGCTGTGTTAACAGAGTCATAGCATCTAAAAAAGGGAGGTGATGATCTTATTCTATTCTGGTGACCATGTGATAGCTTCTAGTGACTCAGATGGTGACTCTAATCCTCTGAGAGGATTACATTCACATCTGGATCACATTCTAAGAAGGCCGCAGACAAATTGGAGCAGTTCCAGGGGTAGTCACCCAAACTGGAAGATGACTTGAAATCCTTTCAAGGATTGATTGAAGGAGCAATGTTTAGTTTGGAGAAGAGAAGATGAAGGCATGCAAGGTGGCTTTTCATTATAGAGTCAAAGGGAGAGTCTTGGGAAAGAAAGATTTACTCCATGGACCCCCCCAAGGCCAAAGCTGAATGGAGCGAGCCTCAGGAGGTCGATTTTAGCTTCACCTAATCATACAAAGAGACAGAAGTGCAACAGACTATCTCAGGAGAGGGGGGGTATCCTTGGGGGGTGTTCAAGGGGTAACTTATCTGAACTTTTTATTAGGGATGTACCAGGAATCCAACAGCCAGTGAGAGCTTGAATTATGAGTTTTTATATTTTTTGTTAATCTCAAGATTCTATGATTTTAATGAATATAAGAATTAATTGAGCCAGGTGCAGTGGCCCATGCCTCCAATACCAGTACTTTGAGAGGCTGAGGTGGGTGGATCACTTGAGGTCAGGAGTTCAAGACCAGCCTGGCCAACATGTGAAACCTTGTCTCTACTAAAAATATAAAAAAATTAGCTGAGCGTGGTGGTGGGCGCCTGTAATCCCAGCTACTCAGGAGGCTGAGGCAGGAGAATTGCCTGAACCTGGAAGGCAGAGGTTGCAGTGAGCTTAGATTGCGCTACTGCACTCCAGCCTGGGCTGCAGAGCAAGACTCCATCTCAAAAAAAAAAAAAAAGAAAAGAATTAAGAATTAATTTGATTGCCAGGCACAGTGGCTCATGCCTGTAATTCCCACACTTTGGGAAGCCAAGGCAGGAGGATCACTTGAGCTCAGGAGTTCGAGACTAGCCTAGGCAACATGGTGAAACCCCATCTCTACCAAAAATAGAAAAATTAGCCAGGTGTGGTGGCATATGCCTGTAGTCCCAGCTACTTGGGAGGCTGAGGAGGGAGGATCACTTGAGCCCAGGAGGTCAAGCCTGCAGTGAGCCATGTTTGAGCCTATGAATAGCCCTGCACTTCAGCCTGGTTAACATAGCCAGACCCCATTTGTATTAGTCCGTTCTCATACTGCTATGAAGAAACACCTGAGACTGGGTAATTAATAAAGAAAAGAGGTTTAATCGACTTACAATTCTGCATGGCTGGGAAGGCCTCATGAAACTTACAGTCATGGTGGAAGGGGAAGGAAACACGTCCTTCTTTACATGGAGCAGCAAGGAGAAGTGCTGAGCAAACGGGGAAAAGCCCCTTATAAAACTATCAGATCTCATGAGAACAGCATGGGGGTAACTACCCCCAAGATTCAATTACCTCCCACTGAGTCCCTCCCACGACACGTGGGGATTATGGGAGCTACAATTCAAGATGATATTTGGGTGGAGACACAGCCAAGCCATATCATCATCTTTTTTTAAAAAAAATAATTAATTGCAAGAAGCATGTAGCTTTATGGATACTCAGGCTGTAGACTGCCTCCATACTAGTGAGACTTGCTAAGCGAGTTGTAAAGCAGCACCACAGATGTGGCTGTTTAATAAGCTTTCCTGAGAGACCGTGATTCTACCTTAAGTGGTATTCCCCAGCAACAGACCTGAGATGTGGAGTCCTGTGCAAGTGATGTATTAAGAAAGTGCTCCCAGGAGAAGCTGCTAAGAGAGAGGAGACAGACAGGGAAGAAGAGGATATCAGCAAGAGTGAGATCTCAGGCCAAGTTTTTCAGGGTATGGCTTCTGCCTGATCCAGTAGAGGAGCTCTGGAGTATAAATTATACCTCAGACTCATCCCAAACTGTTAAGGGCTGTCTTGGGAGAATGTGAATTCCAGGACACTTCTATTTCTCTGTACAGGCAGGCAAAGCAATCTCCAGGGATCAGAAGGCAACCCTCATATGAAATGTAAAAGCCAGGTTTGAAGACTATTGCCCGGGATCTTGCGAAGGGCACAGCAAAGTAGCTCCCCACCCCTACAAGGCACTTTATGCTCTAGAAAAGGATTGAGCTGTCAGGCCTCCTGCTGTGGTCCCAGATCATGGAACAAAACTGGAAGGGCCAGGATGGGATCCAGAAGAAGTGAATTCTGAGAATCTTGGTGAAAGAAGCCAAGAGGACATTTAACTCATCTAATGAAAGCAGCGTGCTCAGTGGCTGGCAAACAGCGTAACTGACCCTGAAAACCCACTTCCTAGCTTTTGTTGAGTCTACTATTTACAAATGATTCTTATCTCTTCATCAGAAAAGATAAAACAATCATTAGATTTTCCACTTGCTGATAACATAAGTTTACAGGATCAAGATTATGTTTCAGAGTCTTACACTCTGAATGTGTAAATGTTCATTATAAAATGTTCATTTATAAGTTCTGGCAGCGTGCCTTTCCCTGACACCCTTCCTTACCCTGCAATGCAGATAAATGAGATATTTTGGTCTCAAAAAAAGAATGACCAGGCTGGGAGTGGTGGCTCACGCCTGTAGTCCCAGCACTTTGGGAGGCTGAGGCAGGTGGATCAGGAGGTCAGGAGTTCGAGACCAGCCTGACCAACATGGTGAAACCCCATCTCTGAAAATACAAAAGGAGCTGGGCGTGGTGGCACATGGCTGTAATCCCAGCTACTCAGGAGGCTGAGGCAGGAGAATTGCTTGAACCTGGGAGGTGGAGGTTACAGTGAGCCAAGATGGCTCCATTGCACTCCAGCCTGGGCGACAGAGCAAGACTCTGTCTCAAAAAAAAAAAAAAAAAAAAAAAGGGCCAAGGGTGACTTAATTTTGTCCCACCTAACCTTCAGCTCTGTATTTTGTAACCTTAAAACCTGCAATCCAGATTGTGGTTTGGTCTAAGATGGGAAATTTCCCTACCTCACTGTAAAAAACAGAAGTCGTATTCATAAGCAAATTTCAAAACACTTTGCATCATAATCTGTTTGGTAATTCCCCTCCACCCCTCGCCCACCCCAACAATGTTTCTCTCAGGATATAGTATAAAGGTGACTAGGACAGTGAAAAGGTAATTGTTAGCCACTGTATACAAAATTAGTATTATCACCTTTGGAGGCACAGAATAGCCCTAAGATCCTTCCAAAGTACACAGTCAACTGGTGTCAGGACTGGAAAGAGAACGTTTTTGTTGGATGCCTAGCATGGTTCACTGCCTGGTGGGTGAGGCATGGCTCTGACCTCCCTTCCCTTCCCTTTGAAACATTCCAAAATCCTCCCTTCTGGAAGCACAGCCCTCTGAGAAACTCACTGAGCTCCCTACGGTAATCGTGGGTTTAATTTTCCAGTAAGGCAAGGTCTTAAAGATAAATACAGATGGAAGAAAACACTGGGGCTGTCACTGACGTCTTAACCATGTCCCTCATAAAAATCTGGTGTGTTTTGGCTTTTGATTGTGTTTAGTGAAGTATTCATGAGTGGTCATCTTTCTTAAAGGGCCAATACAGTAAAATTACTTTCCGGACACCTCTCTATCTTGGTGGCGCTCCCAGCGCTTACTGGTTGGTCAGAGCAACAGGGACAAACCGAGGCTTTCAAGGCTGTGTGCAGTCACTCGCTGTGAATGGGAGGAGAGTCGACATGAGGCCCTGGCCCCTGGGAAAAGCACTCAGTGGGGCTGATGTGGGTAAGTGGCTGCCTGGTGGGTTGGGGTGCTCTTATGGGACTTATGTCTTATGGGACTGCCTTTCTGGCGTGGGCCATGGAGGGAGCAGCAACATTAGGTGCGACCCTGGGAAGCTGGTACCTGCAGAATGTCAGGAGGAAGGTGGGCCCCAGGGATGAGGCTGGTGCTCTGCAGACATGCTGACCCTGCATCTGAACACCAAAATATGGTGACATTATGGTGCACCAAACCCTGGTTGTGTCGTGCTAGCAATTTGGGCCTCATCATGAAATATGGCATGGTCTTATTGCACAAAGCAAGAAGCGATCCAGCCCTTTTACCTTACCTCACCCAGTCCAGTGGAAGAGCCAACACAGTAATGTAAGAAGATTGTTCATATACTCTTTGTTTCTTAAAGAAGTGGTCAAATTCTAATTTGTGATCACTGTGCCAAACATCTTCTCATATGCTCTCTCATTTACTTTCACACTAACTCTAAGAGGTAGAAGTTATTATCATGCCCATTTTATAGATGAAGAAACTGGGGCTTGCAGAAGTTAAATAACTTATTGAAAGTAGCAGGCAGAGCTAGGCTTATTTTTAAAGCAATAAGGACATTTATTCTATCACTGAAGGCAGCAGGTAGATAATTCCCAGATTGGTTAATTCAGGGACTGTCTACTAGAGCTGCCACAACAAAATACTGCAGACTGGGCGAGTTAAACATCAGAAATTAATTTTCTCACAGTTCTGGAGGCTGGAAGTCCCAGATCAAGGTGCCAGCCAATTTGTTTCCTGGGGAGGCCTCTCTCCTTGGCTTGCAGATGGCCACCTTCTCGCTGTGTGCTCGCGGGATCTTTCCTCCATGTGTGCACACCCCTGGTATGTCTGTATGTCCAAATATCGTCCTATAAGGACACCAATCAGACTGGATTACGTCCCCACTCTTATGACCTCAATTAACCTCAAATACCTCCTTAAAGATACTATCTCCAAATACAGGGAATTAGGACTTCAACTGTGAATTTTGGGGGAAAAGCTGTCCAGTTCATAACAGGGTCTCTATGATATCAGGACTCTGGGTCGATATCACTATGATACTCTCCTTTTCACTCACTACTCTAAGCATCACATCCTCATGACTTTGTCCTTGGCAAGAAATGGCAAATCTCCTCCTTGAATCTCTTTTCCCTCCATCTCTGAGATGCTATTTTGAAAGAATCCTCGGTGAACACCATAGTCTCACTGCCTAGATTCTACCGTTAACATTTTGCTGCATTTTCTTGACCACATATCAATTCATCACTCTTTCCATTCCTCAATCAGAGGTAGGATTCGATCCTTATGACTCCTAGAACAGTTTTTTGTTTTGTTTTTCTTGTAGCTAATATTATTAGTTGAGCACCTACTTTAAGTAGGCACCATTCTAAATCACTTTGATCTTTCCAAGGTTATTGTGAAGTAGGTGCTATCCTTAGCCTTACTTTACAGATAAGAACCAATGGGGCTGGGCACAATACTCATGCCTGTAATCTCAGCACTTTGGGAGGCTGAGGCAGGCAGATCACCTGAGGTCAGGAGTTGGAGACCAGCTTGGCCAACATGGTGAAACTCCATCTCTACTAAAATACAAAAATTAGCCGGGCATAGTGGCACACCCATGTAATCCCAGCTACCCAGGAGACTGAGGTAGGAGAATTGCTTGAAGCTGGGAGGCAGAGGTTGCAGTGAGCCGAGATTGTGCCACTGCACTCCAACTTGGACAACAGAGTGAGACTGTCTTAAAAAACATAAACAAAACAAAAAACCAATGGTACAGAACAGTTAAGTAACTTGCCCAAGGTCACACAACTAGTAAATGGTAGAGTCTAATGTGACCTCAGCCATTCTGGCACCAGTGACTACCCTCTTAACAAAATCAACTACATCAATGGCTACCAAATTGTTTCCCTCCACCTTGTTCACTCCTATAGGTGATGCCATTGTTATAACTGTAAAAGATGAAGTTTACTTGACAAAAAAATTTTACCATCTATTGATTACTTGGTCAAAGTAAACAGTAAGCAGCAATGACTGAAACAATTATTAAAGCTGTCACTATGGTAGGACAATGTCTCCAAAATCCGTCTTCTTTCTGTGATGATTCAGAACATAAGAACCAGCCATTCCATAGGAGTCACATGCCTTGTTTATGAGCCCGGACTCTGAAGGCAGATTGCCTGGATTTGAAAAATTTTTGCAACTCAGTCTCCCCATCTAGAAATAATATCTACCTCATAAGATTATTTTGTTTAAATGAGTTGTGGTGCATAAAAAGCACTTAGAATACGGCTTTGCACATCGCAAACATTTCGTAAATGTTTCCTGTTGTTAATATTGTTATTCATATTCTAACCCTACCAATTAAATCAGCTATAATCTGTTTCTTCAGGGGAATAGCCCTGAATAAACCTGGCGGTCCTGAAATGGCATGGCAACCTCTGACAGGTAGTTCAGAGGTTGTAAAGTTGGGCAAGAACGGATTTCTGCCAGCTTTGTTAATTCTGACACAGTGTGATACCCACTTTTCCAGCAGGTGGCACCAAAAGGACCTCTCTTGTGGGCTCCAGCTCCCTGGATACAGCTATTGGATTACTGTATAGACTTCCCTCTGTGAATATTAATGACATGTGTCACCCATGTTGGTATTTTACATTTCTTCCCATTTCATTTCCCCTGGGGTTATAAGAGTGGGACTGGTTATCCTTCCTCAGCTTCCATGTTTGCTGTCCTTTGGGTTAGTCCTCCTGAAATTCAAGTTTTTGTAAGTCAAATACGGCCTCACCAGGGAGGTCATGGTTCCCCATCTGATATCTCTAACTTGGCATTGCCATCTTCAACTGTAACTTTTTCTCTGCCTTCCCACTAAACCCGTTTTCATTCCCCAGAGGGGCTTGCATTACTCAGTTCCTTCCACTTCATCTCCTGTCTTTCGTTAGACTGTTCCCAGCTCTTGTGCTCTCTGCAAGTCACATTCTAGAATAGTTGGTCAGAAATCTCAGCAAATTTTGCATTCTCTGGTCCAGCTCTTGATTATTTCCATTCAGATTCTCAAACCTATATTTCCACTACTCATTTATGCCAATCCCATCTTGGATTTCCCCACTCTGCTGGAGCAGTCACAGAGCCACTTCCCAGGGTATTTGAGATTCAGGGGGTCTGCGGTGACCATGGGTCTCACTATGGCTTACCAGCTCTTTTCCTCACTTCACTCAGTAAATACTTCACTGAGCATCTGCTTAGTGCTTGTCACAGTGCTGGGTGCTGGAGATCAAGTAATGAACAAGGCAGGATCCAGCTCAGTCCTCATATAGTTGCCATGTGGAGAGACCAAATTAATATAATAATCACACAGTGAAGGTGAAGTTCCACATGGGGTAAGTGTTATGGAGGAGAAGTGATGCTGCAATGGTGATGTTTAATAGGGAGGTTGTAGGGTCTGGGGGCCAGCGAAAGAGTTTCTCAGAAGAGGAAGTTAATATGAAGCAAGAGTAGGAGTGAAAATGTGGAGAAGGGAGAGAAGGACATTCCAGGCAGAGGGATGGTCTTGTTCCAGGGGAAGAGGAAGGGTGAGATGGGTGCCATGATCTAGTTTGTGATTTGAGAAGATCCCCTGAAAACTCATTAGAAGGGGCTTTCAGGGATACATGTAGACCAGCTGAGGTCTATTGCAGTAGGTCACATGACAAATAACGGTGTGATCCAGGTGGTAGTGGTGGTAGAAACAGAGACGGATCTGACAGATCATTAGGGGAAAAATAGGTGGGCTTCGGTTATGGACTGGGGGCTGGGGACAGGGAAGTTTCTCCTTGTTCATGGTCTCATTAAGGAACTCCACCCCATGATGTTCACATTCTTTCCCCTCCTTAGGAGTCTTATTTCTCTTCTACCTCCTGCTTTCTTATCTAGCAGAAACCTACACAACAACTGGCATATGGTAGGTGCTAGTGAAAGTGACTTTACATATTGATGATGAGGTCCGTGTGTACATGACCTTGCCACACCCACCTCTCCTCGCCATCACTCTTGAGTTGAGAGTTTTCCCCCTAAAATGAACCTATTCAGCTGGAGTCTGCACTCACCCTTCCTGGCTGCCCTGGGCCCTTGCCGCCAGGGTTCTCTCTTCTCAGTAGCCCAGGGATTCTTGACCTCTTTGGCGCTGTGGCCCCCTTTGGTGGTCTGGGGAAGCCCATGGACCTCTTCTCATAACGATGTTCTTAAATGGAGAAAAATAATATATGTAATATTATAACGGGAAACAATTATATTGAAACCCAGCTCTATCACATATTTTTTAAGTTTTGCTTTTACAATAATATATGTGCTCCTTTAGAAAGCATATTAAGAACAGAATTATTTAATGGTGGGTGAAATAACTCCCATGACTTCAAAGTAGCAACAGGTGTAAATGATACTTTGAAATATGTGCAATAAATGGAATGTGACAACAACTGTGAGGTTTATTGGTCACAAGGCACAAGAACTACTAATACTAGAAGTATCTTGCCTGTATTGAAAGTTGATGGAAATACATGTCCAGCTCCAGGCAGAGGCTAGGGAAAATACAGATGCAATATATTTTCCTTCTCAGTTCACAGAGCCCCTGCTGTGGCTTACTCACCCGTGCTCAGGTTCTCTCCAGCTCACACAAGTGCCATGCCTTGTGTGACCTTGTACCCACACTGGTTTGGAAACTCTGGGAACCTCTCTCCTTTCTTTCAAGGCCCGATACCAGCACTGTGTATTTCCACAGTCACCTTAGACTTAAATCCAACCAAAGCAACCTCTCCGTTTGCTTCGCATAAGCCAGGTCCTGTCCACAGCCACTCTCATTTCTTCCCTCCTGCACCATTATTTTAGTCTTTCAAGCTACAAACCTTGAGATTGTGCTGGAGGAGTCTTCTTGCCCTTCAGCCTCTAGAATGAATCTCTCATTTCGTCCTTCCTTGGATGTCTGATCCTTCACAGTCTCTCCATTTTCTTTGTGGCCATCCTGTTCACTCCCTATAGGACTTTTTTCCTCTCCTCCACTCCTGTCACTCATCAGTCTGTTTTGCAGGCCATTCCCAGAGTAATCTTGCTGAAATGCTGCTTTCACCAAGTCAGCAACTCCATCTGGCTTTCATGACCTCCCCTACCCTACGCCCACCTCTTAAAAAATGGTTAAAATGCATAAGATTTGTAATGTAATCCTTTTCTGTACATCTAAAATAACGTACAAGGACCCCGCTTCTTCCTGTGGATGCAGCCAAGCTCTGGGAAGGAATCACGACCCACAGAAATTGGCGGGGCTCAGGGACCTTTGAGAGTTTGGCTCTTTAAGATAAAAGTCAGCCAGCATCTCTGTGGAGACTGTGAATGCTGGGGGTGACATTCTTAGGGCTGTGGCTGGAGACCACTGGTCATGTCTGCCTGAACATTCAGTAGCCATCAGCTGGAATTCACAGAGGCTAGCCCCCCCGAGCTGGGGTGGCAAGCCATCTGCGCGGGCTTTAATCAAATTCTGTTAGCGGTCCCTGAAGTCAGTCTCCTCTCCTGGGTCTACCCTGGGTGCCTGGCCCTTACCCCTCCTCCCAGTGAGTCTTTATGAAAAGACTGGACCAATTCAAGGAGGGAAGGGTGAGAGATTCATCCTGCTGAGATGACACACTCAGGCCAAGGAGGGCTCCTGCCCTCACAGGGTGGGCTACCAGCTCATGCAGTGGGCAGCCTTGAAGACTGGGAGAGAGCACAGCTGGACCCTTCACTTCCAGAGGCATGCCCTTCTACCTCCACCCCCAGAAAAAGTGTTTTGTACTCCCTCCTGTGGTTCTGGGCCAGATGGTGGTCCATCTGTCTAACTGATTTCTTACACACAGAGAAAACACAAAGAAGCAGAAGAAAAACAGCGCATGAAAAGTCCATTTGTTTTCCTCTGATGACCTGCACTTGAAAATGACAAAGGATACCGTTTCTGGATCTCTCTGATCTGTTTGGTGAAGAGAACTCACTCATCAGATGTTGAGCCTTTCAGCCTTCTTACTGCAGGCCACCTTTCTGACCCTCATCAGGGTGTAACTTTGGAAGTAGAAATAGGGATTCTGAAACCCATGTGCCAATGTATTATGGGGCCCTCCCTCCCTGTTCCCTACCCCAGACAGAGGAGATGACAATCCAGGTGAGTTAATCAGCTTAGACGTGGCTGGATAACTCCTTCTGTGCCTACCTTGCTTGTCTCAACTTTGAACCAACAAGGCAGCAGCACTTAAGCTAATTGGGGTCGTGCAATTTAGAATGCTTTTAACATAAACACCCTGTTGACATCGGAGGGATTGAAATGTGCTCTTGTGAGAGCAAGAGAGAGATGAATTAAAGTGGAAACAGCCCAGTCATCCCAGTTAGTGGTCATAAAATTGCCCAGAAATGTATTATTTGATTTATTGTGTCCATCATGTTTTTTAAAGTCTCTATGGTTCTTCATACAGGACAAACCAAAATCAAATTAAAATGAAGAGCAGGTTCCACTTATCCTGAAAGCCCGTTTGCAGTTGTGCAGAGCTGCAAACCAACAGGAGTAAGAACTGAACTGTATTTATTCAGAACCATGAGCTGCTGGTGGGGTCAGCGCCACTGTGTTGGACTGGCACACATGGCGGATTGGCTTTGTAATTCGCATTCTGTATTTAGGGGAATGCAGCAGTGGCATCTGCGATGAGGCCTCGTGCATCAATGGTGGCACCTGCACAGCAATCGAAGCCGACTCCTACATTTGCCTCTGTCCCCTTGGGTTTAAAGGTCGACACTGTGAAGATGGTGAGAAAGAAGCAAGTTGAAGGCGGTTTCTATCTGCATGTTAATTTGCGTAGATTTATCATCAATGTAGTTTCTTTGTTAATTTGTTTGTTTTTGAGACAAAGGCTCCCTCTGTTACCCAGGCCTGAGTGCAGTGGCGCATCTCAGCTCACTGCAGCCTCTGCCTCCTGGGTTCAAGTGACTCTTTTCTGCCTCAGCCTCCCGAGTAGCTGGGACTACAGGTGCCCAGCTAATTTTTGTATTTTTAGTAGAGACGGGATTTCACCATGTTGCCCAGGCTGCTGTCAAACTCTTGACCTCAAGTGATCCACCCGCCTCAGCCTCCCAAAGTGCTGGGATTACAGGCGTGAGCCACCACGCCAGGCCTCATCAATGTACTTTTAACAAATCTAACAAAGCCCCATACATTTTTATGGGATCAACATTGCTTTGTCGGGAGAGATGGGGGAAACTTTTTTAACCAGGTTGGAGTGTCTCTGAGTGCCAAAATTTGTTTGGTAATGAGAATTCACTCATCTGATGTTGAGCCTTTCAGCACTTCTTACTGCAGGGCACCTTCCGTCCCTCAGCCAAACATATGTTCATTTCAAGATGCTAAGAATGAGTGGGCTCCTCTTGGCCCTTGAATAACTTTTAAAAAGCCTGTGTTGGTATGGTTTGTATCAGACTGAATTCAAAGCATTTAAAGCTCAGGCTCATGCTCTTTAGAATATCTGTCAATTTCTGATAAAAGATTGGGAAGATGGGGCCAGGCGCAATGGCTCACGCCTGTAATCCCAGCACTCTGGAAGGCCGAGGTGGGTGGATCACGAGGCCAACGTGGTGAAACTCTGTCTCTACTAAAAATACAAAAATTAGCTGGGTGTGGTGGTGCACAACTGTAATCCCAGCTACTTGGGAGGCTGAGACAGGAGAATTGCTTAAACCCAGGAGGCGGAGGTTGCAGTGAGCCGAGATAGCACCACTGTACTCCAGTCTGGGTGACAGAGTGAGACTCCATCTTGGGGGAAAAAAAAAAAAAAGATTGGGAAGGTAGACACAGAAACATTAACAATGTGATGGGACAAAAGTAACCTTTTTTTGTACTGTTCTACTAAATTATTCCACACTTTAATACTGTATATACAGAGAGTATGTAAATATATATATACATGCACACACGTGTATATAAACATGGAAACACACATGCACACAAATACACATATGTGTGCTCACACAGGCAAATAATAACAGAAAATTTCAAAGCTTTTAGAGAATCATGGAGGGTTCCAAAAGTGATTTTGGAAAATCATTTTTGCAGAATTCTAAAATTAAAATAAAAAGAAAATAAAACTGAGGCTAAGATCACTAAACTAGTCAAATTCTTCCCTAATTCAGATTTGGACCTAAGATACCATGCTGGGGAAAACTTTTGTAATCTCAAATCTCATGTCACCTAAAAGAGGGCATGGGAGTCAGGGTAAGCCAATGCTGTCACATACCAGCTCATATTTCAGTAGCCTTACATAATCAAGGCTGGCTCTTGCTCATATTATATAATCACTGCAGGTCAGAGATGGTGGTGAGAGAGGGGGTTCTGCTCCACACAGTTATACAGGGACACAGTTTCCTTCCGTCTAATGGCTCTTCTAGGGCCTTAGAGTCCTCCACTGATACCTGCATCCTGCCGACACGTGAGAGGAGAGAAAGAGCATGGAGGATGGAGGGAAGTTTTAGGGGCCAGACCTAGGGTGCTCTATGATTCTCCCACCCATGTTCTACTGGCCAGAATTCAGTCACACCACCAACCTAACTGCAGGGCCACTGGGAATTGTAGTTTAGGTCTGTACCCAGGAGGGAAAGAACACAGCTATGGGTGCACATATGGCCAGTTTCTGCCACAGAGGGATTTCTAACACCGTGCTTGTTTTTTCAGCTTTCACCTTGACCATTCCTCAATTCAGAGAGTCTCTGAGATCCTACGCTGCAACTCCCTGGCCACTGGAGCCCCAGCATTACCTTTCCTTCATGGAGTTTGAGATCACATTTCGGCCAGACTCAGGAGACGGTGTCCTCCTGTACAGCTATGACACAGGCAGCAAAGACTTCCTGTCCATCAACTTGGCAGGTGGCCACGTGGAGTTCCGCTTTGACTGTGGCTCTGGGACGGGTGTCCTCAGGTGAGGGCTGAAACCTTCTGGGACTCTTTCCCTTAAAAAGGCAAATAGTAACTGCTTCAGAAAAAAACCAAATCTCCATTCAACAGCTCACACTCATCCTGTCTTCTCTGCATGCTTATCTTCTGAAACTTGTCCTGACTGGTCCTGCTTCAGGCAGATGACAGGCTTCCTATAGAGAGTGCTCTCCTGCCCACAAGGCTTCCTTTTCTCAAATAACTACCCAACAGGTAGCAATTCTATGCTTCAAACTATGGAAAATGGACTTGCTTCAGGTGGAGGTAAACTGCCTCCATTTCCGCCTAAAGTTATGCCATGTCATCCGCAGAAACTTGATGAACTGTAACTAATCAGCATCTTATACAGAGCATCACATGATGGGCACTCAACAAATACATGTCAACTAGTAAAAAAGTATTAACAAATATTTTTGAACAAAAATGTCCTTGATGACCTCACTCTAAATATTCACTTTCCTCTTGAACTATTTCTTTAATGGAAATTGACAGTGAATCATCAGCAATGCAAAGACCCGTTCCCTAAGCAATATGCTCAAGAAAGATGTGTGATGAGTGGTTTCAATAGCATAGCAGGAAATGGGTGCTTCTGCAGTACTTGCTGGTATTTGCAGAATTGGTCTAAGTAGTCAAAACTTTCCTACTGTTATCTAGTTTGTACTATTAAATTACTTAGCAGGTCGATTGTTCCTTGGAGCCTGTAGTTGGTAGATGCAGATGCTTTTATTTGTTTATGTCTCCCATCTTTTTATTGTGTCGATGGTAGTTTTAACCTTCAAGCCAGAGGGGCCACTAATCGAATGCAGACATATTTCTTGTTCCTACATTTGTCTAATTCTTCTTTTTTGAAACTCACTAGGATGTTTTGCTCCATGGTGCCCTGTAACAGGATATCAGTTAGTCTGTTGTTTCAAAGAATATTGCAAACTGTTTTCAATCACTATGCATATTGCTAGACTGTCATGTTTAAAAAGAGTATGTGGGTGAGATGCTACAACCATGCATTGCCCTTAACTACTGATCATTTTTCCTGGCTGATAGAAAATGCTCACTGCATTAGGTTTTAACAGTTCTTAAAAAGGATGGTTTGTTTTTGTCCTTGTGGCTGAATTCCTGCACATCAGTGACACCTTCCCCGCTAGGGGAACGGACAAATATTGTTGTACCTCTGGTTCCGCAAAAACATCCTATATTTCAAGACAACTTTGGTGGGGATTTAATTGATTCAATTTACATATGATTATGCAAAATAGCCTAAGCAATTCACTTAGAACTGTATGTCAAGTTGACAAAGGAAGACACCTTGAATATCACCTTGCACTTTTAAATGGTTTTCTTCCTGGATAAGGAATGACCAGAAAGATCCAGGAGAGGGTCGGGGCTCATCAGCCCTCCTCCTGGACAGACTGCCCTCTCTACACTGCCTCTCTGCAGTGGCAGCTCCAGCTGTGGGGTCACGAGCACATGGAACCCTTAGAAGTCCAGCATTTGTCTCTTTCATAACTCTGTGCTTATTTTTGACACGAGGTGTTTTTAATTTTATTTTTGTAAATTTACTAAGTTATTGTTTCACTGCCTGTCAGGAAAGGCAACTGGAAAAAGAATTTTTAAGAATTAAGTGGTGAAAATGAGCCAAGAGTTTCTAAGGGACAAACTACCATCTGCCCCCTTATCCTATACCCTCCTGAGCATAACCTGACAAAAGTGATTACTCTTGATGTTTCAGATGCCCCATTGGAAGCTGTTTATTTTGAAAACCATTTCAAAGACTTCTTGCTTAATTAAGAAAATGCAGTGAAAATACAGGAAGTTGTGGAATTGGCCAGATCATTTTAACTTTAGGAAAAGGATAAGATGCGCAAATTCATTATGAACTTGATTAAAAAGTCACAACAATTGGAATGAGTTCTTGATGGCTGTGATCAATAAAAGGATGTTGAGGAAGGTGGCGTATTGACAGCAAATGACCTCTGCAGTACAAAAACATGAAATGGCTGTTATGGAGATAGACCACTTAAAAAGGACTACTTATTTCTTTATTGCATATTGATTTTAGCCAAGGTGATTAAATTCTAATTGCTAAGAACAAATCACAAAAGCATTTGCCAAAGCAAAAATCAAGTGAGGGGGTGGTGACCTTTCAATAATTGTGCCCATTGCTATTCCTCAAGGTTTTCTAAAGATGATCCAGGACCACAAGATAATTGGGAAGTTCAGCGAGGGCCAGAAACTAGACATCGCTAGAAATACAAATGCAATAATGAGTCTCTTTCTGCACACCTCACTATAAAACGTAATGAGTAAAACTTGCATAAATATCATTAAACTTTAAGCACTTCAACTTTGAATGAATAATTGAACTTTTAATGTAATTTTAATCATTTTTACAATATCAGAAAATATGGAATCTGTTTCCCTCCCAATATTTTATTATGAAAAATTTCAAGCATATAGAAAAATTGGAAGAATTACACAGTAAGCATCCTGAAACCGAGCGCCTATAGTCTGTAATTAACATTTTTCAATATTTGCCTCATCACATATCTAGCCATTGTTACATCTGTCCATCCATCCTTCTTATTTTTTAAAAAAATTTTAATGACCAAAACAAAGTATCTAAAACTGCAGCTTCTCAAAGAACCACTTGTTCTTGCCCATCTGTTCCTCTCTTCAAACTTGACCTTGGCCTCCCATTGGGACTTGTGGTTAAGAGCAGGATCTCTGAAGACATCTTTATTGATAACAGTTTTGTTCAAGGGGATATCTGGTGGCTGTAGGGGCGATCTGAGATGCCATCATCAATGTTCTTCGCAATGACAGCTTTGCGCGGAGTAGCATCTGGCCAGGACCACCACCAGTTTCCCAGGTTTCACGAACTTGCCCTTTTCAACAGCAACCACTCAGGCCTACAGCAGAAAGGTCCTTCTTATTTTTTATGCATTTCAAAGTACGTTACAGACATTGGTACGCCAAATAATTTGTTTTTTACATCATAGCTTCTATGATTTTTCTCTTCTTCCAAGCTTGTGTGCAATTATGACCATATTTTACCTTCATGCCACCTCTCATCTAGAAAACCCATTTCACCAGACTCACTGAGTCCCATTTCAGGCTCATTGTAAGGAATAAATAAAACAATAAATGCAATACTCCTACTGTATGAAGGTGTCCAATAAATAGTAGCTAATCCTGCTGTTGTTACTAAGCAGTAATTAGTGTTTTCTTTTTACTGAATGGATTGGGGTGCCTAAGGTTAGCATTAGTTTCCTCGAGGCTAGATTAACAAAAATGATCCATAACATGCTAACCCAGCTTGGTTCCCTTCTGTGTTCGTCAAGTTTCTCCAGGGAAACAGAACCAATAGGCTATAAATAGACATGTAGAGAGATTTATCATGAAGCATTGGCTTGCATGATTATGGAGGCTGAGAAGTCCCATGGCCTGCCGTCTGCAAGCTGGCAGCCCAGGAAATTTAGTGGTGTATTTCCAGTCCAAGCCTGAAGGCCTGAGAACCAGAGAGCCCATGATGTCAGTTCCAGTCCAAGTCAAAGGCCCAAGTACCAGGAAGCTGATGATGTAAGTCTTGGTCCAAGTCTGAAGACCAAAGAACCAGGAGCACTGATGTTCAAGGTTAGAGAAGGTAGATGTCCCAACTGAAGAAGAGAGAGCACTTCCCCCCACTCTTCCTTTTTGTTCAGTTCAGAGCCTCCGCAGATTGCATGATGCCTGCCCAGGTTGGTGAGGGCAGATCTTTACTAAGTTTACTGATTCAGATGCTCATCTCTACCAGAAACACACTCACAGACACACCCAGAAATAATGTTCTACCAGCTATCTGGGCATTCCTTATCCTAATCAACTCGATACATAAAAATAATATCACATCTTCCTTCCATAGGAGTGAAGATCCCCTCACCCTAGGCAACTGGCATGAGCTTCGTGTATCTCGCACGGCAAAGAATGGAATCCTACAGGTGGATAAGCAGAAGGTAGTGGAGGGAATGGCAGAGGTAAGAACAGCACACCTTTTCTCTTGATGGTTAGTGTGAGCCAGATTACTGTTTTCTGCCTGTCTTAGTAGAAAAGCAGCAGAGTGTTGTGGTTAACTACACGGACTTCAGTGCCTGTGTGACTTTTCTATTGCTTAGCTATAAATGGGAATAATAATAGTATGGGCCTCATAGAGTTGTGAGGATTAAGTGAGTTGATACCCAATAGGTTTAGCACTTACAAAATTGCCTTTCACCTGTTCGCCTCCCACCTCCACCTTTGTTCTTATCAGCTACAGCAAGTAGTAGGTAAGAACATGGACTCTGGGGTAGGGCCTGAGGTGCATGGGGGAGGCCTGACGAGAACAGGCTGTAAGTCCAGACTCCTGGGGCTCAAAATCTGGCTCAATTACTTACCAGTGGTGTGAGCTCATACTGGTTACTTGACCTACCAAGGTTGTTTTTCTTGTCTCAGCGTTATCCTCTTATCAATGGGGATAATGGTGATGATAACAGTGCCTACTTCACAGAGTTGCTGTGAGAATTAAAAGAATTATACATGTAAAACACAACAGTACCTGACACCAGGTCAGCACTAAATAGCTTTACGTAGTAGTAGTAGCAGTGGTGGTGGTCGTGGTGAATAGTGTATGGTTATGGACTCGAGAGGATAGGATTTCTACTTAAGTTTATAACTTTTGTCCATGATTTTAATTCTAAGGTTATGTTCAAAGAAAACATTTTTAAGAGGAAGTCAGCGAGATTTGCTTTAAACTATAGCCTGCTAGGATTCTACAAACACACACACAGTTTATAGTTCCTTAAAAATAGAGGGGACTGGCCGGGCGCGGTGGCTCACGCTTGTAATCCCCAGCACTTTGGGGGGCCGAGGTGGGCGGATCACGAGGTCAGGAGATCGAGACCACGGTGAAACCCCGTCTCTACTAAAAATACAAAAAATTAGCCGGGCGTGGTGGCGGGCGCCTGTAGTCCCAGCTACTCGGAGAGGCTGAGGCAGGAGAATGGCGTGAACCCGGGAGGCGGAGCTTGCTGATACACCTGGGTAAGATGAGACTCTGTCTCAAAAAAAAAAAAAAAAAATAAGGGGTTAGTTCCCACCAGTTTTCATTCTGTGCAAAGGAAGATTTGCAAAGGACATTGACAAATTTGGGTATACTAATAAGCAAATAGACTAGTAGAAAAAAGGAAAGGAAAGAAAAGAGACTTTTGCTAGGGAAAGAGGTACTTGATTGGAGAGAGAAGAAAGAGGGACACATGTGTCCAGAAGCCAGCCTGAGGGGCTGCAGTGGTGGGAGGACCAATTGGAACCAAGGGCCTCCTTGGGAATGAGGGGAATCCCAAATTGGGTTCTGTTTCAAGAGATGGGCACCCTTCACACCTAGAAAATGCTCCATATATATCTGTGGAAGGGAGGAAGGGTGGGGGGAGGGAAGGAGAGGGAGGAGGGAAGAAAGGAGGGAATGAATGGGAATTGATTTTAAATGGAGAACCGGAGTCACTTCTGGTGCAATCCAGAACATTCTAACAGCCGACTTTAGTCCAAGACAGAATTAGAAGCTCACGAGAATACACCTCACTGTCTGTTGGCTTAATGATATAAATCCAATTGTATCTCTATAGATCTTAGTTGCAAACATCTGTAAAACAGGAACAAAAGCTGAGGATGGGAACGTTTGTAAAGAGTATGGGCAAGGTCCATGACTATAAATAAGTTACTCTTCAGGACACAGTATTTACTATTAGGATCTAAGAGACAACACATAAGTAAAAACCACACCTCAGAGTTTCTATCACTGCACATCAGCAAAAGAG
The DNA here is from genome assembly GCF_009828535.3 of Hylobates moloch. Lineage (NCBI taxonomy): Eukaryota > Metazoa > Chordata > Mammalia > Primates > Hylobatidae > Hylobates > Hylobates moloch. The sequence continues at coordinate 34,788,804 of NW_026652292.1, forward strand.
CATGAAACCAATATGGTGGCACCTGCACCCTCCCTTTTGGCTTTTTTTACCTCTGGTGGCATGTGGGTGAATGGAGTTGACTGGAGTTTTAAAGCAAAAGGAACCCACAGGAAGGTGTGGCTTTGGTGTGTGCATTGGAGGGGCGTTCTGCTGAGTCCACTGTGAACCAGGAGTGGGAAGGCCAATGCCTGATCTCCATATGCTAAACCTTCATCAAGTCTTTTCCACAAGGAATTCTGCTCCCCCGCTGTCCATATCATATTCGAAGTGTGGCCGACAGGGCAGTGGTCTTAGAGCTCAGAGACAGGTAGGGCAGGAGTTAGAGTACACTTTGAGGGGCTAACCCAGGACCTAAGCACCTAAGAGCCTGTGTGCAGACTAAACCTGACCACCAGACTGCTCAGCTGGCAGCTCTGAGAAATAGCAGAAGCCTGGGCTTGAGTCCGACTGTGCAAGACGTGTAGAAGAGCAGTGCTTCTGAGGCTTTCAGGAAACTCCAGCCTGGAAGTTTGCTCAGCTTTGCAAACTGCTTCCAGCCAAGCCAAAGTATAGGATCCAGACACAAAACCCCTCACTGCAGAGCAGGCCTGGCTTTGGTGGGATATGTTTGCTTCTCTCCTGTGGTCCCCTCTTGGGCATGGCAGCTGCAGCCCTCCCACTTGTCAGCAGGAGGGTGCTGCACGAGGATTTTGATGAGCAGCCAAAAGGAACTGCTCCTCACTCCACGAGGCCCCAATGCAATTTTTTTTCCCGGCAGTCAGCTGCTCTGAAACCTCCTTGACCCTGCGTCCTTCCTCCTTTCCTCTTTCCATCTTATTTTAGCTTTTGTGTAAGAGCAATGACAAGAGAAAGATGCCTGTGGGTTTGTGGTGACAGTTACTGACTGGTTCAGTATTCTGCTGGGCCACAAGAATTCCTGAAAGCCTTTATACTTCTTTGATAACCTCCTAGTTAAGTAAGAACCCTCAAAGCTGCCCGAAGGCTATTGACAGAAGGCATTTTGGTCTATTAATCTAATTGAAATTTCCCTGGGCTACCTGGCTGGACCCAGCCCCGGGGCGCTCCCTAAGATAAACAGAGCTTCCTCCTCCATGACTCGCCTGTCTTCTCTTCTCTACCCTTGACATGACCCCAGTTTCATTCTCCTCCCTCTGGCCAATGATCTTCCAAAGCACAGACCTCTCTCTCTTTCCTGCTTAAATCTCATTGCTTTTTGGGTACAGTTCACGCTCCTAATGTGGCGTGAAAGGCTCTGCATGCTCTGGCCCCCTCTCGCCTGTGCCTTATACTCACATTCCCTCTAAGCCCCAACGTCTTCCAGTTTCCAGAATGTTAACTCTTCCTTGACCACCTCCCCTACTCCCTGTGTCTAGGGTGGGATATGAGACTCTCGTGTCCGGCACCCAGGTGCACCCATAGCCACCTGTACAGTTCTTCCCAGTGCTGATCTCACCTGCTCTTTTACTTGTCTGTATTCCCTGCTTGCATAAACCCCTGCAGGGCAGGACTGGGTCTTTCTTATTTTCTGCTGTTTCTCCAGCACTTAACATAGTGGCTGGGGCATATTATAGTAAGCGCCTAATAATATTTGTTAAATAAATGATCAAAGCTGCTACTATTTGTATTTATTTTATCGTAAATCCAAGAAAATAAGAACTTAACATTACCTAAAGTGTGTTCATTCCCAGAGCTCTCAAATGTAAGGATTTCTCACTCACGATACATATCCACCAATGGTGAGCTGCAGCTCTAATCTGAGATCCAGGCTGAAGGAACAGTGGGAAGGAGAAAAGGGCATGATGAACTACTCTCTGGCTCTGAAAGCTTCTGCCCAGAAGTGATTCTTTTCTCTTCTGCTCATGTTTTATTGGCTATAAGAAGTCACACAAGCTCATCTGAGCTGATAGGTTAGAGGCAGTCTTCCTGTGGGGAGGGGTACCTGTGAACGGTAGTGCAGTCTGCCACAGTCATCATGACATCGCTATGAGGTAGATACAATGACTCCCATTTTGCACACAATGAAATGAAGTCTCGGAGACATTAAGACTTTCACCAACATTCAGGCAGGTGGTAAGTGGCAATGAGAAGCACCGTGAAAGTGAAGCCCATGTGTAGACAGGTTGTCATGATGGGTCTCGAGGCTCTGTCTACCATTTTGTTCCCCAACAGGGAACCGAAGACCCATTTGATCATTTTGAACATCTGTTTGAAAGTCATACCGTGCTTTGTTTTTCATCTCTTGGCAGGGAGGCTTCACACAGATTAAGTGCAACACAGACATTTTTATTGGCGGAGTCCCCAGTTATGATGATGTGAAGAAGAACTCTGGTGTCCTGAAGCCTTTCAGCGGGAGCATCCAGAAGGTACAGGCATCTCTTCCTCATGTTTCCTGGGCCACCCAGACTGTAGACAAAGAAAGCGAGGATTGTGATCAGTTTCATCTGCTGCACCCAAGAAAGACACTTTGAGAAAGTTTTAACATTTTTAAAATTTTATATTTTAATGCCCACAGCGTGGCTTTCCAACCTCACTTTCTTAGAACATCTGCTCCTGGGTCTATGCCCGGCAGACATTCCATGAATGCTACTTGGTGATGATGAATTTTTACAGCAAATCTACTAAACTATATTAGGACTGCTGAGGGAGTGAAATGGCATCAGGTGTCTGCAGATACTGCCACAGTAGGGAAGGAGGTGGATGGAGGTGAATGGCAACCTTGGCTCTGCGCTTCTCTTTTGCGGTACTTTGCAGTTTGCTCAACATCAGAGCCAGTGCTCATCCCCACCCCCACACTTTAGCAGTTGGTGTTCATTGATCATGTAACCAAGCTCTTAAGAGCATAGACTAAAGAGTTCTTCCCTAGAAGTTTCAGGAAAAAAAACATTCAGTGAAAGATACTGACTCCCCTGCTCTCTCTCTTTTTTTTTTTTTTTTTTTTGAGACCGAGTCTCGCTCTGTCACCCAGGCTGGAGTGCAGTGGCGTGATCTCGGCTCACTGCAACCTCCATCTCCTGGGTTCAAGCGATTCTCCTGCCTTAACCTCCCGAATAGCTGGGATTACAGGCGCCTGCCACCACGTTTTTTTTTTTTAGAGAGTTTGTCTCTCGCCAGGTGAGTGCAGTGGGAGTCTCGGTCACCCCGTCTGCCTCCAGTTCACCCTGTAGAGACAGGGTTTCACTATGTTGGCCAGGCTGGTCTCGAACTCCTGACCTTGTGATCTGCCCGCCTTGGCCTCCCAAAGTGCTGAGATTACAGGCATGAGCCACTGCTTCTGGCCTGCTCTCTGTCTTTTATTCCTTCTCTTGGGACTGCCCATAATCTCTGTGGTTATGAAGACTTGCTGTCTGCAACAGACCTGACCTGCAGCTTGACTCCCCAGCCCAGGTGGGCAGAACCACCAAACACCGGGAGAACAAGGATCTGAAGAAAAGTATGTTTAGTTCCTGGATGTTAGCTTCATCCTGTTTTCCTTTAGTGACCAATGGTGGCTAAAGGATCCTTTTTGGACCTGAGATGGAGCATGAGGGAGGCTAAGGTGAAGGAGGAATGATGAAAGGGCCCCTGGGGCTGTGATCATCTTGTCTCCCATCACAGTGTCAGGCCCAGTCAACATTTGCTGACAGCCACATGTTTCCCTTTGTTACTGAACTTCGAGGTCTGTGATACCTCAGTTCAGACCATTCTCCCCCATGAGTGGGATTGGCCATGCTTAACCAGGTGTTTCACATTCTCACGTAGGCAACAAGCTGGGATGCTAAGACGTTTCCCATCCTCTGCCCGCTCTTCTCAGGCTGTGCTGTCCCCTTCACGCAGCACACACAACCCTCTCCCTATCTCCTGCTAGAAAGACCACCCTCTCCTGCCTGATTCACGGGCTGGGCCATGTCCTGTAGTGAACAGTGCCGTTCTTGGCTTGTCTCAGCACATATTATGCAGTTTCATGGTCCTTCACTTGCAGCCTGAAGGGGGGAGATTGTAGAAGGATCCTGGCTCCTTTCTAGCAGCTTCTTCAAGATTCAGGACTGGAGAAAAGTTTTCTCTCAACCCTCCCACTGCTCTCCAAGGGCCAGGCAAGCCTTTGGAAGCTTAGATTCGTGGCAGGAAGTGCCATTGCTAACCTCTTATGACCCCTGGGCAGTGGGGGTTCTCCTGGGAGGTGTTCTTACTGTCTCGAAGTTCTGCAAAGCCAGCAACAGTTCAAAGTAAATCCATATCCTGAATCAAGGGCTGGTAACATTGGATCCATTTATTTGGGGCTAGGGAACCCAGTAGCCCCTCCTCATAATTTGTCAGTTTCACTAGAGTCACATTGCAGGGCAGAAGGTGCAAGGGAGCTCTTGAGCACCAGTAAATCCATGCACAGTGGGGTAAAGAATGCGACCTGCGTTTCACTTTGGTTTCTTAAGTGGGGAAGGGAATGTGCAGAGGGAGCAGATTCAGGAACGTCAGGGAAGGAGGATAACAGGAGTGAGTGGGACAATCGGGGAGGTCCAGCTGATGGAATTTTAGGAGACTGCTTGAGAACATTAGTTGGAAAACATAAAGGAGTACACTAGAAAGTGTCTCTGGATTCCACAGCCACCGGGAGCCAGGGTGCCCTGTTTGACTTCCGCCTCCGTAACACTGTGTTTTGCACTCTCCCCACTCTGCTTTATATACCAGTGTCTCCCAACCTGGGCTGCATCTTCTGAGGTGACTCTCAAAAACTTCTTAAAGTTACTGACGACTTGGTCTCACCTTCAGAGATTCTGGTTCAATGGGTCTGGGCGGGTCTGGGCATTAGTATTTCTTAAGAGACCCCCAGGTGATTCTAATGTGCAGCTGGGTTGAAATCCGAACTTTGTAGTTCTTGGGACTTCTTTACAACCTAACCGAGTGGCCAGGCTTCCGGAACCAGAGGAGCGCTTCACTCCGCAGATTCTCCCAAGTGGATCAACTTGGGATCACTTCAGCTCCTGCATAGATGACAAGACTATAAAAGTAGAAACTGGGCCTGGCGCGGTGGCTCACGCCTGTAATCCCAGCACTTTGGGAGACTGAAGTGGGTGGATCTCCTGAGGTCAGGAGTTCGAGACCAGCCTGGCCAACATGGTGAAACCCCATCTCTACTAAAAACACAAAAATTAGCCGGGCGTAGTGGCAGGTGCCTGTAATTCCAGCTGCTTGGGAGGCTGAGGCAGGAGAATTGCTTGAACCCAGGAGGCAGAAGTTGCAGTGAGCCGAAATTGCGCTACTGCACTCCAGCCTGGGCAACAGAGAAAGACTCCATCTCCAAAAAAAAAAAAAAAAAAAAAAAGTAGAAACTGGACTTAAAAAAAATTTTTTTAAATCTCCCTATGTGTAGCTCAGGTTAATGTGCCAAGGGAAGCTTTAGAAGACTACAAAGATATTTCTCAATTCCTGAATTTCTTTATGTTTTTCTCTCCCAAGATCATCCTGAATGACCGAACCATCCATGTAAAGCATGACTTCACCTCCGGAGTGAATGTGGAGAATGCAGCCCACCCCTGTGTGAGAGCCCCTTGTGCCCATGGGGGCAGCTGCCGGCCCAGGAAGGAGGGCTATGACTGTGACTGCCCCTTGGGCTTTGAGGGGCTTCACTGCCAGAAAGGTATACTCAGGGGTCTGAGGCACAGCTCCCTGGAGGGAGTGGAGGGAACGGACAGCCAACTGGGGGACCACAACTCTTAACGGAAGAGTTGTAACAGTGGTACAACCATACTGGTTATTTTGATCAATTATTTCAATAACTTATTAGATGATTATTTATAAACTACCGTAATTCCTTAATAAGAGTTAAATGCTGAAATACGTCTGCTAACAGTGAGTAAATAGGTTCCCCACCCTCTGCCCTGGCTCCTTCCTTGAGAATCACCTCATAGTCTAGCAACCCAAGAGTTAACCCATAACAGAGTAGGGGTTTCCAGGACTTTTGCATCTGAGCCACTCCCAGAGCCTATCCTGATAGATGAATGCCTATGCTTTGTAGACTGATAAATATTTTGACCCCTGTCTGTGAGTGCTGTATAAGAGAAACCTTGTCCAAATATGCAAAAACACAAATTATACATTAGTTGCTCCAAACTAAAGTATGCATAACCTGCTGTATAGTGCGATTTTTTAGGCTATCAAATTGCTGTGCGTCAGTTTTCTCAACTGTAAAATGGGAATAATAATGGCAGTACTATTGTGTGTCTAACACAGAGGGTTATAGTGTTGACTAAATGAGACAATGTATCCAGAACATTTAGAAGAGGGCCTGGTAAGTACTCAAGCAACCAACCAATACTGGTCATTATTATTCGTGGGGAGAAAAATAAAATCCATTAGCAGGTGCTGTGGGCTACTCAGTTTCCATCTTGCCCTAGACTGAAAGCCAGGGCAGGTCATAGACCATGGGACCCTGCTGGACTTGCTTTCTGTACCTGCTTATGGGAAGCTCAGGACATGGCCCTGGTATCTAGAATAGGCTTCCCACATATATCCATCATATTGGGCCTTCATTTTTCAGTCTTGGTGTGGCCTTACCTGCCCAGGAACTTAAAAAAAAAAAAAAAAAAAAACAAGCCTGGAAGAAATGAAGCAATGAGCCTCTGAAGGAATGTGCACTCTTTCCTATTTCCAGGTTCTTGATTTTTATCAGAATTAGGGCTTAGAGGAAAACTATAAATTACAGGTAGTTATGTTGGTATATGGAATGGTAGAAGTCATTTTGTCATTTTGCATCAGTCTTGGAAAATATGAAAGATGCCAATTTGCCGATCGGAAGACTTAGTAGTATTTTTTATGTTTAAATGAATTTGAAATCTACATGGCAAATCTTCGTTGTATTTTTAGCAAGGAAGAGTAATTGATTCATTTGTGAATTATCCTGATTAGAATCCTAACAAGCAAATTGCTGTTGAGCTAATAGGTTGTACTTACAGAGATTTAGCTGAAGAGTGGCTCCTTCATTCAGAAAATTGGGTTTGGATTTCGCACATCAATGTTTGAATTTACTAAGTCTCCAATTTTACCACAGGAGCTTCCAATTTGTGCTTGCCTTATATCTAACATTAATGGTCAATCTATAAATCCTGGACTTAGATGAACATTTAGCACTGGAAATTAAAGGGAGAAAGAAAGGATAATGTGTGATCTTGTTAGCCCTCATTTCCTGCTGCAGAACATTAGCCATAACGGAGATAAAGTGCTCACATTTATAGCTTTGTAACTATAGGTTCAGGTTCAATGAGAAGCAAATCTTACCAGAATGTTGGGGCAGATCCCAGTGAACACCTGCATCTGGCAAGATCTGTGGGAATGGATGATGGCAGAGGGAACTGCAGGACATTGGGGCCTCTTTTCCTGCAAAGCAGTCTAGAACCAAGATTGGAACCCAGATGAGCCAGCAGCCACCCTCCATGTTGAATTAGTATCGGATTGTGTTTTGAAATCAAGATACTGCTTCTGGGAAGATGGCATCCTTCCCAAATCTGAGAAGGTTCATACATCAGAGGTATGGCCCCTATCCCATAATTTCCTCTCCATCATAATGACTGGAGAGGATTAATGGGGCTCTGCAACAATTTTTCCAGCTCCAGCAGGTAGCAATTGTGGGCAGTTGCCATGCCGACTGCTATAACATTGGGGAAAGCATTTAGTCCCATTGTAAGGACTGGAAAGAAAAGGAAAAGAGATGGGCGATTATGTTGTTCCATAGAGATGCAAGAGAATACACAGAAAGTTTGCGTAAATGCTTGGTTTGAAAGACCAGGAATGGTGAGAAGCCATCCTTGGTTGTCAGAAAGAATCCTGTCTCATCCAGCAAGGTGATTTTTAGCCTCATATATTTAAATGTTGGGGTTTTTTTCTGCTTTATAATCAAACCATGTTTCAAAAGCAAGAACCTGTTCCCAGTATTCCAACAGAAGTTAAACCAGTCCTTTTACATGGAGCAAAATAGTATAGAAATAACCAGCACCAGCCCTCATCCAATCCATACAAAAGGGCACCTTGTTCATGAGGAATTTCGTTTTCTGGATTGTCAGTGAGTCTGGGTCTTTTTCAGCCTCATCAGAGAGTGTGGCAAGTGAGTTCCACAAGGGCCGTAGTTGGACAATATGACACTTGTTCCCACCTCTTGGTAACTCAGGAGAGCAGGGGCCAGAAACTCAGACAAATCCTGGAGCAGTTCCAGGCACTTAGACTACATGGCGGTTTCAGGGCCCCCGCTTTTCCCTGTGGGGTTGGGGGCAGGAGCAGGAGAGCCTGACCTAGACCAAGGGGTGCACTGAGCCCCCAATGAGTGTCTGAGAGGCTCTTGGGACGCCACAGGCTTCCTGTAGCAGTGGCCCCTGCAGAAACTCAAACCTGTCTGTCCCACCTTCAAGACCCACCAGGACAGGAAAAGCCAGAGGTTCTTCTTACTCCCAGCTATGACTTCAGGTGCCTTCCATTTGGTGGGTTTCAGTTTCAGGCATCTTCTCCACCCCATGCACTACCCCAATACCTAGGCCCCCTTTTTTCTCAACAAGGCCTTCCCCATCAAAAATTACTTCCATACTTAGAGATTTCTTTCCTTTTTTCTCTACTTGCATCCAAGTGGACCCATCTTGTGTCCCAGTTCCTCAGAGCTTGTGTATCTAAGTAAGTTACTAAAATGTTCTAGAAGAATTTCACAAAGCACATGTAAAAAGCTAAGTTCTGAGGAATATTAATCGCTGCTTTGTGTACACACACACACACATGCACACGCACACACGCATTCACATACACGAAATAGGAGGAGGCTTCTACGGTGAAATACACTTGGATAATCCTGAGTAAACAGACAATTCTCTCTCTTCTGCAGAATTTCTCAGAGCCTTTGCTATGCTCTGAGTGTCTAAGAGGTGAGTACAGGACACAGATGTTTTCTCTGGGTTCTCCCAGTCTATAGTGGACAAGTCACCTGGGAAACTAACCTTTGGCCCTTGCTTCCCTTCCCTGTGTGACTAGAACAGCTTCAATTCAGACTGTGCAGGATCCCACATACCACTAGATGGCGGTGTTTCTCTGTAGCAGGTGGCCCCGCACAAGACAGCCAATAGCTGTTGAGACAAAGCTAGGCTTAGCGCCCGTACTCATCAGGGGCACACAGTCCTCAAGTATCCAGTGCTGCCTGATCAATACTGACCTACCACACATGCAACATTTAGGGCATTTATATTTATGTTGTGTTTACTTGAGTCACATCATGTTCCAGGCTCTGATTTGGGTGATTTTTTTTTTTTTTAGGTCCCAGTGTATATATATAAAAAAAGCTTCTGTAAATATAAGAAAACTCTGTATATAAAACCACAAATTAATAAAACACATAAATTAGGCATACTAAAGGGAATTTCTCTTTAATATAATTTAATATATTAAATTTCGTATCATTTAATATATTATATTAAAAATTAATATACTAAATTTTAATATTTAATATTAATATATTAATATTTGATTTAAAATATTAAATTATATTAACATGATATGTTAATATTTAATACTAAGTATAAAAATTTAATAAATTAATTATTTTAATATATTTAATTTAATATATTAGAGTATATTTAATATATTAAAAATAAGTCATTTCAAATGAATTGGAAAAGAGAGATTATTTAATTATTGTTACACAAGTAATTTGGTTGTTACATAGGAAGAAAATTTCAATTGCGTTTATCTTACGGATGAATTAAAGAGTGAAACATGCAGACATACACATTAAACAAATACCCAGACTCTTCACTGCAGTCCTTCAGCTAATGACCATGTTGGCTGTTCCCGGTCCCTCATTCTGGTCATTTTCTCCTTTAGTAATTGGAACTTGTAATAGCACAGTTCTAAGATGGTTCCCAAGATTCCTGCACCTTTGTTAGGGAACCAGGAGCATAGGAGAGCCAGGGTGACACCATTTTAAAAATCAACTCCATCTTAAAACTAGCAAGGTACATTCCTTGTCAGTCACATGGCCATGTAAAATGTCTATGGCTAAGGAAGCAGCTTAGTAATGTCTGCAAAGACAAACCCTAGGACAACCAAACATTCAGATGCCCTGATATCGCATAACAATATATACTTTTAAGATGTTTAGAGTCAGACCAGGCACGGTGGCTCATGCCTGTAATCCCAGCTACTCGGGAGGCTGAGGCAGGAGAATTGCTTGAACCCGGGAGGCGGAGTTTGCAGTGAGCCGAGATCATGCCACTGCACTCCAGCCTGGGCGACAGAGTGAGAGTCTATCTCAAAAAATAAAAAATATAAGATGATTAGAGTCATGCTTTGATGCACTAATGCACTAAAATGCGAAGGATAACTTCCTTTAGAAAACATTTAAACCAACTACAAGAGCCAAATTCAAGGGAATTTCTTCTCTGTGGATGGTATATCATTAAACACCCCCAGAATGGGAGATCTGGGGGTGTTTAGTGTAGATGTTGGTCTTCAGATAGTTGAAGGGCTGCTAGTTTAGGGAAAGGTTTTGTTTGTTTTTACTTTGTGGCTATCGTCAGCATACTATAATAAAGATCTCTGTCCCTAGTAGAATGGTCCAGCACGGGAGCATGCCACCTTGTGGAAGAGTGAGCTGCTCACTGTGGGAAGTGTTTGCTCTGGCGGGATGGGTATCCATCAAGGATGCTGCTGAGAGGAGCCCTGGTTGTTGGGGAAGTTAGCCTTCCATGCCCTTCCATGCCCTTAGCTTTCCTTTGCTAAGGTCTTGTGAAGGTGGGAAAGAAACAGTGTTCCCTTCAACTCTTTTTTTTTTTTTTTTTTTGAGATGGAGTCTAACTCTGTCACCCCAGGCTGGAGTGCAGTGGAGTGATCTTGGCTCGCTGCAGCCTCTGCCTCCCAGGTTCAAACGATTCTCCTGCCTCAGCCTCATGAGTAGCTGAGATTATAGGCATGCCCTACCACGCCTGGCTAATTTTTGTATTTTTAGTAGAGACAGGGTTTCACCGTGTTGGCCAGGCTGGTCTTGAACTCCTGACCTCAGGTGATCCACCCGCCTGGACCTCCCAAAGTGCTGGGATTACAGGTGTGAACCATCACACCTGACCAACTCCTTATAGTCTGTTGGGAATTCCAAGTTCCTCAAATGGAAAATTTGCTTTGCCTGGACTGTAGGGCTTCTGGCTTGGAGGCTGCTGTCCACTGGGGTGTTTTTGTGGGTGTGTGTCACCAGATGGCACAAGCTTTTAGATATAAATGTAAGAAAATGAAAAAAACACATTTCAACTAATCAGTGAGGCCACTGCCACAGAAAAAAGGCAATGTAGAAAAAATTAGGTATACTGGAAATGGTAGAGAGAAGTGGGGAATAGGAAGAGATTTGTTGAAGGATACAAAATTACAGGGAGATAGGAGAAATAAGTTCTGATGTCCCACAGCACTATAGGATGACTATAGTTAACAATATTATATAGTTTCAAATAACTAGCAGGAGGACATTGACTGTTCCCAGCACAAAGAAATGATACATTTTGAGATGGGATGGATATGCTAATTACCCTGATCCGATCACTATATATGTATCAAAACATCACTATGTACCCCATAAATATGTAAAATTATTATGTGTCAATTAAATTTTTTTCAATAAAATAAAAGCAAAAAAGTTAGGTATAGGGTTAGGTTAAAATATAATCATGTTGGCCAGGCGCAGTGGCTCACACCTGTAATCCCGGCACTTCGGGAGGCCCAGGTGGGTGGATCACCTGAGGTCAGGAGGTCGAGACCAGCCTGGCCAACATGGCGAAACCCCAACTCTACTAAAAATACAAAAATTAGCCAGGCATGATGGCACATGCCTGTAGTCCCAGCTACTCAGAAGGCTGAGGCAGGAGAATCGCTAGAACCCTGGAGGCAGAGGTTGCAGTGAGCCGAGATGCGTGCCACTGCACTCCAGCCTGGGCAACAGAGCAAGACTCTGTCTCAAAAAATAATAATAATAGTAATGTTTACAACATTTAAACCAACTACAAAGAGCCAGAAAGGGCCCAATGGTCACTTCAAGCTCTGATGATTTTGGATGTGAATATTTGTCCCTATATATACTCACTTAAATGAAGCATAGTTTGACCACTTTTTATTCAGTGGTGTTGTTTCTGGAGGGTGCCTCTGCCTTTGTTAATCACAAAATAACCAGGGGTCTGGAATCTTGCAAGGGGGGATGGGGTGGGAATGAGGGCGAGATTTTCCACTTGGGAGAGAGAAGAGGCAGCTAGCTGGCTTATGGTTCCTTTTTCACATGCAGCCTAGAGCCAAGAAAAGTAATACTCATTGACAAGGTAAGTGACTCTCGAGCAAGGAGCTGTTTCTCTAGATTTAAAAGAAATGCAGATTGTCAGTTGAAGGTGAGGGAGCCTCCAGAAGTGTCAGACAGCTGATTCTAAACATCTTCTTCGTCTACTGCCACCCCCACCTTCATTAAGCCAAGATGAGGCGGGGAGGCGGGTGGCTGGGTGCCAATCATGCTGAGGAGAGATTTCCAGTGGTTCCCCGCGGGGCTCATATTCACATCCCTAAGAGGACGTTCTGGACCCTCGGGCAGAGCTTTGTGAGAGAAACAAGGCTGGCTTCAAGTGATCTGCAACCAGAGTAATAGGGATTTGACAAGGACTGTGAAAGGCTGACTCTCCCTGTTCTCTTTCATGCTGGCACCGGGCAGAGTGTGGGAACTACTGCCTCAATAGTAAGTACAGTAAGTCCTATGAGAGACTGCGAGAGCGCTCTGGGCTGGGGCCAGGGCCTGCCAGGGCAGGCCAACCGCATGCAGGGGGACCCGGGGTGAGTGGCCTGGGAGCTGGGACATGCCTACGCGTGGCGGGAAGCCTCCCCGCCGGCCAGCCAGAGGACACTTCTCTCCTGAGCTGGGGGCTGAGCCGGCAGCTGCTGGGGGCGCCCACAGACCCCCTCGGAAGCTCATGTGCAGAGCCGATGTGTGGCAGGCACGTCCCGACCCTTGCAAGGAGTTCAGGGGAAAGATGGCTGTAGGCCATAGGCCCACGGCCACGGCCAACAGCAGCAGGGACCGGCCCTGGCTGTACCTCTCCCCGCTGGGGGTGAGCCAAACTCCCCAGGGACTCCTTGGTTCCGTTTAGCTCCGGGAAGGCCTCCCGCGCCGCTCAGCTTGGATCTTCTCTCCTCCTTCTCCCTTCCCAGCCATGGTGTCCTGAAACGAGGGGCCCGCTGCCCCCGCTGAGAGCTTCCTTCCACCTCCTCCATTTTTGCACTGTTACCTGCCGCCCTGTCCTCCTCCTCCCTGGCATTTCTGTCTATTCCTCTGGGTCCATTCCCTCCTCTCCTTTTCCGGCGCCGCCTTCTTTCCTTTTCTGTGTCCCGTCCTTCCTTGCCCGGTGGCTGCCTTCTCTCCCGGGTGTCTTCCTCGGCACTTTCTTCCCTCCTCTTCTTGGTGCAGCGTCCCTTCTTTCTCATTCATCCCACCCGTTTTCCTACTCGGCTCCTTTCCCATCCTCTTGCCATTTTGCCTCCCACTCTTTTTTCCTCCCTGCTTCCCTTCGTTGTCTCCTCTTCCTCCTACCTCCCTTAGTCAGAAGGGAGTGGCTGCGGGTGCAGCTCTGAACTGTGACAAGAGCCCTTCACCTCCGGCCCCGCTACGTCCTTGCAGCCTCAGGCCCGCTTCCAGGGCTGTGCTGCTTCACAGAACCACAGAGCCATTTCTTGGGTAGTTACCTCCAAAATTGTCTTTTAAATTTTCTGTTTCGTCCTTTGCTTTTCTTGTTTTCTTTCCTCTCTTCCTTTCTTTTTTAGTTTTTATGAAAGGCTCTGGGAAGCTGCCAACATAGGGACTTGTACTTGGGGACCCATTGTCATCGGCTTTGCTGTTTCCGCTCTTTTTTTATGTTTGAAGGTTAATCTGTATGAGTGTTCGTAGTATCAAATAATTCTACATTTCCTCTCCAGGGTGGAGAGTCCTTCGTTCAGTGTCTTCTTTGCACCAACCATGTATTTTCGTGAAACTATAACGTGTTTTATAAGCCTTCTTTTTCTCCCTCATTTTGTACATTTCTTTGAATTTGAGATTTATTCTACCTTAATTTCTTTAAACCACCATTTCTGTATCTTTCCAAAGAGGAAAGAGATATTGCTGTTATTTCTCTAGCAGAAATCCCCTAGTCTCATCCCCCATTCATGACATCACACACAGCTACTTAAACTCTTCTTTTGCTACTATGTGTAAAAGGATAATTCCTCAGGAAAACAAAGTGATGAGAGTTTGGGAGGAAGAAAATGCATTTCTAAAATATTGGAAAGTTGAGAGGGGGCCGGAAGCCAGAATTAAGAAGAGCTGGTCAGGTTCAAGGCCTGGTGCTGTCTTAACTACGTGACCCCAAATCCTCCATGCTTTCTACTCCTCACTTTCTTCTTCCATAAAATGAGAGTAACCAACCCTTCCCTTGCCCCATACTACCTGCGACTTCATGAGATTGTAGTGAAGATCTTGTGAAATAGACCAGGCACAGTGGCTCATGCCTGTAATCCCAGCACTTTAGGAGGCCGAGGCGGGTGGATCACCTAAGGTCAGGAGTTCGAGACCAGCCTGGCCAATGTGGTGAAACCCCGTCTCTACTAAAAATACAAAAATTAGCAGGGCTTGGTGGTGGGTGCCTGTAATCCCAGCTACTTGAGAGGCTGACGCAGGAGGATTGCTTGAACTCAGGAGGTGGAAGTTGCAGTGAGCCAAGATTGTGCCATTGCACTCTAGCCTGGGCAACAAGAGCGAAACTTCGTTTCAAAAAAAAAAGATTTTGTGAAATACACTGGAAAGTGATTGGAAATGCAGGAGTCCAAGCCTCATTCATAGTGCTTTAGCGTCTCTCGAAGTCCTAGCTTAAAAGGTTCTGCAGCAAATTAGCTTTCAAGAATCCTAGTGGGCCTGATTTAGGGATTTGTTTTCTCTGCCTCCCTAGGAGAACATCTGGGGTTATCCCCAGCTGGTCCCCACATGGCCCAAGACCTGCTCTTTGGCTTCCAAGAATAATTGGGAACAGTTCAAGTTTCAGCACATTGTGAGGCCTTCTCAGCAGCGCTGAGGCCAGTGGCAGGGATAAGACTTCCCCAGGAGGGAAAAATGGGGGAGAAGCCAACCCCAGGCCATGGGACCTGGCAACTGTGAACCTGGCCAAATATGAGTGCGGCCAAAGGGAAGGGGCTGATGAATTGTTAAACATCCTATTTCCAGGAGCTGGGTGTTTTCCTGCCATGTGTGTGACTGCAGGGGTCAAGAGAACCACATACTATGTAACCTCCTTTTTCTGTTCTGTCCCAGCGATCATAGAAGCCATTGAGATCCCGCAGTTTATCGGCCGCAGTTACCTGACGTATGACAACCCAGATATCTTGAAGAGGTAATAAGCTTCAACAGGCACCTTCCTCAGCTTTCTGGGGGTAAATTTCTCTATATCTTTCTCAGGGCTTTTTCTTATATTTCTTGCCAGAAGCTAACTCTCAAAGAAGACCATTCAGCCATGGCCTCAGGGGAAAAACACACACAACGTGAAATAAACATAGAAACTAGAGCAAAATAAAACAAAAAACAAACTAAACTTGAGAAATTGACCTTTCAAATAACCTGTTACAAACAATCCAGTATCTTTCTGGTCAAAGGGCCTGGAGAGAGAAACACGACTGGTCCCAGAGTTTCCAGTACTCAGGCTTTGAGAAGCAGTGAGAATGTGATGTCCCTGAAGCCTGAGTGATGATTATGATTCTGTGAGCAGGGCAGTTCCGTGCTGTGCTGTGGCCAGAGTGTGCAGCTCCGACCTGGGCCAGCAGCGGAAGGACAGACAGATCCAAGCTCATTCCCTGCTGGGTCCATACCTACCCTGCGTCTTCATCAGCAAAGGTCTCTTGTCCTCTTCAAGCTCTGGCCAGTTCAGTGAGAGGCTTCTCAGCTCTCTTCATGTGGGTGCAGGGAAATGTCCAAGTCACAACCATGGCATCTCACCCCTGCTGGCAGAAGTCCCAGCCCTGGCCTGGAGTCCTCGCTCTTGGTTTGGAATAGCCTTTGACATGGCAAAATCCTCAACTCGGTCAAGCTTGTCTTTGGCACTTTCAGTTTGCCCCTTATCTCTTTCTTTCCCTTCCCCCAGCTCTTTGTGGTTTTTAGTGTGCTATTCCCCTTTGTGCTCCCCACACAATCATTCTGGGATTTTCCTTCCTCTTCAGATCGACTGCATCTTAACACACAAGGGCAAATCTTTAAGCGAAAGGCATCCAGTTCTTAGGGTGGAGTTTGGTGGCTTTTCAGGGAACAAAAGGTGGTTGGGAGGAATTCTCCTAGGGCATTGGATGTCCCTGGTAATGCCAAACACACACCAGGCAGACACTGCTTCACTTCTCTAATCCCAGGTTGTATTTATCTGTGTTGTCTTGGCATGGGGACTTAGGTAAAATGGATTCCCAGCCAAGAGAGACCGTCCTCTTTCTTCAGCCCTTTCTCTCCAAAGATGGAAGGTCATTCAGTCCCTAGAAAGCAGTGACAGGGTGAAAGGGGCCCAAGCCTTCAGTCTCTGGGGGTTAGTGAGAGCAGGAGACATAAGGCCCAAAACCACAGCTACCTCGAGTGCCATAGTGTGTGTGTATGTGTGTGTGCACATGCGTGTGTGTGTGTGTGTGTGTGTATGAAAGTACAAATGCATGTATGTGAGGCTGCAGGTAAAAGTCAAGTTCAAGGTCTATTTCAGTCAGATATCTTTGGTGCCAAGTAACAGAAAGCTCAGCTTAAAATGCCTTACCCATGAGGGATATTTTCTATTTCATGTCACAAGGAGTCCAGACTTACACTGGATCTTGGGTTGATTAATTAAGAGAAGCAGCTGTACCCTCAAAGATTCCAATCTCATCCCTATTTCTTGCTTGTTGTTCTCAGCGTCTTCTCCAGAGGCCACTCCCCAGCTGCCCATAAGCTGCACATAAGATGACTCTGACTACATCCAGTGGAAGTCAAAAAGATTTTTTTCTCATATGACTCTTTTTAAAAGAGAAGGAATTCTTCCCAGAATTGTATCTCACTGGACAAAAGGGATACAATTGTGTCTCTTCTGTGCTGCCACTTACCTGCCCCTAAACCAATCACTGGCAAGAGAAATGGAAACCTCTTGATTGGCTTGTAACCAATCAATATACCCAAGGCAATGGGAGAGGGAAGGAACCTGAGCGAAAGTCTGGGCAAAGCAGGTCTCTAGGGAACAGGTCAGTGCTAGATTGTGCTGCACCTGGCCTGGGGGACCTCGCTCCTCCCTCACCGCTCTCAGGCCCTGCATGGGGAATGCAAACTTGGTCTCTTCCTGACCTGACGAGCTCAGGCTCTGGGAAGCCTAGACAATAGTTCCCTCCACTGTTCACGATTGAGGACACTCTGCAGACACAGACCCAGGTGTGTGGGACAGACAGAAGGATGGCTCAAGTGACTAGAGAATGGACAAAGAAACTTTTCCAATGACATTATGCTAGTAGCAATATTAAGTTATGTTTCCTCCTATCTCACCCTTGATTCAAGGACCTCAGCCTTCCTCTTTTCCCTGTGCAAGATGAAACACTGATCACATTAATAAGAATGAATTTCTGAACTAGTCTATTCCCAAGCATTGCTAAGAGCACGTCAGCCTGTGAACCTATTCCCAGACGTGGCTGTAGAGCATGGAGCCGGCCTAGCCTGAGCACCCCTCCTTTCCTCGAAGCTTCCTGTTCTTCTCCACCCTGGCTCTGCCTCAACACCACTCCAGACCATTCACTATCAGGCCATGTTCCTTGTCTGAGACGCCATCACTTGGGTATTTTCCCTGTCTAGACCTTGTCCCCAAGGACAGTCACCAGCCAGAGCTGGCCATCCACAGCCGCAGTCCTAGCCCAGAGTGGCTGCCAATTTGAGTCTCTTGGTAATTAGGAAACACACGTTCTGTTGGGGAATGGGGCCCCTGAGTAGTAAAACAGGAAAGAGAAAAGAATGAGGTGTGTATGGGGGTGCAGCCTAAGCTGTGACATTGGCCATAGTCTTGCTAATCTGTCACTGAGCAAATGCTGTCTGGTGGGGTTCACAGTGCTTGGGGAGGGAGACTGCTGCCGAGTGAGCAGTCCAGACCTTCAGACCCGTGGTGCGACTCGTGGTGATGAAGTAAGTGTCAGAAAGTGCCAGACTATCCTTACATCTGGTTCCTCAGGGCTGGCAGACAAATCTGGAATTACTCGGAAACAGATGTTGGTGGTTGATTTGGTGGATTTGTTTGTGTATTTCCTCCAGGGTGTCAGGATCAAGATCAAATGTGTTCATGAGGTTTAAGACAACTGCCAAGGATGGCCTTTTGCTGTGGAGGGGAGACAGCCACATGAGACCCAACAGCGACTTCATTTCCTTGGGCCTTCGGGAGGGAGCCCTCGTGTTCAGGTAACCTCCTCTCCATCTGCCTTCAGCAGCACCTTGCGATCTTCTCAGACATGGCAGACCATGCCAAACAGAGTGATTCAGAAGGGAGCCAGAGCACAGTCTGCTGGAATTGGCTGAAGCCTGAAGCTTCAAGGCTTATTGGAAGCTCCTGGTCTTTCTTTCCAACATTCATCTTACAGAGCAGCAGTCAGCAAACTATGGCCTGCAGGCCAAATCTGACCCACCACTCTTTTTTGTAAATAAAGTCTTGCTGGGGCCGGGCACAGTGGCTCACGCCTGTAATCCTAGCACTTTGGGAGGCTGAGGCGGGCAGATCATTTAAGATCAGGAGTTTGGGACCAGCCTGAGCAACATGGAGAAACCCCGTCTCTACTAAAAAATACAAAAATTAGCCAGGTGTGGTGGCAGGCACCTGTAATCTTACCTCTGCCTCCCTAGTAGCTGGGATTACAGCACGTGCCACCATGTCTGGCTCATTTTTGTATTTTTTGTACAGACGGGGTTGTAAGAGAACTTGAACCCAGGAGGCGGAGGTTGCAATGAGCCGAGATTGCGCCACTGCACTCCGGCCTGGGCAACAAGAGCAAGACCCTGTCTCAAAAAAAAAAAAAAAATGAGCCACACATGGCCGCATGAGGTACACTTTCCACTTCTCATCTTTTTTTTTTGAGATGGAGTCTTGCTCTGTCACCCAGGCTGGAGTGCAGTGGCGCGATCTCAGCTCACTGCAACATCTGCCCCATAGGTTCAAGCCATTTTCCTGCCTTCCCCTGAGCTTCCAAGGGGCAGGGCCTGTCTCGTGTAATATCAAAACACTTCTCTAGAGATTGTCATGGCACATCCTCACACGAGGTTAGACATCGCTCATCTAGACAGTGGCTTTCCAAGTGTGGTCTCCAGACCAGCAGCCTCAGCATCACCTGGGAACTTGTTAGAAATCCACATTCTCAGGCCCCACCCTGATCTACTGAACCAGAAACACTCTAGGGGTGGGGTCCAGCAATCTGTGTGGTAACCGTTTCCCCAGACCATTCTGATACCCTCAAAGCTTTGAGTTCCATGGGGGAACTCAACAACTAGGAAGTATGTTGGCCAGGCTGGTCTCCAACCCTGACCTCAGGTGATCTACCCACCTCGGCCTCCCAAAGTGCTGGGATTACAGGTATGAATCACTGTGCCTGGCTTGTTCTCTTTCATTTATATATAGTCTATGGCCATGTTCATGCCACAATGGCACACTTGAGTAGCTTCAATAGGAACTGCATGGCAGAGCCTTAGGAATTAACCGTCTAGCCCTGTGAGGAACAATTCTGTGCCCTTATTCTAGTGTGTTACTGCTGCATGCTCCCTACTCATGAAATAGGAAGGGGCAGAAAGAGGACTTGGATACTGCCAAGCAGGAAGGCCAAGCATGAAAGTGAGTACTCAGCCTAAGACTCAGCAGCTCAGGAAGGTCTAAAACCCTAAGCTCCAGGAGCCCTGACTTTAAATTCTGACTCTGCTCCCTGTTAGCTGTGTAGCTGTGGGAAGGAGAATCCCTGCTTTCAAGTCTCCTGCTGCCAGAGGAACAAAGCACAGATTCATGTCTCAGAAGACCCATCCAACATGAAAGTTTTGTAAATACTTCTTGGGTGTTACTGATAAGGCAGTGCCAGAAGTTCTTCCCTCTTTTAAGTGAATTTAGACTGTTTCTAAATTTGTCAAATGCGTAGCTATGAAGTAGTTAAAGAATTACCTGAATGATTTCTCCCCACTCTTCTTACCAGATTGGGTGAAAGCTGAGTTTCCAAGGGGCAGGACCTGCCTGTCTCGTGTAATATCAAAACACTTCTCTAGAGATTGTCATGGCACATCCTCACACGAGGTTAGACATTGCTCATCTAGACAGTGGCTTTCCAAGTGTGGTCTCCAGACCAGCGGCCTCAACATCACCTGGGAATTTGTTAGAAATCCACATTCTCAGGCCCCACCCTGATCTACTGAACCAGAAACACTCTAGGGGTGGGGTCCAGCAATCTGTGTGATAACCGTTTCCCCAGACGATTCTGATACCCTCAAAGCTTTGAGTTCCATGGGGGAACTCATTTCTTGGACTTCTACTTCTTAATTCACCCTCTGGTGACTAAATGATATGAAAGTAATTGAATTGAAATAGACAAAGGAGGGATCATTAAACAATGGAGAAGTTGAAGACTTAATTCTGGGGCTTCTGTTGGTCCTGTGCTAAGATTACTGACAGCCCAAGTAGGATAACAGAAATCTTTCTGTTTGAATAAAAGGCATTTTGAGAGGAAATGTCACTTGTCCAATGTCATGCTATTCCCTAAATAGCAGAGCATGCTAAGTGACTCAGTCTTATGATTGTTGGGGACTTTGGAGAGTCGTATGTAGTTGAGGCTGGATGCTGGCAGGTGAGAGGCAGCTTCTCACCATCTCCACCTTCCTGTCCTCCATAGCCTCCCACCCATTGCTGGCCCAGAGGTTGAACACAGAGCTCTTCACACCCTATTTCAGGCTGGCTGCCTTGAAGCCATTTTCTTGTGGTTTTCCTGTGGTTAACCTCATCAAGGCCTCAAGTACTTGATTGTGCCCAGAAAAGAGAACTGAAACAGTAGCTCAGCTGTGGGTGGGATGGTCCAACTTCCCCCTAAACTGCCAGCTGAGCCTATTCACCACCCATTCTACCCCAGCAGGGAAACAGCTCCCACCAGCTCCCATGCCCAGCCCTGGAGAGCCCCCTCCCCTCTCCCACCTGCTTAGGATCCTTCAAACAACTCTACTTTATCCTGAACACACTTCTTGTTACCATTTCTTTCTCAGGATTCTGAAAATTGGCCCTCTGTTTTTCTTCTATTCCTGGAGTTCTGATTGTGATCTGTGTAAGACACACTGCTGAACCCAGGCCGAGGCCGACTTCTGTGCCTGCTCTGGTCCTGGAGCCGCCCCATCGCTGCCACTCTGTTCTTCCTCCATCTGGGCTGTTATCCCACCGCATCAATGTCCCCGATGCTGATGTAGGGAAGCGTCCCAGTGGGCTGGGGATAGAGAGGAATTCCATTGTAGGCCAGTGGTTTGAAGATGTCAGTGGTGTGCTGGGCACCGGGGTCTGATTAGAAACAAGCACCCGGGTGTTTCCAGGACCCATGCCCTGAGAAACAGGGTCTGAAGTGGCTTTGGAATCACACATGCCTGATCCCCTATGTGGGCTCATGCAAGTTACCTAAATCTCAGCCTCTGTCCCCTCCTTGCAAAACGACAGGGTTCGCTGTAAAGATTAAATGAATGAATTCATGTAAGGGGTTCAGTGCAGGGTCTGGTGTAGCTAATTAATGATAATGATAAGAAAAATTATGATCCTTGCTCAAGCATTTTCTGAGTCTTAGAAGCCTTTACCTCAGAGAGAGAACATGTAGTTATTATTAAAATGTAGTTCTTATTTTTATTATTGTTATTGTTATTTTTAATAAGTCACGGGCTGTGCCCCCGAGGAGCACAGATCTGTGCAGTCTGGAGAGTGAATCGTTCTACAGAGCAGACAAATCGTTCTTGAGGTTTCAGTGTTTGATCCAGGCTCAAAGCAGATGGAAGAGGAATCCTAAGATAATAAAATATAGTCTCAACTTTCATGACTTTCTTCACCTAAAAGCTGGTTCTTTGGCTAATTTAGTGCTCAAAGCCTTTCTGCCAGAGAATAGGGAAAAAAAATGGGATTCTAAAAATGTATATATGTATATATATTTATAGTTTTGGTGCAAGATTTAGCAGAAAAAATAAGGAAATCAAAGTGCTCAGCAAAAATGGGTGTGTTTTTCTGTTTTCTGTTTTGTTTTTGTTTTGTTTCATTTTGTTTTGTGATTGTATGTGGGGCATGAAACCTACCACTGGCGGGGTTTGTGAACGTTGCTTGACCGTTCACAGTGAACATTGCCCGCTTAGTTTCACCTCATCACATCTTCATGCAACGAAGAGGGGGAAGAGACTTGACATTAGCAAAGTGCCTTGTGCTACAATTTAAAGGGGACATGATTAAAAGTGCCACCACAGGAAAGCAGGAAGGTGGCCAAGTAGTTTCCAAAAGGCCTCACCTGAAGGTATTTCCGGGTGGCCCACCTTGGTGCTCTGGCTCACAGCCTCTAGTGCATACCAAAGCTGAGCGGCTCAGAATAACCCATCATGGCAGCCAGGTTCCCAAGACATGGGTAGAGAAGTTAGACATACATTCTTATATCTGTTTGTTTCTACATTTTTAAAACTGAGGCATACCTTCCATGCCATGAACACCTGTTCAGTGTAGAGCTTGATACGTTTAGAATATGTAAACACTGAATCACTATCACCCAGAACAAGATATAGAACATGTCCACCACCCAAAAATGTTCCCTCGTTCTTCTCCCAGTGAAGGTAACCACTATTCTTGGTCATATATGATTATATACACGAGGGAGCTTTTTCAGGGTGAGTATCAGCATGTTGGGGGAAGCGCAAAGTTCTTTGGAGGGTCTGAAATCAGATGGAATTGGGGGGTTGGGGAATCAGGCCATGGAGAAGCCAACTGAGTTGCCCCCTCCCACAGTGATGGCTGGATTCCCGTCTGCCAGATTCACAGTTGACTCACTAGAGCACATTCTGGCCTTGGCCTGAACAGGTGAGTTGTCGGGTTGGAGAGCAGAAGGAAGCGCACCCTTTATCTAGATGGGCTCTTAGACAACTGAAAAGGTTTTCATTCACTGCACCACAATCATGTTCCAATCCAGCCTCCCTTCACTTACACAGCCAGGTCACCTTGATTCTGAGATCTGGGTGTTCCGGACTGCTTTGGTTATATATTGACAGCTTGTTGGCTTACTTTCACACATGGCTAGTCTTCCAGGAGAGGTGTGACATATTCAAGCCTTGGTGGCAACTTTCTCCTTCCTACCAGTCCCTTGGGGTGCATTGTCAACCCCGTATCCAAGCTGCACTAAGTGCTGCCTCTGTTTGGAGTGGTGGGATTATTCAGTTGGCTCCTACGATGTGCAGCGCTTCCTACATATGTCATGTTACTTAGCATTCCCTAGGATTCTTCAGGGAAGGGATTATTATCCCCATCTGACAGATGAGAATATGAAGCAAGTTGCCCAAGTTCACAGAGCTGTTAACTAGCGAGTCTGGGGATCAAGGCAGGTCTGTTGAATCTGAGTGTCTGTGCTCTTTCTATCATCCCACAGTGCCTCTCAGAACAGCCATAGATAGTAATTCAGCTAAGTTTCTGCCCACCAGCAACTCGCCCTACTTCCTATTCATTCAAGAAGTATTTAGGCACCAAATCATGAAATCTCAAAATTCCACCACCAGGCTGCTTTATACAAGGAGATACTTGATGTGGGAAAATTCATTAGAAAACAGTGGACTTTTCAGGGTCAGAGTGGCAGCTTTGTCCCAGGGGTTTGTCAAGCCACCCCAAGTCCTATTCTTGGTTAAATGTCAATGGGCTGTGTGAGTTCTTTGAGCCTCCATTATTAAAGGAATGACCTATGGTGCTTTCTCTGGAGAAAGCCAAGCACTTTCTATTCTTGCTGTTTTCTCAGAATGAGTACATGGGAGTGCTTGGTAACTCATCCAGCTTTTCTCTCGGCATCCCTCTGTCTTGGGCAATGAGGTGAAGGAGAGATATGTCCTCTTACAAAATGAGGAGGGAGTCATCCCAGGTGGAACATACTTCCCTTCAAAAGCTTGATGGCCCAGGCTTTATTGTATTATCCAGGGAAAGTCTGGGCAGTTGGCCCAGTGCCCGGGCTAGAGTAGTCACTCACTAAATATTTATGGAATTAAATTTAATTAGAATAATTGAATGAACACTGGATTAAGGGGGATATTTCTCTCTGGTAACAACATGTTCATGTTTTCTGAAACCCTTATGGTATCGGGGTATCTGGGAACTGAAACAGAGAATAGGAAGCCACTAGAGAAACCTGATAGCAGAGTGAAATGGGATAAGCGCAGAGGATACACCAAGTTCAAGTTCTACATTAGGTTTGTGATTTTAGGCAAATTCCCTTAATCTCTCTGGGGCTCACCCTACTCTGCAATGTTCAGTTTAAAAAAAAAAGAGTGAAAACAGATGTATTCATTTCTTAGGGCTCTGATAATAAATGACCACAAATTAGGTGGCTTAAAACAATAGAAGTGGGCTCTCTCGCAGTTCTGAAGGCTAGAAATCCACCATGCAGTGTGAGGGTTGGCTTCTTCTGGAGGGTCTCAGGGAGAATCGGCTCCATGCCTGTCCCCCAGGTTCTGGTGGTGGCTGGCAGCCCTTGGCATTCCTTGGCCTGGAGATACCCCTTTCCAGTCCCTGTCTCCATCTTCCCATGGCATTGCCTGTCTCTGTGTCTCTCTGGCTCCATGTCAAAGTCTCTTCTCATAAAGATACCAGTCCTATTGGATCCATGGTTGCCCTAATCCAGTATGACTTCATCCTAACTAATGAATCTGCAAAGACCCTATTTTCAAATAAGGTCACATTCTGAGGCTCTGGGTGGACATGAATTTGGCGGGTGGAGTGGGGGCAGACCATCATCGTAACACAGTATAAAACACTATACATGATAAAGCCATTCTTGTTATTCCTGATACTCTAGTACTGACGTTGCCTTACATGAGGGCATTAAAAAACAATCTTGATAACATTATGCTAAGTGAAGTAAGCCAGCCACAGTCACAAAAAAGACAAATACTCTATGATGCCACTCATATGAGGTATGTAGAAGAATCAAATCCATAGAGTCAGAAAGTAGAAGGCTGGTTGTCAGGGGCTGGGGGGAGGGAAGAATGAGGGGGTATTATTTAATGCAATGCTTTTGTTTTGTAAGATGAGTTTTGGAGATTGCCAGCCCAACAATATGAATATGTACTTAATGCTACAGCACTGTATGCTTAAAAATGGTTATGATGGCCATGGTTATATTATGTACATTTGACCATAATTTAAAAGTCTGATAATTTTTAATTTGATGAACCAGCCTGGAAACCCAGCAACTTTTATAACACTCTGGTTTTCTGTTAAGGAAACTGCACTCTGAGTTGCAAAGAACTTTTGCCCTGAGAATCGTCTGTGAACCATGTCTGCTTATGCCCCAGTGTTTTATTCTGTTCTCTGTCTTCTTCTTCTCCAACGCCTTAGCTATAACCTGGGCAGTGGTGTGGCATCCATCATGGTGAATGGCTCCTTCAACGATGGTCGGTGGCACCGAGTTAAGGCTGTTAGGTGAGTCCCTCCCACAGCATAAGGCAGACCCAGAGCTGAGCAGTGGTGGGATGTGGTGTCCAGTTCCCTTGTAGTCCCACTGTCCTGTTCCCCAACTTTGCCTGGCATCCTATTACCCCTGATCCAGGGCATTAAGGGAATTTTCTACCAACTCCCACTCTGCCCTACACTGACACTAACAGGCCAGGGAAACTGAACCCCAAACCTTCACTAAGCAGTAACCTTCTGGAGAAGAAACCTTTTGATGGCTGAACTGGAAGAGCCTTGAGAGTTCAGGGTATGTGGACTTTAAGGAATATTTGGGCCGGGCGTGGTGGCTCACACCTGGAATCCCAGCACTTGGGGAGGCCGAGGTGGGTGGATCGCCTGAGCTCAGGAGTTTGAAACCAGCCTGAGTTACATGGCGAAACCCCTTCTCTACAAAAAATACAAAAATTGGCTGGGTGTGGTGGCACACGCCTATAATCCCAACTACTTAGGAGGCTGAGGTGGGAGGGCCGCTTAAGCCTG
The DNA here is from genome assembly GCF_009828535.3 of Hylobates moloch. Classification (NCBI taxonomy): domain Eukaryota; kingdom Metazoa; phylum Chordata; class Mammalia; order Primates; family Hylobatidae; genus Hylobates; species Hylobates moloch. The sequence continues at coordinate 34,814,972 of NW_026652292.1, forward strand.
GGAGGTGGAGGTAGCAGGATCATGCCATTGCCCTCCAGCTTGGGTGACAGAGTGAGACCCCATCTCAAAACAAACAAACAAACAAAAGACTGTCAAATCTCATTGTACAGGCAATCCTCCCCCATCCCTCCAGCTTTTTTTTGTTTGTTTTGTTTTGTTTTGTTTTGTTTTGAGACAGGGTCTCACTCTGTCACCTAGGCTGGAGTACAGTGGTGTCATCATGGCTCAGTGCAGCCTCGCTTGACCTCCCAGGCTCAGGCAGTCCTCCCACCTCAGCCTCTTGAGTAGCTGGGACCACAGGTGTACACCATCTGCCTTGCTATGCTGCCAGGGCTGGTCTCAACCTCCTGGCCTCAAGTGATTCTCCCGCCTTGGCCTCCCAAAGTGTTGGGATTACAGGCATGAGCCACTGCACCCAGCCACCTTTTTTTTTTTTTTTTTTTTTTTTTTTTAAGCGGCGGGGTTTCGCCCTGTTGCCCAGGTTGGAGTGCAGTGGCGCAGTCTCGGCTCACTGCAAGCTCCGCCTCCCAGGTTCACGCCATTCTCCTGCCTCAGCCTCTCCGAGTAGCTGAGACTACAGGCACCCGCCACCACGCCCGGCTAATTTTTTTGTATTTTTAGTAGAGACGGGGTTTCACTGTGGTCTCGATCTCCTGACCTCGTGATCCGCCCGCCTCAGCCTCCCAAAGTGCTGGGATTACAAGCGTGAGCCACCGCGCCCGGCCTTTTTTTTTTTTAACATTACCTAAACCTTAGAAGCTGACTGTATTTCACCCAGCCCCAATTACATATCTCCCCCATCACAGAGGTAATCACCACCCTGACTTTGATTAACTTTGGATGAATCATTCCTTTGCTCTTCTTTATATAATAGTTTTACTATTAATACCTTTGTCCATATTTCTAACAACATATTTTCAGAAATGAAATAGCAGGCTGAAACTTAGAAATATCAATCTCGCAAGTTAGATGAAGGTCCCAGGAGAAGATAAGCTGAAATGAGGGTCTGGTTGGGGTTCCCTGAGAATTTATCATAACGCTTTCTGGGGAAGCCAGTGGGTAAAGTCATGAGTGAGGCCTGGGAAACATGGCGCCCACCATGGCTACTTTCCTACTCAGCTCCCATATAGGCTGCAATGGGGAGAGCCTTGCTGGGCTGCCAACCCCTGGCTGCTGGGCCTGCCTTTGAAACCCTAGAGGAAATGGGGATACAGAGGCAGATCTGTGCCTCTCAGCTTCCCAGATGGTCTAGAAAGCCCTTGAGACAGAGGGTGATTTTGATGAAGTCCCAACTCTTTCTGAAAAAAGAAATGTTTTCCCATCATGAATATCCACATGCTTGGATTTCAAATAGTTTCTAGACTACAAGTTAAAAAATCAGAGTCCGGCCTAACTCCAAAATACTCCAAACTCTATGGCTTCTAACTTCTTCATTTCTCTCTCTTACCCATCGTTAAAGGGGCTTGGCCAGAGACATCCAAAGGAATATGAAATGCTTGAGCTCTTTACCTCTAACCACACTTGATCCCTACAAATCCCCACCCTGGGAACATCAGGGAATGACACCCTTCTCCCAGTTTCCTTGGGTGGAGATCATTGGTAGGATACTCACACATTGTGGAATAATTTTTAAACCTTCCCAGTTGTTGTTGGGGTTTGATTATGTATATCAAGATACACACTGGTGAGGATACCAGGAACTTCCTAGACATCTAAGGAAACTGATGTTGAATGGTCTTCACCTGGACTATACACAGCTGTTTGTGGGAAAAGCCAAGATTAGAATCCCAGCTCAAAGCCCTTTCCATGCCACCCCATGATGAAACCCACCCAAAGCTAGGATTTCAGATGTTTGGGAGGGATAAGGCAGTGGACTGTTGTACAGGAAGAATTTCATATGTCAGAGTGTCAAGCTGGGCACCATGCAGATGGCTCAGCAGACTTGGCTTTTCCTGTTGGCATCATGGATACCTCTCCTGGTGGGTCTTAGGTTGCAATGAGGGCTGAACAGAAGGAGTTGAGCCCAGGAACTGGATGAATGGGAGGATTCCAGCAGATACTGTGAGTTGTGAGCAGACAGGCCTAGAAGGGAAGAGTTCTCAGGGGGAGCTGGGTCAAGGCCATGGATATCAATTATGGCAAGAAGGATTGAGCGGATACCTTAATTCTCTGTAGCAGGCTCCAGGGTTAGAGATAGGAGTGTCCATGAAAAGGAGATTGCCCAGGGGGCCTTGCTTTGGACAGTGTCTTGCTCTGGGGAATCCTGGTCTTGCAGGCATTAATCCCAGCAGAAAAGAGGAAATAAATTCCAGTTTATTAAACATCTCCAGGTGCCAGGTACTTTTCATACTTTGTCTCAGTTAATATTCACAGCAACTTAGGTTTTATAATCTTCATTTTATGGATAAAAATGATAATGATATTGATAACAATAACAACACACTCCTCTACCAGTCTTTATAGAGCAAGATATGTATCAGGTATCATGCCCTGTGCTTTGTATGCATAACATCTGATCTCCACAATAATCCTGGGAGATGGGCATAGCTATTCCCATCTTAGGTAAGGACGCTGAAGCACCACAGATTCACTTGTTCATTCATCATCTGGGATGAGCCTTATATTATTCCAGACACAGGAGATACCTCATTGAAGAAAATTAACATCCTTGCCTTGATGGTCTTGCATTCTAATGGGAAGCAACAGACAATAAGTAATAAACATGATAAAGAAGCATGTTATTATGCTAGAAGGTGATACCACATTTTTTCAAATCTAAGATGCCATTGATTATAAGGTATATCTTCATTTTAGATATAAAAAATGAAAAAGTCTTAGACTTTATGAACTAGAGTAAGTAGAAAAAATGGAATATTTTAGAGTAATTTTTTTTTTTTTTAAAGGCAGGGCAAGCAAGGCAAGCTGTTGCGGGTTCTGCCTGTCACAGCGTTCAGATACAGGATTCTAAGAAAGCACTTCCCAAATGGGAAGTTTGTGGTCTCAAAGATGGGGACAGAACAAGAGAAAGTTCTCTAAAACTCTAGAAGAGTTAGTTACTATCAAGAAGTGAAGCCTGAGTGAGTCCACTCCCTAGTGCTATAGAAGCAAATGTATTTGCTTGAAAAAGGCTCATGGGGCTGGATAGGTTTGAAAAATAGCTTTGAAAACTACAAAGCCCTTGCCACCAACGAACACCTCCCTTTTCCTGTCTTCAGAGTCACTTTAGGGCTCTGTGGGTCCCTTAGAAACTTCTGAGCCAGTCTTCTCATAGAACAATCTTATACCTACAAAAATTGCTTCATTGGCTTCTCTCATTGTACTTAGAATCCCAGCTCCCCACGGCTTCCCATGCCTCGCCACAGGCTCTCCTCCCCTGGGCTTCACCTGAAATTTCTTCCCTGGCCCGCTGTCACCTTCAGGATAAATTCTCAACTCCTTACAAACGGTTGACCGTTTGCTTGGGGCCCCACCTTTTCTAGCCCCAGTGTTCTGTGAGTTCCATCTGTGCTAACCCCTGCTTTCTCCCTTTGCTGTTGTTGCTTTCTCTGTTTGCATAACCGTCTCCTTCACTTGACTTACCTACCCAGCCTACAAGACTCATTTTGGACGGAATCTCCTCTGAGCAGCTTTCTCTGACCATCTCTCTAATAACTGTCCTCTCTCTAGTCGAAGTTAGGCGCTGCTCCTCTGGTGTAATTCCATAGCACCCTTGTGGTCTTCGCCGTGGAGTGCCGGCACTGTGTTGTCATTCACAGTTTGACTTTTTGTCTTCCTCAGTAGACCACAGGCTCCTGAGGGCCACACATTTGCTTTTTGCTTTGATTTCTGCAGCCCCATCATTTAGCACAGTACCTGGCACATAGTGGGTCCTTTAATACATTTGTATCGAAATGAATGAATGATTGAATGAACTCCAAAAATGCCGGGCTTTTTGTTCTTTTTTGTTTTGGTGTTTTGCAGGGATGGCCAGTCAGGAAAGATAACCGTGGATGACTATGGAGCCAGAACAGGCAAATCCCCAGGCATGATGCGGCAGCTTAACATCAATGGAGCTCTGTATGTGGGTAAGTGACCGACCCTCGACCAAAGCACAGTTAGGCCAGTGCTGTTCTTGTTAGTCTTCCATTTGCTGTGCCGAGGCCGTGCACTTTGCTGGATCAAGTACCTGTAAATCAGGAAGCCCTCCAGATATTCCATTCTTTCATTTTCTGAACTGCTGACTCATGGCTGAGGGGGCAGGAAGGGCTCCCTTCGATGCTTTTATGCTTTGGACAGATCCACCAGGAAAACCAGGCTTTTCTTGTTTATAGAACAGGAACCTGCTAAATATAGCTCCATGAATTCTCTCTGACAAAACAGGACCTGTCTTTCTTTCCCCTTGCAGAATAGAATGACTAGTATTTCTGTAAATGGCTTATTATAATTAATTCACTAGTGCAGACACATAAAAATGAAAAGCTATTTTTATCTATATGATATTTTCTATTGAAAGCATTCGACATCAGTGCATTTGTTTTGGTTTAAGATGACATCACTTCTAGCTACACACTGCATTCTGTTGACATTATACCACACTTCAAAATTTACTAGACACTATTTGGTCTCAAGGTGGTCAGTTGGGCCAGAAATCACACATGAGGAATGAATTTATAGCTTTTGATTGTGTACAAACTGATCCAAGTCAATCTGTTCCTTCAAGGATAATTATAAAATAGAGAGAGATGAGGTACCGAGCAGCTCAAGGGGCCCACAGCCCTCACGTGTTCTATGAATCAAGGGATGCCTTGGTCAGCAGCCATTCAAGTGCCCGAAACTGGAACCCCGACCTTGCCCTGCTGACACCTGCCCTTTGGCTCACCTCATCTCCCTCTTGCTTCCTGGCAGGTGGAATGAAGGAAATTGCTCTGCACACTCACAGGCAATATATGAGAGGGCTCGTGGGCTGTATCTCTCACTTCACCCTGTCCACCGATTACCACATTTCCCTCGTGGAAGATGCCGTGGATGGGAAAAACATCAACACTTGTGGAGCCAAGTAACACCAGCTGGCCTTGCCCAAGGGACAGAGCCTTCTATTCTGAGAATCCCAGGGGCCCTCAGACCCTGCCTGATGCTATACGCAGAGGCCCAGGGACCAGGTGTGTTTCCTCTCACCAAGGAGAAAGTACACACTGATGAGAAACTGAGAACCAAGACAGGCATCCCTGGGTGGCCTTTCCTGCTGACACTCTGCGAGCTGACCCAGCAGAATTCTCTGTGTAGGAAGCATCGGACTTTGTCCATTGAATATGTAGCGGCTGCCAGAGATCACACATCAATGCAAATTCCAGACCCTGTCTGCTACAGCTCAATGACTGTGTTGTGATTCATAGTACATTAAAAAGAGAGAGAGAGAGAAAGAAACCCGCAGGGCAGTATTAAAATACTTCTCTCCTTCCCTGACTCATGACACTCTTCCTGACAGCAGAATGACTGTGTGACCTTGAACTTCACATTTCCCACCTTGGCCCGTGGATTGTTCGGATTAACCCCTTCCACTCCTCACTGGCTGGTTCACTGTGTTCTGACTAGTCCGTGAAAATAAAGATGGAAGGAGACCAAACACAGAATCATAATCATAATGTGGCCCCCTTCCCCAGAGCTTACCTCGAATGTGAAATCCCTACTTTTTATAATGCAGAGTTAAGGAGCTGAGCCCCCATGATTTTGTAGCTGTACTTTTGTATGTGTATATTTTTATAGCTGCAGACTGTCCACACAGTATACTTTTGGAAGTTTGGGTGGATGACCCTGAATTCTTGCACATCTTTCCTAAAAATTTCTCCCAAAAGAGACTTGTTTGGGCCGTTTGTGGTGTCAGTGGAATGGATAGGTAACTCGGGTGGGCAACTTGGGGAGCCGACCATTCTCTTTTGGTAAATGTTGATGGCTCAAGGGGATGAATATGAAGCTTTCCAAGATAAGCAGATTAAAAGGAACATGTGTTACTGAGGTAGGTCACTGTCATTTTTGTTTTAAGAGGTGGGGAATATCTATAGTAAAATTGAATAAAGGGGACAAAGCTAGAACTTACTCATTCATTCATTCACTTATGGAGGTGTTACTGATTTTGCAGAGGTCAGGTCCATACTAAAGGACACTAATACAATCAGTGTTCCTAAGGCTGTGCAGGAGTTGGGGGACATGCTGTCAGGATGGTCTGAGCAATATCTGGGTGAGAACCAGAGAAACAAGACTTCTTCCTTCTGTACCATGAGCTGTGCCCCTTTGCTATGCATGCACATGACCCCAGAGACAGCTGGTTCACTGGCAGATCCCCATGACGGACTTACTAAGGGAAAGGTGAGATGAACACTGCCCCCAAACATGGGGGGAAATATGATCTAACTTATGCAAGAGCCTATAATTAGTCCCAGTCTTGACTCTATTTTTGTTTGTGCAGCATTCATTCAGCAAAGACTTTTGGGGTTTGTGCAAGGCACAGTTTTAAACACATAATGTAATTCTAAAAGATGAATAAACTAGAGAGTTCATTTTGTGCCCCAATCTCCTGTCTTTGGGAAGCTTTGATGGCCAGGATCCTTTCTCCCAGAGGAATCATGGTAATCATCATCATCATCATCATCATCCACTCCTAGACACATAATCTTATATGAGTGCAATCTGGAGAAAGGCCACATCGTAGAAAGTGGGTCCTCCACCTCCCAGACACCCTTGCCTCAACACCTCTTCCTTTGATACTGTTGGGGCTAGTGCTTCCCAAGATGTCATGGAGTTGCTTTTACAGCCCATTTTGATGGATTCCCTCCAGCCATACATATCATTGTGATATTAGCAAAATATTCAGCTGAATTGAAGCTAGAAGGGCTGTTGCTGATGAGTTGTTGTTCCATGAAAGTGTTATCCAGAGAAAAATGCAATGACCCAGGGATGCAGGCCTGGGAGTAGAACCAGCTGCCTCTGGGTGGGAAGCAGATGAGGCTAAGGGGAGAAGAGTGACGTGATAACAGGGTCAGGGGAGTAGGGATCTGACAGGTGAGAGAGCAGCAGAGTGGAGGGACCCAAGAGGAGCTGGTGACCTGGGAGGCTCAGGGTCAGAGGACAGGGTAAGAGACAGTGTATCCCATGTGGGCTCCTGGGTGTCCAGTTGTCTCTCTCTGTGTATCTGTTGTCATGGCCACAATAATGCTGCATAACAAAAATCACAAAACTGCAACGGCATACAGCAACGAGTGTTTATTCCTCATGCGCCTTGAGTGGTCAGCTTGGCAGCTCTGCCAATCTTCGTTGGGCCTGACCAGGTGGATCTTCTGCTGTCAGTTGGACTTGCTCACACCTGTCAGGGCTGCTAATTCAGGATAGCCTTGGCTGGGTTGGTGAGGTGGCTTGTGTCTGCTCCGTGTGTTTCTTGTCCTCCTCCTAGGCTAATGGGCTGGCCTGAGCATGCTCTTCTCCTAGCAGCGGGGGAGGGCACGAGCACGAGAGTAAAGGTGGAAGGCCTTTCACAGCCTCCGCTTGGCACTGCCACACCCCAGTCATCTGTGGATTCAAGAGAGGAAGAAACGGGCCGGCCCCCACGTGACATATGGGCTCTTCTCCAGCATGAGAGAACTACCAAGCTGCCTGGCGGAGGGCATGGACTCAGGACCAGTGGAAAAGCGTCACTGCTGATGCAATCGGTCCACCCCAGCAAGTCCTATGTCATTAACAGCAGGGTGCAGTAGGGATGCCGTGACCCCCGGCCATAGCTCTTCTCTGACCTTCTCTAACCCTTGGGGCTGGAGGCAAGGTCCATGATGTTCTCAGTGCCCAGCCAGGCCAGGCCTGATGGGAGCAGCACCCGCCCTCCCCCATCGCAATGCGGTGCCCTCTCTTCCCCTTGCCCTCCTTCCACCTGCTCCCTGACACTTGGCAGCTGGCCCTGTTGCTGTTGTGAGGAGGAGGGACTGGACCGGCCGGGAGATGGGATCGGTGCCTGGCTTTTGGGTAGCCGCTGTGGGGAGAGCCTGTTGAAGGCTGGCCAGGCTCTTGGCCGAAGAGAAAGGTTTGGGGTGTCGCCAGGAAGCTCAGAGGCTAACAGCAATCTCTGTCCTAGGGAGGAAGGAGAGAGAGGGGCACGGGATCCTGAAAGGCTTTTCTCCCACAATCAGGGTCTGAGAAAATTCCCCGGAACCTCCCACATGTTCGAAGCAAGGGTGACCGGGTGTGGGGTGAGGATGTCCTTGCTTTTCCTATTAAGATGGCCTTCCATAATGCTGCATGTTCCTGGAGGCCCTACCTCAGGATTTCTCTCAGGAAGGTCTGTGGGGTCTTCTGTGTCCCCCTCCTGCGGCTGCCCAGGCAGCTGCCCCGGCCTGCCCGCCGCTCTGAAGGCCGCGCCGCTCTCCCACCCTGGTATTTGCCTTTCATTTCCTGACCCAGTCCGGTTCCCGTCTCCGGGGCCCCTCCAACACAAACAGGCCGGCTGGTGTCCACACACGGACTGCCCTGCTGGCACGGGCACTGGCGCTTTCCTGCTGCTGCCCCCTCTCCTTCCTCCCTGCCCACCTCCTCCCCTGGCCCTGCAGGAGCTGCTGCCTCCTCCCTGCGTGGGAGGAAGGAGCTCGGAAAAGCGCCCGGAGCTGGAGCTGGCAGGCCCAGGGCTTTCCACTTGGAGGAAACGCTGCATTTTTCACCTTTAACCCAGAAAAATATGGTTCTCAGAAAGCTTGTTTTTAGCACTGTGAGTTCCCAAAGGAGGAAGAATAGGCAGTAGGAGGGGCCCCCGGCCTCTCTGAGCTCCGACAGCACCCCCCACCCCAGAAGGCCGTTCTTCCTGGGAGGGAATAACCAACCGAGGGGCAGCCTGCAGAGGCCCAGCTGCAAGAAAATAAAGGCAGAGAATTCCAGCTCCAAGTGGAAAGACAATACTTTAGGAGAGGAGCCTGGACAAGCGTGAGCCGCTTCCCACCTCCTCCCGGCCTCTTCCAGCTCCTGCCCCGTCCAGGAACGCATAGTAGTTGCCCTTGGAGCTGGGGGTCAGTCCGGGCGTGCCCACCACCGCCCAGACCCTTAGCTGAGAAGCGGGTAAGATTAGCTTATCAAAGGCGGGAACGACGTTCTCCAGCACTTTCTCCCTGCAGTGGGGAGAGAGCTGCCAGCATGGAATCAAAATCAGCATCCGAAATCGGGGGTCGGACAGCTTTAGCCCACACCCACGTTATTCCTCAACATGGAGATGCGGGTCGTCCGACGGTATCCGAACTAGGGACTCACCCGGCACACGCTGAACAGAGAAGGGAAATGTAAGCAGCCCTGCCTCAACCATTGTGAGGCCAGAAGTCCCAGGGCTGCCGGCGTTTAAGCTGGTGGGTCCCGTGGAAGTGACAGGCTGCCGTTAGGAAGTTCCAGCTTACAGGTGGCTATGTTCGGGCCAGCAAAATGACTAATCCAATGCAACAGCATGAGCTGGCTTCTGGGCTAGGCCCTGTGAGTAACCGCACCGCAACCTCACAGTCAAAGAATGTTCACATATTTGATCTTCATAACAGTCCTGCTCCTATGATGGCTGGAGCAGATGGGCATGGCCTGTTTGACTTAGGAAGACAGACGCTGGCCAGAAAGACTGGGTGACTTGCCCGTCGTCCCACCATGAGGACGCAGCCACGATGCTGTCCCGTGGAGCTTTTCTGCCCTCACCCTGACCTCTGGTCAGGTGCAGTCTGCCCAGGGACACCCGCATTGTTGAGGGACATTCGGAGGCTCCCTTGGGTTAGCTGTCGTCTGCAGTATAGTCGTGTAAGTGAGGGAGATTCGGACGAAGGCCAGGCCCCAGGAGTCTGCTTGCCATCGCATGTCAGTTTCTCGTCGCAGCCCTGAATCTGCCTTCCTTCAAAGCCCTTCTGTTGCGGGGACTCTGGGTTGAGCGAATCTGAAAGCAGAAACTAAAGAGCTAGTCCAGCAGGGTGGGATTCAGGCCCCTGTACAGGCAATTGGGCGTGGGTGAAATTCTTTTCCCTTCCCTCCTTTGCTTTCATCTCCACAAATAACCTCCATAACCCTGGGGAGTGGTTGCAAGCTATTTCTGCCCAGCAGCATGTTCCCCTGGGCCCCTGCCTCGCCCCAGCCAAGCCACGAGCTGAAAGAACAGGGCAGGCAGCCGGGAAAGCCTCCCCTGCCGCTCCTCTTCTTCCCGCTTGCTCTTGCTGAGGCATCTTTGTCCTAGAAAGTTTGTAGCTCCCAGGAGCACTTGCCCTTTCCTGGAAAGACGGGAGAGAGAACATTATGTCTCAGCCCTTGGGAGGAGGTCTCCTCTTTTCTATTTGTCCATCTTGTCTTTCAGTTTTGCTCAAGATGCAAATGGTGTCCAGAGGCATAGAAATTTCCCAGCATGTGGCATGGCTTCCCCGGATGTCCCGGCTGCTCACCTCCAAGCCAGGGCCCAGCCCGGGGCTGTGGCCTCCCGGAACAGCCTGCTGTCAAGGGCCTGCAGCTCTGACTTGGCTAGGAGAGGACTTGAGTTGGAATGTCTCTTCGAAGGAAGGCCAGGGAGGCTCAAGAAATTTGCCGTTTATACTCACTTAATAACAAAAGTAAGAGGCACCAGGCCAGGGGCTTAGCTAAGGAAAGCCCTGTTAGGAAATTGGCCAAAAGAAAGCAGAGGCAGAGAAAACGGGCTATGAGGCAGAGACAGCTGTGAGAGGAGAGGGGTGTGGGGCCGCAGGGGTCGCAAGGCTCACTGCGTGGTGACTTCAGGCCCTGCCGGCAGCATTCCATGTTCTCACTGAACGTGGGGTTCAGAGAGCAACTGTGGGGGTTCGAAATGAAATGGGGGGCCCTGTCTAATACAGCGGAAAGTGGAGCATTAGACGATTGCTTGTCCAGGCCACATTCACATCACCTCAGAAATGAAAGAAGCCTGGGCGATCTCTGCTCCGGCTCCACGCAGGGCTAGAGAGGTAAGAGGATGTGCCCAGGGCTGGGGGCCTTATCCATGTGACCACCTCTGGCCTGGAAGCCAGGAGCCCCTGGGAGTGGGTTGGGAGGCTTTGCGGGTGGGGAATGGAGGGTGGGGAACGGATGGCCTGCGGGACCTCACTAGGATTACTGTAGTTGTCCCTTCCAGGCACTCGCCCACACAAGGTGGGTTCACATTTCACTGACACTCACTGAGGATTCACAAACCAGCCCCTGGCCAAAGTGCCAGTGAGGATATCAAGGATAGAGAGGACTCAGCTCCCCGTGTCAAGGTGTTGCCTGGGCTATGGTCTCACCTGAGGCTCACTGGCTCTTTGCTTCTTCAAAGCCAGAGGAGACTTTCTTTAGGCAGGACCCAGTCCCTCTCATAAGAGCTCTCCTCAATAGGTCGGCCACCCAGGATCATCGCCTGTTAACTCCAAGTCAACTGATGAGTAGCCTAATTGTGGGAGTGACAACCCATCATTTCCACAGTTCTACGCAAGCATCTTGGGGGCCTTCGTAGAGTCCTGCCTACCACAACCCCGATCGACTCTAACTTTCAGTCTCTCCCACCTCCAGATGATACCTCCCCAAAAACCAAGTTCGTTTTCCTAAAATGCACCTTCTGTCCTGTGCTATCCCAGCTAAAGGCTATGCCACGGTCAGCTGCGTCCCTAAACAATGAGTCAAACACTCATAGGATAAGGGAGTTCTGTTCTCAGAGAGCATAACCATATTTTAAAATTCCTATTTATAGTTCCTGAAAATCCTGTGTTCCTGGGGTCCAGGGACCCTTTGCCATGACTAAGGACCTAGGCTGGGGTACAGTTAATGGTGTGGGTGCCCAGGGGGATAGAGGAAATTGTCAGGCAGCTGTCCTTTCCAGGGGCCACTCAGCATGACCCCAAGCAGCCCAAAACTTAGAGAAAATAGCAGGGAAGCCATGGAACTCTGTGTCAGCATCTTCGGTGGCCAGTTACTTATAAAAGACAGTATTTTATGACACAAAAAGTTGGTTTGGGTGTTTTTGTGTATAAGGTGCCAATGGGTTTTAGTATGAAATTCAGATGTCAAACTAATGTCAAACACTTTTGCTTGACTTTCAAAGTTATCCATTATTTAATGAAAAGTATGAATATAGAAAAATGTCCAGAATACAGAATTAAATAGTTCATCCATACATTGGGATTTCATATATCCATGAAAGAGTACCATATATGAAAAGATTTTCAAAATATGTGAAATAAAAATTCAAGTTCCAAAGTAGAATCTACAATTCCCTTTTATATATGCACACATATACATATATATGAATAGACATGTACATATATACACACACATATTCACATAGGAAAATATTTATGAAAGGATAAAAAGTAAAATGTTGAAAAGACCTAATGCTGCATAAAAAGATTATGTGGGGCTGGGTGCGGTGGCTCACGCTTGTAATCCCAGCACTTTGGGAGGCCGAGGCGGGTGGATCACAAGGTCAGGAGATCGAGACCACGGTGAAACCCCGTCTCTACTAAAAATACAAAAAATTACCTGTATCCCACTAACGGAGAGGCTGAGGCAGGAGAAGGATGAACAGGCGGAGGTGCAGGACGAGATTGCCACTGCATTCCACCTGGTGAGACAAACTCCGCCTCAAAAAAAAAAAAAAAAAAAAAAAATTATGTGGGCCAAAGGTCACCTGTAACCACACTTTGGGAGGCTGAGGCAGGCAGACCACGAGGTCAGATTCGAACGCCACATGGTGAAACCCACTAAAAAACAAAAATTACCAGGTTTGGTGGTTGAGGAGGCCAAGGCAGGAGAATCGCTTGAACTCTGGGAGGCAGAGGTTGTAGTGAGCCAGGATCGCACCACTGCACTCCAGTCTGGGTGACAGAGCAAGACTCCGTCTTGGAAAAAAAAAAAAAAAGATTGTGTGATTTTTCTTTTCCATTGATTTTCTAGTTTTTCTTCAGTGACTATTTTTTGTTCTGTCTACTCAGGATATCACCTCTTTTGGAGGGACTCATCTTTCTCCAACTCTTGTGAAAATGTCCTTCGAATAGAACCTCTGTCCAGCCACAGGACTAAAGCAGGAATGCACACATGACAAGCCAGGCCACAGGCCTCATGGCGAGTCAGCGAGGACTCCCCTGATGGCAAGGCCATAAGCTTGGAGGAGCCTGGACCATGGGCCCAGCTGCTTGAGGAGGTCTTGCTTGAGGGAAGAAAGTTTTGTGTATAAGGAGATACGTGTTATTTCCGGGTGGAATAGGAGACTACAGTGGTGTGGCCTGAGGAACATGCCAGGGCTTACCTGCCCACGAAGTAGAAGCCTGAAATATCGAGCCAAGACTATCTTCCAGAGAAGCAGATATGCAGTTTGGGGAAGAGGGACGGAGGCCAGAATGGATCACTTGGTCATGGAAGTTGTCCATATAAGTTGGAAGGATATGGAGAACCTGACCCACAGAAAATGAAAACAAGGTTCAAATTGGGGAGGAGATGGCGGAGGACGGAGGTGACAGACAACGTGTAGAAGGACTCTAACCTGTTGTCACTTCGGATAAAGGCCATTTATCTCCCATCTGCTGTTGTCAAAGAGGTAAGAAGGTAAGAGTAAATTTCTGTCTAGGGAGAACAAGGTAATTGCATTCAACACATCTTAAGCATCTACTACAAGGCAAGATGGCCCAAATCTGGTGAAGTAGCTGCTTTGAGCTACCACAGGGAGCCTCCCATCCTTGTCCTTAACCAAGGTTCCCTTGCACAGTCTGAGACTATCCCACAAGGGATCACCCTCTGTAAAATAACATATTTCTAATAACCAGGGAAACACATTAAACCACATTTTTCTCAAGGCGCATTTAAAGAATATGAATCAAGCACCTGAGATGTGGCAGATCCTGCACTAAGCTTCATGGATTAAGAGCCCGAGACTTTGTTCAATTCCCATTCCCAAATCAAGCGTTAGGATTGTGCTTGGTGCTGTGGGGACACACAGGCTTAGGAAGGCACAGGACTGAGGGCCTGGCGATGCTGGAAAAGGCTTCTCTGAGCCAGCAAGGCCTAAATTGGGCCCTGCAGATGGAAGAAGTTATCTAAGTGCAGCCCCTGCGTTCACTCTGGGGACAGATGCCATGGCTCCCCTGCAGGCCCTGTGTTGCGCAGCTCCTCTGTGTCACTGGGAGAGATGACCTAAGGAGCAGCTAAACAAGGGCGGAGGCATTTATACCATGAAGTCCTCAGGTGTTCCTGTAGTTTCTCAAGAGGCATGGGTAACAAACATCCACTGTTGGGAACATGATGTACTCTGTCTAATCCTCCCGAGTCCTGCAAAGGTGGGCATGAAGAGCCACGTTTCAGAGATGAGGAAACGGGGAGAGGCTGAATAACTCTCCAAAGCTTATCCTGGTAGTGAGTTGTGACGCTGGGATGGGAGCCAGGCCTGTGAAGCCTCCCACAAGGCAGCGGCTGACTCAGAAAAGGTGTGAACCCAGCCTCAGCCAACACAGGAAAGGAAAGGAGCGACAATGGTAATTGAGGAAATTAAGAGTCTAGGTTCCATTCTGAAGGTGGCATGTTGCCTGCACTGGTAATTGGGCAATTTAGGACTAGGAGGGTCCATCTGTTCTCAACACTCTGCTTCCTCAAGGCTTTCAGTCGCTGGCTCACATCAACTCCAAGGATGGTGTAGGTGAGGGGAGTACAAGTGCCTCTAGAGCTGGAAGAGGCTCAGCCTTGAGCAGAGTTACGGCAGGCTGAGGGCAGGAGGGGAAGAAAGATTTGTTTGAGCTGAGGCTTGACCTTCTTTTATAACTTTTGAAGGTTTGGAGACAGAGGCTCATACGCTGGGATTGCATTCATTTTAATGTTATTTCCACTTAAAAGGTTCTTTTTTTGAGATGGAGTTTTGTTCTTGTCGCCCAGACTGGAGTGCAGTAGTGTGATCTCAGCTCACTGCAACCTGTACCTCCCGGATTCGAACGATTCTCCTGCCTCAGCCTCCCGAGTAGCTGGGATTACAGGCGCATGCCACCACGTCTGGCTAATTTTTTTGTATTTTTAGTAGAGATGGGGTTTCACCATGTTGGCCAGGCTGGTCTCGAACTCCTGACCTCGTGATCCACCCGCCTTAGCCTCCCAAAGTGCTAGGATTACAGGCATGAGCCACTGCACCTGGCCATCACTTAACAGTTTTTCTCAAGGTCATCCTCAAAAGCTTTTCTTGTCTCTAATCTGAAACTAATCACCCAGGGATAAAATCATCTCCAATTCAAGCACAAATCACTTCAAGGCATCTCTTGTTATTTCAACTTCCCTGGACCAGCACAATGAATATTTTCAATTCAGTTTTATTGTTGATCACTCCAGGAGAAAGCTAATAAGATCAAATTTATAAGCCACTCATAACAGGCTATTATTATAGTTCTTTTGTGAATAACTTGTTTGTAAGCTAACATTTTAGTTGATATTGAATACCTTTAAAAATTTTTTTCATACATCTCTATTTTTTCCCCCAATAATCTCATCATTCTTCTCTGATCCTTTTTAAAAGTTCCTGGGGTTGAGGGTGCTATATATCTTGACTCAAGAACTCACCATCTGGGAAACAAGTTATGCATTGAGAATCCCCAAAGAACAGGCCATATGTATGAACTTCCTAGCACTTAAATACTAACATGTTTTTCACAATTGAGTTGGTCTGCAGTTTCTTCTGGTTAAATCCAGGCCCATTCATGTTTCAATCTGGCTAAGTCTACGCTATACATATGACTAAGGACTTAATTTCTCCATTTAAGAACACCTATTTAAGATCACTTTATACTTTAAAATTACTGGTTTTGCTAAATCTGTATTTCCTAATAGGTTGAAATAAAATTTTGTTACATTCTCAGAATCTACAGGAATGTTGAAGCTATTTTCAGAGGACATAAACTAAAAACCATTACTTTAAAGACCAGTATTTATTATTTATTTGCTAATGTTGGATTCCCACTATTTGATTATTTTTATGCTAACTTCTCACGTAAACAATAATGATTTAATGGACAGATGGATGTTACACCAATGGCACAGCAATGTATTCAAATGTTAAAAATACATCCATAGCGCTATGTGATTGCTTTACAACCGCTGTATTTCTTACAGGATAGAACAAAAAAATACAACAACAAAGCAGATGCCACTTCTCCTAAGTGTGTAACATGGGGAAAAACCCAATAATGCCCAAGTCTGTCAGTGTCAGATGTAAGAAAATATATTTATTTTTTCCATGACAATACTATGATAAAATTGTTAAATACATGCATGTTTTAAAAACAGACATAAGTAACATCTTTAGAGTTAACAGCCAAGCATACTAGTTTTACATTTATGGTGTTTTAGTAATAGATTACTTATTTTCTATGTTTTTGCTATAATCATGTTTTCCAAAAGATACAGAAACTAAATTCTGAAATTATACAATGATATAAAGTGTCCAAATTTCCCATTCTAACAGCAATTTAATATCCACATTTTCACAAGGCAGGAAATGCTTCAGTTATCATCTAAGTGGAGTTGTTTTATTCCATATTACTCTCAGAATTCTGTGAATCAGACTGTATCACACACATGTACTTCATCTATAGTTTTCTTCCTGTATATGTGTATTGAAATGTTTCCTTCTACGATTAAACATGATTTTAGGTACAGCACATCACAACTGTTCATTCACCTTAAAAAAAAATGGCTGTAGTGGTAACATTTCAAGAAATGAAAAAGGGAACAGTTTGGGATCCGCAGTTTCTCCCTATCTTCTTTCAGCTACATTTACAAGCATTTGACCAAACAAAAATTAGTAAACAGTTACTAGTATTTATAAAAAACTTAAAATATTTAACATATAATACTCACTTTAAAAAAATATTCTACAAACAACCTTATAAAAGACAGAAACATATCTGTTCACAGTATGTGTATTTTGTAAACAGTAATTCACTATAATGCAATTTTTAAAAGTAAAAAAAGGTAATTTCCTGGAGTTATAAGGACCTTGACTTATGGCCAGCTAATGACAGAGAAGAAAACCTAACATTCTTATTAGGAAAGTTAAGTATTTTGAAATGATTTATTTTACCTTTCAACATACCTTTAAGGTGGTACTATCTTAAATCCAGGATGTCTATCTATCCAGGCCAATCTTTTGCAAGCAATTCTGAATTTAAATGTATTTAAGAAAAAGCCATGCTCTTTTTTGAGAAAATAACAGGATAAAACAAATGCCAGGAAGGGCATCAATCACATAATACCTACACCTCCACAACAATGACAGGTTTCTTTTTCGTGTTGTCTCCCGCTACTCACAATGTTATTCATATTTTTCCTCAATATTGTGTTGGAAGGAAAAATTAAATAGAAAGAAACACTAGCTTATGATATATTAGAAAATTTGGGGAAAAGCATTTGGAATCAAACTGGAAAAAGAATGTTTTACAAAAATTGTATGAAAACCATTATTCAGTGTTCTTTTCTATGAGCAATTGCAAAAACACTAATACTAATGTTAAATCTAACAGTTAACTTTTCCACATTATAAATGAAAATTGTATTACCACCTAGAGATATTTTGATCTTTTATAATACACTACTGGAATGTTTAGGAAAATAGTTCAGAAGCTGAAAGTTACCCATTTAAAATGGAATAATACTAAATGGAAGTACACTTTAAATGTATAAGGAAATTCAACAACTTAAGTGAGCCATTCAATCAGGTGTGCAAAGTATTTTAGTCTTAAGTGCAACACATAGGATCTATGTTGTTAGCTTTTTTTTTTTAAGTTCTGATTGGCTATTGTAAAGGCAATCTTAGAAGACACATGTAAATATAATATAAATCAACTTTCTTATCAATTAGACATTTTCCCCACTCAATCTCTTAGTTTTTAGGGTATTCAGTCCCAGCAACCAAAAAAAAAAAATGTAAATTATATTTTGTTTCTGGTTAATGTTCAGTTTTTCTTTTATAAGAGCTTTTGATGTATTGTTTCTATGGTTCTTTAGGCACTTACACATAAAAACATTCAGAGGGTTTTCCCCTTAACACACAACTTTTAATTCTCATGAAAATGTTGCACAGTTAGAATTTGTCTTGCATAGGTAAATTCTGTTTATAACATGGACTCTGATAATCCAAATATTAACATTCCTAATATAGGGAAAAATAAGCACCATTCATGGCTAAAAATAATAGAATCCTGTCATAACCCAATATCATAATTATAAGGATCTGGATATATTCTAGACCAAATCACACTCCCTGAAACATTACCATGTACAATAAAGCCTGAAATATCAGCCAACTAATTGCATGTTATTCTTAATCCTTTACACTGGCACTAAAAATAGTTCATCTGTAATAAGCATGAATACGACCATGTAATAATTAACAGCACTAATTGAAAAGGAATAAAAAAATCTAACCAGCATAGCAAAATAAGGGGTTTAAGTATTATTAATAGCCCTGGTACATAATCCATAAAGATATAAACGAACCAAATTCAAGCCAAGTAATTTCCAATGATATTCTAAGGCTAAGTCTAAAAGATGGATGTTCTGTAACTTTGGCCATAAATCATTTTCTTCTATGAAAATTTTCTTCTAGAATAAATAAGATGGGCATGACAGTATGAAACTTCATTTCAGCAGGAAATAAAGACTTAAAATAAATGCTTTCAAGAAATAGTTTATCAAGAGAATGAGTTCTGAATCAGTTAACCTCACACACGGACACACTGTTGGGCAGAACACACGCTGGCTGGTACAAACAGGCCCCAGTTGCACACCCATCAAAGAAGAAGAAACTATGAACACTTAAAATTATGGAGAAATAAGATATCTAGTGATATACAGGCATGAGTCCTTCCTCAGTTTTCACTCAAACCGTGGAGTCACTTCCAAAGTAGATTTGAATCTTTGAGTCAATAGTCTCAGATCTACACAAGCTCGATTTTGGTGTGTATCACCCTTCAGGAAAATTCTGTTGAATCTGTGACACTCTGGGATAGGACTCAGTCAAGAAAATTAGTTACTGAGCTTTCACGGTGTGCCTAGTCTTTGTAGCTAATAATCCCACATTTTACTTTGAGATGCCCAATTTTACACTTTCAAAATAAGAAAAAAGGCATTTCATAAAATGCACACAAATTTTAACATAATTCAAAATAGAGAATAGCAAAAATAACCTTAGAGCAAACAAACAAAAAATTTTATCAGATTATATACCTGAGCAATAGAAAACTTTGAGATAACATTTTAAAAATATTGACATGTTAAGGAGCATTTTACTTTCAAAATACCATAAAATTGATTTTAAATTCCCTTTGGAAGAAAACATCCCCTAGTCTCCTTCATAAATTACAAATAATTACCCAAATACAAAAAGGACTTGTAATGTTCGTTAAATATGGACGGCATGAAGACAATTAAGAAAGTACAGGACTTATTTCCAACAAGAATACAATATGCATGAAGTTTTGAAAATGTGACTTTTTACCACAGTTTCTGAGAGTGTAATAGTACTAAATGTTCTAAATGTAATCTTTCAGATCCATGAGCCGTGAAAGTAATGCTGGTTTGGAAAATGAGGTTGATACTTCCTCTCTTAAGCTTCTCAATGAATGGCTGTTTCTGTTTCTAAGCTGCAGGAACAAAGCACCTCTATCACATAAGCACATAAACACACAACTCAACTATCCAGATACTCAGGGCCACAATCTCAAATCCAGGGCTGTATAAATTCAACAAACTGATGACCTAGATGCATACATGTGCTAATCTATGCAATATATGATTCACAAGGTTCATCTAATGTTAAAAGTCTAGCTGTCTTTAATAATTTAATATTAAATAAAATATTACTTATTTAAAATGGTCACTCATAAAAGAAATGTAGTCATAACGAGCCCCATAATGATCTCCATTCCTCGCAAGGGAAGCTTGATTTGAAACTGGCTTGTAAGTGAATTGACTTGTAAGAGAGGTAAAAATGTGTCTTACGTGAATTACTATCTCACAGATATGATGGAACATAATGCTAGTTTGGCAATTAGATTTTTCTAACCAATGACTGGGTTTTACTGAGGAAAAGAGAGATTTCTCAATTATTTTCCCAGTCAGTAAGGGCTGGAGAGAACACATCTAGACTCTGCTTCTAACTAGTCCTTAATTGTTGCTTCCAAGGGAGAAGCCACAAATCTAACTGGACAGAGCACAATCAGTATGAGACCACCTTGTAAATGGAGGCATGCAACCTTCACTGACAAACTGCACATTTACCAGTGTCTCAGACAACTGAACATGTGACCCATCTCCTTCCCACGTCCCTCCCCTCTTCCCATGTTGTTACTCTCCCTACACACACAGGATAGGGGGAGTAGAGGTAATATCCTGGGATCTGCACAAGGGTCTAGCTGTCTTCAATTCAATGAGGAGGAAGAAGGAAAACCGCTTTGGCCCCAGACATAAACCACATTCTCTTAAGCATACAGCAACTTATAAGGAACTTGCCCAGACTTAATAGTGTTACTCTGCTTCTCATTAAGCTAGTGATCCTCGTGTATGAAACTCCAAAAGTAGGGGAAAGGTGAGCGATATTCTGCACTTTTTTCATACAACGAAAGGACTTAAGAGCCCCAGTGATATTCATCATTAGCTAAACAAATGAGTTGTTATATAGGTTAGAAAGGGCCCTGGATCCAGATGGTCACAGTTGAAATGCATATATATTGACAGACAGAGATCAAACAATCTCTCCTGGCCTTTTCTCGTTATCTCAGGTTAGCGTCGTATAAAGCGATAAACTTTTACTGTAGCCACACTTATCCTTGTCCTGGAGAGATAAAGTATGGGATTGATACATTTCAACAGGGAACAAGGCAGGAGTTGAGGGCAAGCAGACAACGCTAACAGCAAGCTTTGGCAGGGAGAGAAGGCAGCCCCAGGTCTGATGTCTGGGGTGGAAGCTAAGGGAAGGAGCCAAAGAGGATACGAAGGAAGACAAGAGGACACTAGGGATGGCTCTGATTGGATATATTTTTCATTACTGAACATTTCTATGAACTATTATATAGTTTTAATATACTATGTATGTACAAAATGAATTGTATTTCACTCCAAATTTCCACAGATCATAAAGCTCAGAAATTTAGCTGAATCCTAGCAGTTAAAATCAGGATTCATACACAGAGAACCTAAATAGATTTTGTCCCTTGTCACTCTGGCTTTTTTCCACAACATGGTTTTTAAAAAGATACAATATGAGCTTCAAAAAAAATTAATTGATCCATTATTTGCAAATACATTACAGAATCTCAGATGATAAAAAACAACCAACCAACCAAAAAAACAAACAAAAAAGACATCTTATTCGGACACTTAACATTTTCAAGTACTTTTGCCTTAACTATGAAAAGGTAAAATACATAGGCAACCTGAGGGCAGGGAAAATACAAGATACATTTTTTAGTTTTTCCTTCTGCTTTTCCAAGAACCACAATCACTCCAGACATCGCTTATGAGAAACAAGGGTGGGCAGAGGATGCTGTGCTGAAGGCACTCAACTCTGCACAGCTCACCAAGCAATTGCTGCACCTGCAACACAGGTTCACCCATGGATTTAGACCAGTTTATGACAGTTACTAAGAAACAGCCCTTGGTTAACTGTCCCTGTAAGAAGCATTCTCTCTTTAGTTTTATATATAAAAATGTGAGGACTGGATCAGATAATCTGGCATGATGAAAAGACTCATGAGCGGGAGGAACATCCACTAGAAGGTGTCAAAGATCACCACTGCCTGGGTAGCCAGGCTCAATGGCATGGTCTCCTCAGGAGGAACGAAATCCAATCAGAACTATATGGACAGCTAATGCTGCTAGATATTGCTTAGTAGTCATCTCACATAGTAAGTCACTGGAATTATATGCTTATGAATAATATTGAATTTGCTCATATAAAGCTGTCACTGTATCACAAAATAAAATGATTTAAAAAAACGTGGGTCTCTAGTCTTAGAAATGTAAATTTTAAATATTAGGGCAACCAACTGACATAATAGAAGCAAGCATAAAAGCTAAAAAACAATGAAAAGGCTTGCAAAACCTATCACAGCAAGAAAACATGATTATGATTTGGGCTGGTCAGTGTCACACTTGTTTTCAAAGTTTGTACCCCTGAGACAACTGTTTGATAACCATTATACAGTAGGCACAGAAATCAGCATACTTTATCAAACAAAACACTAAATCGCTGTCACTACATTAAAAATTATATTAATTTTTGTGAATGCTGTGGATAGAGGAGAATAATCTTAGAAGTTTTAAAATCTGTGCTTGATTTTCATCTAGAAAGGAGTAAACGTCAGGTAAATAAACATCACCTGTTACTTGGACATTTTCTCCCTGGCCTGCAAATCCACTTGCAATTCCACCAAGTATACATATGAGAAAACCACAAACAACAGAACAGAAAACATTTGCGGTGGGAGTTGTTTTACATGTACGTACAAGTAGGTATTAGCCTTGAAATGCTTCTTGAAGGTAGAGTACATGAGAATTCTTTGGCTTGATCACAAAGAGCTCCAAATCTTGAGTTTTGTGGATTGAGGATTCTGAGTCACTATACTTTGGCTTTTAGACTACATTAAAAGCACATGAACACTTGTAGTGTAACTTAACATGTAGTGAAGTTCACCTCCTAACAATACTTCACACAGGATCCCTCCAAGAATGCCCAGTGCTGATGTAGCAACACTAGCAATAAGAGCTTATTGAGATGGCCAACTGAAGTGACATGGTGACACTGTTAATCGTTTGGTTTGTTCTGAAAAAAGTTTGTAAAGGACCACCCTCCTCCATTAGATTTAGGAGAGTCTTCATCTTTAGGAGGAATCAAAAATTGTCGGGAATTAATGGAGCATGGACTTCCAAATGAGACAATCTCACTATTGCTGTCTATGGATCTAGGAGAGTCTGGAGACACTAAATTCCATGTATTTACATTGGCCTGAGGTCTGTAACCTGCAGTTTTATCTAAGTCCTCTTCTGCAGCTATATCTTCCACAGTAGAATTAATGGGGAGGTGCATCTGTGGCTTATAGCCTGCCCCTCCTACAGGGTCATTTTCTTGTTCTTCTTCTGGTTTTGCTTGAGGCTGATACATCGACTGAACATCAATGTAAATGACCTGTGCAGTCCCTCCAGCTTCATCTGCGGCTGGGTTTGGTATTTCTTCCTCAATGATGGGTGGACAATAGGACACAACCACATGGTTTTCAGGCTCTGCATCACAGCGATCTTCGGGACGCTCAGCTACTGGGGAAATTATTTCTGTATCTTCTATTTTAGGAAATGCTGATCGAGTTTCCAGAACCTCAACATTATTTGGGGTACAAGGATTCATTTCCAATGTTTTAAGAGCACTGCTTCCCTAGAAATAAATTTAAAAACAGTGATTAAAAATAGCACTAAATGCTATTGCAATGCTTCTCCTATAAAAAGGGACACTTTTTTCCCCAAATCTGCTTGTAAACAGGTGTCTCTACTACTCTGTATTTCACACTACAGCACAGCCACTTTTTTCTTCTGTATCAGTATTTTCCTTGTTATTAATATTTGTAGGAGAAAAAAGAGCATGGTATAATTTAAAATTAATAATTTTAGAAACTGAGATGTTTTAAAGTATACAATTTTCCCAATACTTTTTACTTAAAATGACATTTGCATGTTAAAAACTTTTCACAAAAGATTAAAAAAAGAAGCCAGCACGTCAAAGATAAATATAAGAAAATAAAAGATTACCTCACAGACACTCTTTTGAAACTGTAACGCTTTACAGTTTTCTGGATTTGGAATATCAGGGTAGAAGGTTTCTTTAATCCTTTAAATAAAAAATTATTACAGTAAATTTAATAGTTTTAAGATTATTAGATAATAAGTTAATAAATCATTAGGCTTATTTTGAAGTATTTATGAATCCTTTAATGCACATCTGAGATTAAAATGGAAGATCTTTAGTGTGATCATTCACTAGAGCTATCTATACAATGCACTGACAGGTTCCAACTTGAAAACCATAAACAGTAATTCCATTTCTAGAACTACAATACCCATGTATCTCATGAAAATGGAAAGCAAGTAATTAAAATCATGGCTGTGCCTTCTAGTCCAAAGGATCTGGACTATGTAAGAACAGCTGTGATCCCATGGCACTGCTTTACTGAGGTGGTTAAAAAGGTGGTCATAAAGGTGATAACTACATGTCATGAGTACACTGCAGGCTGTGCTAAGAAAAAGGCTATTAATCTTGACCAAAAACTAAATGCAGCCAAAAATGAGATTTGCCTTTACTGAGGTGGTCATAAAGGTGATAGCCACGTGTCACGAGTACACTGCAGGCTGTGCTAAGAAAAAGGCTATTAATCTTGACCAAAAACTAAATGCAACCAAAAATGAGATTTTCTCAGTGTCCTATCATATTTTTATATTTATAGCTACTAAAAAGAACTGTATTACTTGAAATTCCTACAGAAAAAATAACTTTGTTAATGTGAGTTTGAAACGCTGTAACTTCTAAACTCCCTTCTTATTTTGTCTTTTTTTTTTTTTGGTACTTTAATAGTTGGCTTTTTTTTTTTTTTTTTTTTTTTTGAGACAGAGTCTTGCTCTGTTGCTAGGCTGGGGTGCAGTGGCGCAATCTTGACTTACTGCAACCTCCGACTCCCTGGTTCAAGTGATTCTCCTGCCTCAGCCTCCTAGCCTCCTAAGTAGCTGGGATTACAGGCACGTGCCACTATGCCCAGCTAATTTTTTGTATTTTTAGTATAGACAGGGTTTCACCATGTTAGCCAGGATGGTCTTGATCTCCTGACCTCGTGATCCGCCTGCCTTGGCCTCCCAGAGTGCTGGGATTACAGGCGTGAGCCACTGCACCCGGCCTAATAGTTGTTTTAAAAATGTGACTTTTGGTAATGAGAATATGGTTACCAAAATAGACTATTCTATAGTTCTGCAACTATTACTATTTTGATTTATAAGCCAGGATTGCTAAAATATGTTCTCTTGTCATAAATGATGGCATTTTTAAGGTCGGTGAGGACTGGTCTAAGCATGAATGCAGCCACTGGCTCCATACCCAGCCAGGACAGCTCTTGCCAGGTGACCACGCACATGGCTCTCTCTCCCACGGAGCCCCCGCTGACCTCACCTCACCTCACGTCACTCGTTCCTGCTTCACCAGGCACACAGCTCCTCCCACTTTCTCTGAAGGTTTGACTCTTTCCAATTTCAGGGCCCTCAAAGAAATAATTCTCTGTGTGTAACATTCTTTTCCCTCTCCTTACCCTTTGGAACTCTCCCACGGACCGGCCGTGACGGGCCGTGGCTGACCAGCTTGCAGGACGTAGTCCCCTGCTGGTCTCCTCAGGGTACCTGGTTCAGTCTTCCTAGCACCCACTCACACTCTGCAAGCACACACTTGCTGGATGCCTATGGTTTACTGTCCCTCTTCCCACACTGTGCTCCAAGTCTATAAGAGCCATGGCTTGTTTTGTGCACCACGATATGATATCCCCCTTCACAAGGAAGAGGTCATTCATATTTGTTGAATAAATGAGCAAATGATCAAAATGACCAGATTTTCTAAATAGGTCACCAGGGCAAGTGAGATCTTAATCATTAAATTATGCTTAATCTTGTAGATAGCTATTGCCATATTTCAGCCTATAAATATTTTTTATAATAGTAACTGCTATGACTTTAAATTATTAGGAAAAACAGTAGAAAACATTTACACATTGACTCTATTAAGACCTTTAAATAATATGTCATGTTCTTGCTTAATATTAAATCCAACATTAATTCTAATTAACTTTTTTTACTAACTCATTACAACAAAAAAGATACACTTATTTAATACATAAACTAATCTTACAAATCTTATAATCATGCCCTTAAGAAGAAAACAGCAAAAGTAAATGCAGAACCATTACCATTCTCGTTTCCGATAGCAAAGGATACTTGTCACCACTCCAACAATGACAGCCACTGCCACTGGGATGAGAATGGCAATAATTAATCCCACAGCTGAAACGAGAGTATTGCAAATATTAAAATCACCATTTTTAGTGTGAAGTACAGAATACATTTATGTTAGAAGGTATTTAGGTTGGTAGATTATTTAGGAAAAAAACAAAATTAACTGCTGCAGGGACACTGAAATACTATTAAAATCCAACCTTCAGGTATTGTCATAATTTTTACACAAATACTTAAACTCTTTCAAGTAGGGTTTCTCAATCTTGACACTTTTGACGTTTTAGGCCAGACAGATCTTCACTAGAGGATCGGGGGAGACAGTCCTGTGCACTACTGGAAGTTTAACAGCATCCGTGGCCTCTCACTGCTAGATACCAGTAGTATCCCCCAGTTATGACAACCAAAAATGACACCAGACAGTGCCAAGTATCTCCTAGGGGACAAAATCACTCTCCGTTGAGAATCACTGCTTTAGAGAACCATGTCCTCATGGCTCTTTATTTAAGAGCTGTGTGTGAACTCCAGCTCAGGGGTAGAGGATAAGCCCATGATCCAAGTGAAGTTCTTTACTGCAGAAAGACAGTCAAGGCCATCACTCTTCTCTCAAATTTGAGTGTTGTGTTTTACAAAAAAATTTTTTAAGAATATCTCCTTCACTTTTCCCTAGATATGTTAGAAATCACATAACAGCTGGAGCAAAATATTTTTAAATGTTGACCGTTAGATAAATTCAATATGACTTTAGACCTCTAGACTTCAGATGTATCCCAAATTCATTAATTTCTTAGGTACTCATTTGGAAATAACTTCAAAGAACTGACAAGAATAAACATGAAGTAATCTTATAGCTTTTTAACCCTTCCCTCTACCAGCCAAAAACTGCAACAAAATGTGAATGTTTTTTAGAAAGGGCGGGGAGGGGTTCCTACATAAACCAAGAATCACTAGGAACATTATGCATGCAGGATGGAAAGCACCTCAACAGCAACCTGAAACTTACAGTTTTCCTTTGTCACCACGTACATACTCTTCTCTGGGCCCACTCCACCATCTGTATAGGCTCGCAAGACCAGGTGGTAACTTGTTTTACCTTGAAGATCAGCAATTCTCAGTGTCTTCTGGGATATGTCAGTAATATTCTTAACCTTTATGTCAGAACGACCTATTTTTAAAATGAAGTATGTTAGCACTAATCTCTAACCCGTTTCAAATGCATGGTTACCCACACCTGTCTCACCAACTACCCTTCAGTGGGTCTAGCTGCAGCCATCCCAGCCAAGGACTCTGGAGCTGCCACTACCTTGTTCAAGCTCTACCCCCACACCAGTCATTAGCTGTGTGATATGGGCCCGTTATTTAAACCACTCTCATGTGGAGTTTTTCTACTGATGAAATTGAGTATCATGACTTAAGCTGTTTGAAGTTTTCACACACATTCTCTAGCATAATGCCTGGCACACAGCAGGCAATCAATAAAAGTCCCGTTTCTGCTACTAAAAGCATGAAAACCACCACAACCAAAACCCACTTGGGCTGAGCCTTCCTATGAGTGAGAGTGAAAGATGGGATGAAGCAAACGTGCAGATCAATAGAGATGACTCCAAACCACTTAGAAAAAGGATCAGTGTGATGGGAACTCTCAAATGAGACTAGTGAGAAATCCTTT
The DNA here is from genome assembly GCF_009828535.3 of Hylobates moloch. Taxonomy (NCBI): domain Eukaryota; kingdom Metazoa; phylum Chordata; class Mammalia; order Primates; family Hylobatidae; genus Hylobates; species Hylobates moloch. The sequence continues at coordinate 34,842,642 of NW_026652292.1, forward strand.
GGGTTATAACTTCAAAAGGAAGAGTGAGGAATCATTTGAACTACTATTTTATTTTTAAAAATTTAACCAGAATAATGCAGGATAATAGGTTAAAAAATTAAATAGTACTAAATGGTTACTAACAAAAGTGACTGTTCTCTACCAGCTCCTCCCCTCACCCCCTACAACCACTGTAAAAGCCATGTAATCAGTTTCTTTGGGTATTTACCTCCATATTCCAAAGTAGCAAACTTAGAGAGATGTGACTTTTAACTATTAGACCTTATCTACACATACTTTATAAGGGCAGATAAAGATAGAGCTCTTTTACGCTACCATCACGCTTTCCCCCACATCCTTCATATAGAAACATCAGAACATTTGATGAATTCAGTGTTTGGATTACTATGATTATATGAGTTACTGCTAAGACAAATTGCTTGGTGTCATCATGTTTCCTTTCTTGTTTTCCCATTGTTATAACTGCTTTTTCTCTCATTTGCTTGATTTTCTATATACCAGTCAATAATTCTTCCCATATCCTCCAATGTACACTCAGTAAGATTTTCCACGTGGTCAAACACAACAAAATCCCAGCTCCACTTCTTCTCTGCCCTCCCCTCCACCCATCCCTTGCCTCCCGCACTAGACTGGATGCCTTCAGGGCTGCAGCCCTCCTGGAGCTCCCTGCTCTCTCTCCCCTGTGGCTTCCTGGATCGGCCTCACTTCATTTCCTCATTAGGATGCACTCTTCTAGTAGCTTCTTGAGAAAAGCAACATGGGGAAAGTAAATATTTGCAGCCTTGCATGTATAAAATGTCTGCATTTCACTCTCACATTGGTTGACAGACTGGTGGAGTATCGAATTTTAGGTTGAAAATAATTTTCATTCAGTATTTTGAAGAGACTTCTGTGGTACCTTCTAGTATCTGGAGTGTTGCTGGGCTGTCTGTTGCCATTATTATTCCTGATTCCTTGCACATGACCTGCTTGTCTCTGATCATTTCTTTACACGTTAGCTGCTTAGAAAATTCATAATGACATATCTTGGCGTAGATCTTTTTTCTATTTATTTTGCTGTGTATTTAATGAATTATTTGGCTCTATATACAGTAGTCCTCCGTTTTCCTCAGAGAATAATTGTAACAATATACTGTTATAAAAATTATGTAAATATGGTCTCTCTCTTTCTTAAAGTATCTTATTGTACTGAACTCATCTATTTTCAGACTGCGTTTCGCCAGGGGTAACTGAAATGGCAGAAAGCGAAACCATGGAAAGTGAAACCGCGGAGAAGGGGATCTGCTTGTAGTTAGGCCCTTCAGTTCTAAGGAACGTTCCTCAATCGACCCCTCCGTTCAGACCAGATTGATCCTCACCACTCAGCCTCCAAGGCCTGGTCTGGCAGGTACTGGAGAAGTTCCTTCTCGACAATGCCTGACTGCCCACACAGATTTCACAATCCTCCACTCATTTAAGTCATTTGCCCCACTTCCACCCACAAATTTCTGAATCTTCTTGTTTGGTGTTGTTTTGCCTCTTCTGTTCTCTCCTTGTGGCTTTATCAGAGTTTGGGGGTTTTTCCCCTTCTTTATGCTAACTTTAGTGACCAATCTACCATGTCTCACTGGAAATCCAGATGCTACAATTTTAACTGGTTCAAGTGTAAAATTTCCAAGCACGTGAGGCAAGTCACACTAGACTCTGGATGTTTGTGGAATTTGATATTTAGGATGTCCCTCATTCACCAACAACCATGAAGGTTCAGGAAATCCAGAACTTGGGGACCGAAGGGGAGGCACACACTTCCTGCAGGTGCTCTGGGGAGTGACTGAGACAGTGCCCAGCCAGCACTGCCATACCGTGGTGGAGTTCTCTATTTCTCAGACAGGCATTAAATAATTAAAATGATTTCTTTCTGAGGAGAGGTCATCCAGGGAAATGAAAGCTCTCAAACTGAAAAGATGATATGCTTGTGTTATGCAGCTATGAATAAGAAACAACTGATTCTCGGCAGAAATATAATGAAAGGAAAAGCCAGAAATCTGTACAATTTTGTATTTGTAAATCTGAGAATTGTCTAAAGTCTTTGGATGTACACTTGCCAATTTCCAAGGATTGTCTGTACTTTATAATACATCCCCAATCAAGTCAATTAAGTTTTCCAGCTTATCAAGGACATGGCTAAGATGCTAATAGGCCAATGGTTTTTTGTCAAATTGCCACTGAGGATCTGAAGCTAACTCTTTGGATTCCTGAGTTTTTCTCCTCCACTGTTATAAGTACAAGATTTCTTTTTTGGAAGTAAACTTCATGAGATGCCTTGTTATGGATTATGTACAGCTCTAATAAGAGATGGTTTCTGTCCTATGAGGCTTATAATCAACGGCTTCAGAATAAATGATTTAAATGATTTCTGAAAGACTATACATGTCATTTATTACATACTAAAATCTTAAAACTCTTATATTCATAGAATTACTGCCTTTTCATTTCTCTATCTTTCAGACAGTTTTGAAAACCAGTACTAAACTACTGAGCAAGACTTTCTTTTCCTTTTTTTTCTGTTGTGGTTAATGAGAAACTTCTAAGAAACACTATCCTCGTGCTATCAATTTACTTACCTGATTCTAAAACCCTCATCTTAGATGTGTCTCTTTCTCCTTTTCCAAAGTAAAACAAATATCCTCTTAAAAAGCCTCTAAGTTCTTCCACAGGAATGTCTTCCCATTTTACTAATATTGAATCTGCAGAAGTATCCTCAACAGTAAAATTTGGTGCAACAATGGGAGCTGTAAAAGGAAAAAGTCAATTGCTAAAGGGGAGTGTATGAATACAGAGTAATACAGTAATGTTTCCTGAGCTTTCTAGCCTCAAAAATAATTCAACTTGGAATTAAAACTTTATTTAATCATAAACTTTCAGAGAGAGATGATCACAAACGCTTTTTTTGTGAAGCTTACATACTAATAACTATAGACAAAAATATTTTTAGGAACAAAGGCAGAACTTACAATATCACTTTTAGACAAAACACGTATCTACGGAAGCAATCTATGCAAAATCTTTCAGTGGCTATTCAGCTAGACTTCATTCATATTTCCCATCTTTATTGATAGTCCTGAAGAAGTTAATAGTTTTTTAAACTTGTAAAAGTACTAATTAAATATTTTTGACATCCAAGTTCAGACTTAATTTTCTTGAGGATAAGATTAAAATTGTGAAATATAAACATTCAACAAATGATTTCAGAGTAAGCAGGCCCAGTGCAATGGCTGATGCCTGTAATCCCAGCACTTTAGGAGGCTGAGGTGGAAGGATCGTTTGAGCCCAGGAATTTGAGACCAGCCTGGGCAACATAGTGAAACCTCATCTCTACCAAAAAAAAAAAAAAAAAAAAAATTAGCTGAGCATGGTGGCATGCACCTGTAGTCCCACCTACTCAGGAGGCTGAGGTGGGAGAATCACTTGAGCCCAGGAGGTTGAGGCTGAAGTGAGCCATGATCTCGCCACTGCACTCCACCGTGGGTGACAGAGTAAGACCCTCTCTCAAAAAAAAAAAAAAAAAAAAAAAAGAGGAAAAGGAGGAGGAGGAGAAGGAGAAAAAAGTAGTAATCAAATACTTTTTAATTTATCAAATTATTTTACCTTCCTTGAATTAAACATCTTATTTTTAGAATTCAATCATACCATTGTTGCCAATTTATAATTTCTCATGTTACCTTGAGCTCTTAAAAATAAGTACCCATTTAACTTACCCAATTCTTCTATATATCCAATCATGGAGCGTAATAATTGATATCCTTGATTTCTGCATCCATACAGGAAAAAATTATATCTTACACCTGGTCGAAACTGATCTATAAGATGAACACATCAGCAAACTTTCATAAATATATTACTATGAATATCTATTTTAGAAACATTAAATTTATAACATACTCTAAAATTTCCAAAGCTAATTTTAAAGATGTTTTCTTATTAAAAAAATACACACATAAAGACTAGTAAATATTCGAATGAAAATTGACTAAACAAAAATTAAATTTACTTCTATTTTAACAAAAAGTTTAGTAATATAAGATGAGATTGCATTGAAGAGAACAACGATGATTTAAGGCTTACATTTTGTTCCTTTTTCCAGGAAGAAATCATCATTGCTTGATTTTTTTTTTTTCTTTGATGGAGTCTTGCTTTGTCGCCCAGGCTGGAGTGCAGGGTCATGATCTTAGCTCACTGCAACTTCCGCCTCCCGGGTTCAAGTGATTCTCCTGCCTCAGCCTCCCGAGTAGCTGGGATTACAGGTGCCCGCCACCGCACCTGGCTAATTTTTGTATTTTTAGTAGAGAAAGGTTTCACCATCTTGGCCAGGTTGGTCTCAAACTCTTGACCTCATGACCCACCCACCTTGGCCTGCCAAAGTGCTGGCAACTGCTTGATTTTAATGAACAAAATGTAAGTCTAAATCAACTTCCTGGGTCAGTTCACTAAGCCATTCATTCGAGGTCCACATCATGCCTCTATAAATCCCTTCCTTACCTAGTGTTATTTCTGAGTTGGAAAAAGCAAACAAACCCACTCCTCTCTCCTCTTGTTCCAAGAAGCAGAATTATAAGTTGCACTCTGCCTTGAAGCTTCAGTGTTAAAGGAACTGGGTCTTAGAGTTTGTTCCTCTTTATAACATCACCATTAAGTGTCCTTGGGTGAGTTAACTCCACAAGATATAGAAATACTTTGAATTAACTCCACAGGACATAGAGGTAATTCCTTAACTGAAATTCGAAAGGCTGCTTTTAAATGTCTCCTGAATACAATGCAATGTGTGCAATGTGAGCAACACAGACATGCAGAAAACAAATGTCAAGCATGGAGACACTTGCAGAGTGGTGGGGAAGACAGACAAACAAGGGTAACCATAACAGTGTGTTATATTAGAGGTATGTATCAGATGCCATGGAATCTTAAGTGAGGGGCCAAATGAGTCTAAAAAGATCAGAAACAGCTACCATAAGGGCTATCTGAATAAGGCCTTGAAGGGCAATTAGATGCTCATCAGTGGTGGTTGAGAAAGAAGATAATGCCGGCAGACACGGAGGGGGATTGGCAGCATATGGCATTGCATTTAATTTGCAGAATGCAATTACTCTGGTGTCGTTAAAGCATTAGTTCTCCAATCAAGTGCCCATAAAACACCAGTGGCCTGCAGGCTCCAATGTAAGACAGTAGTCAACTTCTAAAATCATACAACCGAAGAAATACTGAATCAACTTGTCTAAAATGTTAACTTTTCTTCTTGCAATGATTTTCCTTAAACGTTTGTTATGTGCTGGCACGTCCCAAGTAAGTAGTAACGCAACTCAAGCTCAGCCAACTGTGTTTAGTTTTGTAACATTTTTCTTTGGAGAAAGGTATGCTTGAGGTTATGATTTTATACTGCATGTACATCTGTGAATCTGTACCTCTTTTTAAGTTAAAATTATTTATTAACAATATTTTATAGGGCTCTGACACTTAAAAAAAAAGAGGCTGAGAAGGTTAGAGCATTAGGAATGTACTAAGGTCAAAAGAGAGCGGACAGCTTAATGAGTAGAGAATGGGATGAGAGAGGAATAAAAGGTGTGCCTACTATGTGCCACTTGCTGTTCCAGAAGCTCAGCAGTAAATAAAAGACAATATTCTCAGCCTCTTGAAGCTCTGAATAACTCTGAATTTGAACCCGGGTTCTACCACATACTAATTTTGTGACCTTGGAAAAGGCACCTAACTTCTCTGAGTTTTTGTTTTCTCAAGTTTTGTGTCTTTGTTCAATTGAGTTGGCACAGAAAGTTCTCTTCCCACAATCATCGCGGGGCAGCTTCTCCATATCCTACAGGTCTCAGCTAAAACTTAAATGGGTAGATACTCCATTTATATCCAGTCCAGCCTACCCCAGCCCATCCTGATTATTCTAAAAGCCCAGGTGAGAAAGGACAGACTGGAATCGTGTAAGGCTCATTCAGCACCATGGGAGGGGATGCAAGGGAAGGTGCAGGAAAGAGAAGGGTAGCCTGTGGCTGGGCCCTCGATAAGGGAAGTACACTGTAAGAAAGGACAAAGGGAGCAACTCAGGAAGATCGTTACCACTTCAGCCAATCATACATGTGGAGGAGTCTGGCTGTATTCCAAGTAGAACTGGAAAATAATCTGAACTCATACATGATAATCCAATGAATGGGACCCATCCTCATCATCTGAGAGAGAAACAGTAAGCAAGTAGGAAGTGTTCCCTGAGAGAGAGGTAAGGAGCAGGCTGCTTGCTCTTCTGCACTTCCCTAACATGCAAGGGAGGCAGGAGACAGGAATGATCATGAAGCACCACTACTGACAGGCTACAGGGTCCCGAAATCCCATGGAGACAGGCAGGATACACTCCCATCGTGCCAGGAAAAAAACGATGATATTGGAGAGAGGGCTCTAATTCCTAAGGACAAGGCTGGATTAACCTGTAGGTTATTAAACACTCTTCTGTGGAAAAACTTCTGAGGCTGCATCCCATCAAGGGCCACTCACCTGCAGCTCACAAGCTCCTGAGCATCAGGCTCATGGAACGCAAGGCCTCCCACCCACACTGCGCTCAGTCCGGCCGATGCCCCCTTGCCCTGCATCAGGGAAAGTGGTAAGGGGTTCACGGCCTTTGTGCTCAGTCTCTCCCTAACCTCGGTAACCTGGGCCCTGGGCAAACAAGGCAAAGGCCCTTGTGTGAGACCAGGCTACAGTTCTGTAGTTTTCTTTTTTCATGAACATTTATTTATCCATGTTGCTAAATTTCCCACATAATTTTTAATGTTACTTAACATTCCGTTTTATAGGTATACCATCATTTACTCATTCCCTTATTTGCTATTTGGGTTTTTATTTTTTTCACAATTATCAATAATACTGTTGTGAACATTCTTAGATTAAATCTGTGTTGTTCTCTGATTATTTCTAAGAATAAATTTCTAGACGAGTAATTACCAGACCAAAGGGTTTGGATCCTTCCACGTGCTGCCACAACTACCCTCCCAGGAAAATCAAACCTATTTACACCCACCCAGCAGTAAAGAGAATCACTTCACTGCACCCAGTCTTACGTGTTGCCTTTTAAAAATATTTTGTAGAACTTAATTGAGAGACACTAATTCATCTTACCAGATTCGATTACAGTTTCAGTGCTGTTTGATGGAACTTTTCTCCAGTCCATAAGGCATGGTTCCAACCGAGACGAGTTACACCACTTAATGACGTAGTCGCAAGTCATGTTGGGGTCGTAATGCCAGGTGAGGAGAATCCCCTTTCCCATCCCAACAACTTGTTCTATTTTGAGATCATCTTCAATAAGAAAGGAGGATATTTTACTGGCATTAAAAACAATAAGGTAAGGCAAACCTCATAAAAATGGACATGAGTTAGAAAAATCACTTCACTGCGAAGAAATTATAAAATAGTGTTCAAACTAGATAAACCTTTAGCAAAGATTAGAAGTGTTGCTCTGTTATTTTTATTTTAACAACTGTAGCACTTACCTGTATACATAGATTAACATAGCAGCTGAAAGAAAGTGATTTTTAAAAAGCGCCTAGAATCAGGTAGTGACATACCGGGGCTAGGACCTCAAGATCAAGGCCCAGGAAGGACGCAGCTAAGGACATTGGCTGGGACAGGGCAGGAGACGGGAGACGGGAGACTGGGGAGGGGACAGCGGACAGTCTGAAGCCCTCCTGTCATCACTCACTATGAATGCGTGCAGAGAACAGGCGGGGCCCTGCACAGTGCGCAGAGTAGGTACACAACAAACTTGTGGAAACAGTAGATGAACTAGCCCCCTCTCTTTCTTTCAAGGAAGACTGCAGCCCCAGAGCTGGGCTGAAGGGGTTGTCTGGCTGACCAGGGGTAGGGTGGCGGCAAGGGAGAAAGCTGTGGAGACACCCAGAGGCTATGAGGTGGGATGGCCAGTATGGGCACCGAGATGGAGAAGCCTGCACAGCATCCTAGGAGATACCAAGGGACAAGGGGCAAAGGCTGAGGGCAGAAGACAGGAGCAGAGGCCCTGGCAAGGTTTTGTTTCCCTGTCTTGCCAGATCTTGGCCTAGGGAAGAAGTGGAACCCAGGGCTGGGGGTGAAGAATTGGGGTGGGAGATAGGGCAGTGTGGTCAAAAGGGAGAAGAAAATTTCCCACTGTAACAGGAGAAAAGAAGTAGATTTTATAACTGATTTGTATTTAAGGGTTCAGTAAAAACAAACATAGAAAGGTTTTTGATTATTTCTAAGAATAAATTTTTAGACAAGTAATTGTCTCAGGAGCCAGATGCTCAGGAGCCTGAGAACTGCAGGTGAGCGGCCCCTGATGGGGTGCAGCCACGGCAGAGTACTTCATCACCCACAGGCTACAGAGAGGGTTCAGTAAAGCCAACACAGACATTACCCACTGTAACAGGAGAAAGTAATAGCTGTAACTGATTTATATTTAAGGGTTCAGTAAAAACAAACACAGAAAAGTTTTTTGAACAAAATGTACATTCATAAAGCAACTACTACTAAACGCAAGACAACAATTTGGCTTAGAATAGAGAACACTTTGGACATAACAGCTTTTTTTGCTCAACGTGATTAAAAAGCCACAGTGTAAACCTGAGTTGAGGCTGCAGAGCCTCCCTCCACTCGGGAAATCCTCAAGGAATGAGGATTTGTTCTGAGGCTTCAGAAAGTGTCTGAAAGCTGATGACAGAACTGCTGGTTCTGTAAATTACCATTTTCTAAGGGATACACAGAAAAGGTAGAATTATGTTTCCTGAATTAAAAGACAACAGAGCTATTGCCTAGCATTGTGAGAGCAATGAAATATATAATCTAAATCAGTATGTTATCTTCTTATGGATGTTGACATTTCTGTCTCCTTCATTTTTTATTTTGTTATTTTTGCCAGGCCAAAACGAAGAAGCCATTATTAAGCCCCACCTCCCAGCACCTGCCACAACCCCTGGGCATCTCCAGCAGCACTGCTGCCTGGGGTTTGTATCTCTGAAATGCACTTTGTTTTCCCCCTTCCTTCCTCTTAATTCTCCTATGACTGACTCAAAGAACAAGGAAGCAGTCAAGTAACAATGAGAAACGGCCTCAAACTGGAGTTGGAAAGCTACTTAGAGGACCCTAACTGGACCAATTTTTCTTCCTCTAGGAGCTGTGGTTATAGAAAGGTGCTCCCATATCGGGGCAAGGCAGCAAAGGTGGGTAGGCAGAAAATGACTGGAGCACAGAGGTCAGTGGAAGACAAGGTAGAAGTGGCCGTTTAAAGCTCGTAACTCTCAAAGTTGTCAAGGTAGAAGCTGGGAAGAATGTATTAATCACTGGACATCTGTAAAATTTAAAGAAAGGCACTAAATTCAAAAAAATTACACCACAGTTGTTTTTCTAAAGCCTATATTGAAGATCGAATTTATACCTTAAGAAGACTTTTTTTAATCAATAAAGAATTTCTATTAATAAGGAATTTCTTATCAAAAAAGATACTAACTAAAATAAGCGTTTTTTTTCTCCTGCCCAACAATTTGGAAAACAGCCTAGCTGATCTAAAATAAACTTTCCTAGTCTTGGGGAAGTGCCTTGGAGAAGTGTCTGAATGTGATTTGAATAAACTGTTAAAATATTTCTTCCTGAAAGTACTATCCACCACTGTACCTCTCCAATATTATCCACTATAGTTACTGAGTACAGTAATGATTGTATCCATCAGTGCACATGCTTCAAGTCAATACTAATGACTTCTTTCTCAATGAACCATAGACATCAATCTGCTCATTCTGCCTTCTATGTCAGCAGCAACAAGGTATACGAGAAGAATGCTGACATGACAAAAGAGCAAGTAACATCAGATATTTCTCACTTTAGTTTCCCGTTCTTATATACTAAACCATCTCAAGCACTCACCATTTGGAATTTCCATACTCGCTATTTTGGAAGGTGGTGATGAGCCCACAGAATTTTTAGCTACCACGCTGATGATGTAATCATTCTTATCAAGTCGTATCTCTGCTTTGTGCTGAGGATCAGGGATTTCAGAAAGGGACTGTGTTTCCTCATCTGATGAACATGATACATTGTAGGAAAGTATTTTTCCGTTAGCTTCATTAATGGGTAAAGGCTATGAAAAACAGATAAATTGTTATAAAAACCTGCAAAACGTGACTGTGACTAGGCAAGGTAATTGAGTTTAAACTGGACGCTATATTAACAATAACAAGGTTGGCCAGGCATGGTGACTCACGCTTGTAATTCCAGCACTTAGAGAGGCCGAGGCAGGTGGATCACCTGAAGTCAGGAGTTCGAGACCAGCCTGGCCAACATGGTGAAACCCTGTCTCTCCCCAAAATACTAAAATTAACCAGGTGTGGTGGTGAGCGCCTGTAATCCCAGCTACTTGGGAGGCTGAGGCAGGACAATCACTTGAACCCAGGAGGTGAAGGTTGCAGTGAGCCAAGATCATGCCACTGTAATCCAGTCTGGGCAACAGAGCGAGACTCCATCTTGAAAATAAAAAACAACTAGTTACAAGGTAATATCAGAAAAGATGAAGCTGGCCAAGTGCGCCTATAATCCCAGCACTTTGGGAGGCCGAGGCAGGCGGATCATGAGGTCAAGAGTTCGAGACCAGCCTGACAAACATGATGAAACCCTGTCTCTACTAAAAATACAAAAATTAGCCAGGCATGGTGGCGCCTCAGGAGGCTGAGGCAGGAGCATCACTTGAACCTGGGAGGTGGAGGTTGCAGTGAGCCGAGATCGTGCCACTGCACTCCAGACTGGCTAAAAGAGCGAGACTCCGTCTCAACAACAACAACAACAAAAATGAATCTCTCAACAGTGTGAAACACAGATTTAAAATCCATTGGGAGCAGGGTAAATCAGGAAAGAGACACTGAAGAAAAACTATACTTGCTATAAGCAATAAGAGTACACAAAAATTTAAAAATTAAGTGAATAAAAAACAATTATTTACCTCCACATTTTTCAGGAGCAAAACTTTTAAAACTATCCAGAAGCACTGCTCTACTTAGTAACAAACAAAACATTTTAAAAAATAGCATCATGGGTTTTTTCCTAAACATTTGTTTTCTCATTTTAAAGTATTACATGCCCACTATAGAAAATTTGGAAAATATACAGAAGTTGAAACAAGTAAACATCTCCCATATTCCCACCTCTTAAGTATTCTTTCATTTTGATATTTCTTTCAAGTTGTTTTTCTAGGTATAGATTTTTTATTAACATTGTTTTAATCATATTATACCATTTTACTTTTTACTTTTCCATAATATACACTAATATACACTTGTCCATAATAGTTATATACATTTTCATGGTTTTATGTCTCATGTAGCATTTTTACCAGTGTACTTGAATATACCTTAAATAAATGAAATTTAAGTTGTTCCTAATTTTTCACAATACTAAAACAAATATTTTGGTGAACTTTTTTGTGCCACGTTTTTTTCTTTTTCATAGAAATTTTTAATATGAATTTCTAAAAGTGAACTTACCATATAAAAAGAAATGAACATTCGAACCTCTTCATTTATACTGAACTGCTTTTCACAACTGCCTTAATTTATACACCAATGTGTGGGGCTCTCTGGTCGAGACTGAGGATGATGTAATACTGCTAAACACTCCGCTTCAGCAGAGGTCTCTGTGATGCTCCAAATGGCCTGCTCTAAGGGGCAGGCTTTAGTCCTAAGACTTACGGGCTTCTTGGGATACTCCAGACCACACACTGTTTGAAATGTCCTCCTTCCCCAGCTTCTCTACTTCTATTTTCTTCGTTGTTCCTGCCCCTCTAAACCTTCCCCATCTCCTCTGCTGGTTCCTCCTCCTCTGCTGGTTCTATGCATGCTGCTGTCACCTGGGCTCCATCCCTGGCCCACTTTTCACCTTGCGTCTTCAAGTGATCCCATTTATATGCTACTCAAAGCTGTTTTCAGTGCCAACCTCTCCCCTGAGCTCCAGAGCCTTACATATATCAAACTGCCTACTGAATTCTACTCATGACATCCCAGTGGCATACCTTTTGAAAACTATGACCAAAACAACATAATTTTCTACCCGAACACACTCTGACTTGGCAAATGGCGGCACCATCAGCACAGGTAATGAAGTTAGCATCTAAATCATTTCAATGTTTTTAGTCTTAAGTCTTCGTCTAGTTTGAACAATATTCCAAACTTTCCTATATTGAAGTAAATTGTATAATCATTGCTATATTATCATGAAATCTGACAGGCAACTGAGAGTAGCCAGGGGATTTTCTAATCAAGAGTGGATGTAACAGTCAAATACAATCTCAAAGCAATGGAACTCACATTGAACCTGCATGTACACTTCACTTTACTCAAAGCTGTATCGATGTCAAAAGTTTTTTTAAATAAAATTATGTTTTACTTTCCATAATAAAATTCACTATTTAAAAGAATCCTATTATGACTGCTTGTGTAAAATCTAATATAGAAAACAACTGTTCATGTTTTTGATATTCATAAAATACTTAAAAATATAGCAACAAAAAATGTTCCAGCAGAGAAAACTTAGTAAAATATGCAATTCATATTTCATCTAAATATTTTACAAGATCATACAAAACTTTGTAACTTGCATGTTATAATGCAATTTATTGAAGAGAAATAAATTACACATGAAATACATAAAAATTTACTTTCCTATTAATAGAAGAAAAATATAACAAACACTTAGGATTCTAACCTATAGATTTCGACTGAAGTGAGGGAGATGGAATTCATGAAATCTTCATGTCCTTTACAGGGCTTATCAAACTCGAGAAGGCTCAGATCTGACACAGGAGATCCTCAAATGACTGTGGGGAGTTAGGAGTGACGAGGAATTTGGGGGGTTTGGAACCAGGTTAGATTCTCACCAATACTGCAACAAAAGCCAGTCTGGGAAGTTTCAGCCCCTTGATAACTCAAGTACCATGTGTAAGTTAAACGGTTTAGCAAAGTAATGTAAATGTTCACAGAAAAATTAGATATTTACCTTCCAATAGATTATTAAATTTTTTCCATCAGAACTCCACTCTCTCCAAGTATCAGGCCCCTTTGAAGGAACTAAAAAGGAGATTTTAAAGTTAATATCTGAAGACACACACTATATGTATATGGTGCTTGGCATTTTTTTTCTAGGATATTTGGAATTCTCAATAAAATGTGAAGCAGTTTAGTGGCTTCCACTTAGAAAATGAAGCAATGGAAAATCTAAGCTCTCAACAACTTTTGCAAAACACACAGCCCCTTCGAATGGGTGAAAATCTATCTGCAGGCCGGCTGTACTGGTTCCCTGCGTTCCCCTCTGCCTCACATCCTCTCACTCCCTCCTTACTTGGCCACACACTGGCTTCCTGGCTGTCCCTCAGATATGCCAAAGACACACCTGCCTCAGGCTCTCTGCATCTTCTGTGTCCTCTCTTCCTCTGCCTACAACTCTCTTCTCCTAGATAAAACAATATGGCATCCTCATCTTTGTATCTCAGCTTGAGTATTACCTTATTAGTGAGGTCTTTTCTAACCACCCTATTTAAAACTGCCATTCCCTTCACCCCCGCCTTATCCCTCAGCCTTTATTCCTATCACTTCCTCTCCTCTGTGGCATTTGTCACCACCTGATAAACTGATGTGTCTGTGTCTTTGTGTGTGTGTGCGTACATACATACATACATATAGATGTGTATATATATAAATTTATTTCTAGTCCTGGATCCTACAAACTCCATATGCCAAGATCTCTGTTTTATCTGCTGCTATATCCCTGCTAACTAGAACAATTTCAGACATATACAGGTTGAGTATCCCTTATCCGAAATGCTTGGGAGCAAAAATGTTTCAGATTTTGGATTTTTTCTAATTGTAGAATATTTGCATATACATAATGAAATATCTTGGAGGATGGGATCCAAGAACACATAAAATTCATTTGTGTTTTACATACACCTTATACACACAGCCTGAAGGTAATTTCATACAATATTTTAAATAATTCTGTGCATGAAACAAATTTGTGTTAAGTACTTAAGTGTGGAATTTTCCATTTGTGGCATCTTGGTGGTGCTCAAAAAGTTTTGGATCTTGGAGCATTTCAGGTTTTCAGATTACGTATGTTCAACCTGTAATGCATACTCAGTAAATATTTGTTGAGTAAATTGATGCCTTCATCTTAATGAGGTGCAAATAAGATGTTTCCTCTTTCAGACAACAGCTCATTAACTGAAGGCAAAAACTCCTATAGTGGCTAGTCTCCAAAATGACCAATAATCCCCACGTGTGTGGTGCCCTCCCACATTGCATCGAGGTTGGCCTGTGTGACCAACAGTGTACAGCAGACATAATGGTATGTTACTTCTGATTTTAGAGCATAAAAGATACTGTTCGGTCACTGGCTCTGGGAGGAACTGGCTGCCATGTCATGAGCACACTTAAGCAGGTCTAGAGAGAGGCCCACAAGGTGAAGAACTGAGGCCTCCTGCCTTTAGCCACATGAGTGAACCATCTTGAAAGTGGATCCTCTAGCCCCAGTCAAGCCTGCAGTCCCCACCCACATTCCTGACTGCAGCCTCATGAAAGACTCCAAGTCAGAGATATCCAGCTAAGCTGCTCCTGGATTTTTGACCCATAGAAATGGTAAGATAATAAACATGTGCTGTGTTAAGCCACTGAATTTTAGGGTAATTTGTTGCACAGCAATAGATAACTCGTATCCTCCCTCTCTGTACTCATGCATAACTTTCACTTTTGATGATACAAGTAATTCTTACACATGTCGCAAAATGCCCTCATCTCTATTCTTCACATCTCTTCATGTGGAGAGGCAAAAATCTAGATTGACATCTATCATTTATTTGTTTTGCTATTTCTTAATTTTTTGGAGGAAGTATTACATCTCCTGTACTGCATAATATAAATAAAGCTCTTGCTATCTTTTGTTAAATGATTCCTAAAAATTAAACCTATTTCGCCGGGCACAGTGGCTCACACCTGTAATCCCAGTACTTTGGGAGGCCGAGGCAGGCACATCACAATGTCAGGAGTTCGAGACCAGCCTGACCAACATGGTGAAACCCCATCTCTATTAAAAATACAAAAATTAGCCGGGCGTGGTGGCGGGCCCCTGTAATCCCAGCTACTCGGGAGGCTGAGGCAGGAGAATCGCTTGAACACGGGAGGCGGACGTTGCAGTGAGCCGAGATTGCGCCATTGCACTCCAGCCTGGGCGACAGAGTGAGACTCTGTCTCAAAAAAAATAAAAAATTAAACCTATTTGTAAGTTTTTTGTTTGTTTTTTTACACCTGACATCTGGTTATTCGAGGACAGAATATCATTGTCTTTGGAAATTATCATATTTAGAAAACCAGTTACCTGATTTTATACCTATCTTGACCTAGGTATACTACAGAAACTGAAGTTCAAGACCTTTTAGCCACATCATTTCTCAGGTCTAGGTCACAAATAAAAACTAACAAATTCTCTTTTTTAGTATTTTTTTTTTTAAAGGCCAATGAGTTAAAAACATAATTAAAATTCCAAGCAGAAGAGAAAGGAATATCTATAATATGGTGGCAATCATATTATAGATAGAGGAGCCCTGTCCTTTCACATAATTTATGCCAATCATTTTTTTACACTATGACAAAACTTCAAAAACTATCATTTAAAATATCTGTGATATTTTATTAGCAGGTATTACATAATTTATCTAAACAGTCCCTCACTTTTAAGGACTCTGATAACATTTTTTTTTTTTATTTTGAGATGGAGTTTCGCTCTTGTTGCCCAGGCTGGAGTGCAATGGCGCAATCTTGGCTCACTGCAACTTCTGCCTCCCACGTTCAAGCGATTCGCTCCTGCCTCAGCCTCCGGAGTAGCTGGGGTTACAGGCATGCACCACCACGCCCAGCTAATTTTGTATTTTTAGTAGAGACGGGGTTTCTCCATATTGGTCAGGCTGGTCTCAAACTCCCAACCTCAGGTGATCCACCCACCTCGGCCTCCCAAAGTGCTGGGATTACAGGCATGACCCACTGCACCCGGCCAACATCTTTTTAAAGAAGTTGTAAAACTTCAGGACACACAGTAATTATTAGCCATACATCACTTAGTTAACTTACTGGCTTCTGTGGTTAAATGTTGTTTTTTATTGCTCCATTTGCTCCATTTCCAGAAAGTTTCAGTAGAACAACGAATCCGAAAAGTATACAGAGTGTATGGATTTAACTTGTCCAGAGCAACAAGATAACTTGAATTTTCTACTCCTTTGATGGTGACATTCCGCTATTGGAAAACAAATAAATATGTATATATGTATATATTGTGTGTATGAATACATATATATATAAATATACACATACATACACTTTTTTTTTGGTGAGAAAGCCTTCACATTTGTAACACAAACCAACGGAATGTAAATGAGCTTGTATATATAACACCCAAAGCAGTTTATCCACTGTAATATTTTAATTCTTATATACCTGCGAAGCCAATGAAATTATGCCCTATAATAGTAATAAAAAATTGGGTTGTCTTTTTAATCCAAATACTGGCGCTAAGTAATAATGGTCAATTAAATTATCTAAAGGATTATATAATTTTGATAATCAGTCAAAGGGCTAATGGTGATGCAATAAACCTTAACATGATTTATAATTTGAGATGACTGTGAGGAATAAACGTATTATTTGGATGATATTTGGAAGTTTCTTGGAGGCAGGCATTACCTTTTGTGCATCTTTGTTAATATGACACTTAGAACTTCTAGTATGATGCTAAACATGTGCAAATATTCAACAAATACTTCCTTAAACTAAGTAAATATAGTTAAAATGAAACAATTCTAAACAAATTTGAAGACCTGCCTGTCTCACAAAAGCCTCTGAACTCCCCAAAACATTACAAAGAAGCTTTTCAGGTTTTATTTTACAGTTGTGACTGATTTTCTAGACATTGGTAAATTTCCAAATGAATAGTTAAGTACACCTCATTTATTTTAGACTTACCACAAATTACAACATAGTATAATATAAAAGTCAACCTAAATATTTAAAATGTATTAAAAAGTCATGTTGTGACTTATAAGTACCAATTACAGCTTGTTCCCACTGCCACACTTCACAGTTTTAAAAAATCACTTCTGCTGTCTGGTGCCAATTCATCCATTAATGATGCTAAAGGTTACAGCAAAAACTACTCATTCATTCACAAATTTACTGAGCACCAGCTATGTGCCAGGTACTATACTGCATCTGGGAACATTCTGAGGAGTGAAAGTCAAATTTACAATTGTTTTTCAAATGATACAATGCTGTTATTACATGGATACTAATGTCTTTCTTGGTTCTTAGTAAATCTCTATAATAAATAATCTGAGAGCTTAGGCATATCAATTTGCTTAATTCTTTTTGAGAACTGTTTTATCCAAAATAATCACAAAGGAAGTCTTTAGGAGAATCTTACCTGCTCTTGTACTGAATTAGATTTCTTAATTTCAATTTGACATAAAAAATTAATCTTTGCAAAGTTGCCTGGTAAATGCCAAGAAAGTTTAACAGCTGTTGAATTAATATCCTTCACTTTGAATGAAGTAGGAGTATGGGGATAAACTGCAAATATAATTTTTAAAGATTACTTTAAACACTTATTTAAAGGGGAAAACTATCTTCTAATATGACAGATGAGAAGAAAACATAAAAAACAAGGAGGCATCATTAGTGCTGACCAACAACATCCTACCCAGTATTTGTGGAATCGACAAACCTGCTTTCTACTACTGACATCTTGCCAACATTTTTAAACAATCAATCATGCTCAAAGCTCTTAAATTAGTGTGAGGAATACTCAAAGGTAGTAAAGATCACAGTATCTACCTTTCAGGAACTTCTAATTTACTTGGGGAATGACTAAAAAAAAAAAAAAGAAAAGAAAAAAGAAAGATAATAAGAATATAAATGATAAGTTCTAAATGAATGATACAGATATTAACCACTACGTAAATGTAAGCATGGTAGGGTAAGTCTTACAGTGAAGATGGAACTTAAGATGAGCTATGCAGGAAGAATTAGACAAAAATTGGCCAAAAAAAAAAAAAAATGCAGAAAAGCATTTTAGGCAGAGATGGCAATAATGAAGGTACAGAGAGGCAAACTGCATATTACACTGGTGATAGTGTGTGTGCCCAGTTGAGTGGTGGGAAAGAATCACATGGGAAGTAAGGCTGAAATGGCAGAGGGCAGACAAATACATACAAATACTACCATGCACAGATAAAATGTAGCCATGGTGACACTAGCAAAAATCCAGAAATCACAAAGATGACAGGAAAGAGTAACTGATAAAAGTGACTTATGCTTACAAATAAGGCAACAGGATCATCTACTAATCAGTTGTGAGACTGTATGATACATGCCCTTGGTTTAGGCCCTTTCTCCCCTGCCTGAGACTCTAAGAGAAGGTCTAGGCTGTTGCTCAGTGTGCTGCAAGCCTGACATGGAGTGTTAATGCACATGGACCATGGGAATGAATACCAAAAAGATCAACCACATTTTATTTTTATTTGGAGCTATGTATTAATATGATTGGTAAAAATGCAGAAATCATCAGTAATAAAAGGGACGAACTATTAATACGTACAACAACGTGGATGGCTCTCCAGGACATCCTTAAAAAAAAAAAATGCCAACCTGCATACTGATTTCATTTATGTAACAATCTCAAAATGATAAAACAACAGAGATGAAGAATAGATTCGTTGTTGTCAAGGCATAGGGATGTGACTGTATGTACAGGGGATGCTGGAAGTGCAACATGAGCAAGTTCCTTTGTAGTGACAGGGCAGTTCTGTATCTTGCATGTGGTGGTGGTTACCTGAATCTATACATATAAATTGCATAGAACTACACACACACACACACACACACACACACACACACACACGAGTACAAATGAATGCACATAAAAACTGAGCAAGGTCAGTAGTCCAGTTAATAGTGTTTTAAGAATGTCAATTCCCTGGTTCTGATATTGTACTAGAATTATATAAGATGACACCACTGGGGATAGCCAGGGGATGGGTTCACAAGGCTCTTATTATTGCAGCTACCAGTGAGTCAACAATTACTTCAAAATAAAAGTTTTTAAAAACTGGGCAGAAGATATTTCAGAAATCAAAAATTATCAGAAAGAGCTACTTACAGTTTATTTGTAAATTACTAATTCAAGTATTTAAATTCAATAAAATAGTAAAACTTGAAATTATACATTTAAAGTTTCTATAAATAAAATTTATGAAATTAATATTAAGTAACTATAAAGTAAATAATCAGCAAAAAGTTAATCCCTATAAGCATTTCTCATTTATCAAAGCATTTCACCACTTCTAAAGTTATTTTTAAGACATTAGTTTATGTACAGCTTACCTTTTTCAGTTATATTAACTAAAATTGTTGATTGTGATCGACCCAGAGGATTGTGAGCATTCAAAGTAAAATTATATATTTCTTGATATGGAAGCATTTGAAATAATAATTGATAGCTTTCATTTGTAGGTGCTTCAGTTCTTTTAAGTCTAACATATTTTCCTGAAAAACTGTTAATTAAAAGAAAAATAATTTCAAAATGGCAAGAGATAAATATTGCAGGAAAAAATGGGCAAACTTGTAATACTTAATTTGTATAAAAAGTTTAAATTTATAATTAGAGGCATATTACATACTCAGAGAAGAAAATGTATATGATACAGAAAATAGAAGAAAATAATCAGCCATAAGTTTACTACCCAGAAACAGTCTCTGTTCAAGTATTCTTCATTCTAAGCTTCTTAAAAGAGGAGACATGAAATTGAGTGTACATGTGGCTGAACTGCAGTACTTGTAAGTGTAATTTTATACAGCATATTTGGTTTTATATCTTGTTTGTAACATAAATGATCTAGTGCAGTTTCCTATGTCATTTAACATGTACTTCCAACGTACTCCTTGCCATCTGACATCCTTTCCCAGTTACCATTACCTTTCAACTAAAGTGTAGCTTGTAGCACGTGGGCCCACCAATGCTGTCGCTCTTCCTGGATTCCAACTACATATAATTTCTTTTAAATCATGTGTCTCACAATTCAGTTGTTGAGGAGTATCTGGTGGATCTAACAGAAGAAAAATGTAGGTACTTATAATTACACATATTTTCCCTGAAAACATAATATTTTATAAATGTCAATGTTTTCCACAATTTCCTAAAAAATGAAATAATTTACTATTTACATTTTACTTTTGAATAATGCAGGAATTATTCTCTCTGTGGAATGTCTTGTCAGAGTTCATATTACATTAGAATTGACAGATTAAAATATACTGAAAAATGACTCTTAGCTCATTTGGAAACTCCCTATAGCAACTTGAAAGATCAGTTATCACTTTTTTTCCCTTAATCCTATTTCAGAGGCTACCAAATCTCTCAAAGAAACCGGTGTCTAATATGTTAAGTCAGAGAAATCTACAGGGTAAAAGTATTATCATCTATCATCAATACATTGTGATTTGAAAATACCAAATCATATTGAAAATCAGTAAGTCATGTTACATGTTTCAGAGTTCTAAAATACATTATAAGTACTGTTATTTAGAAAACTCTTCGTAAAATTCTGCATTTCAGTATATTCGAACTGACTGCAGCTCTTTTGTTGTTTTTCTCTTTATCAAAACTATTCTCCCTGGCTTTAAGGCAGGACTAGAAAAATTAAAAAAAATTTTTTTTTTTTTTTTTTTTAAAGACGAGACCTTCAAAGTGATAAATGAGCCCAGGTGCGGTGGCTCACATCTGTAATCCCAGCACTCTGGGAGGCCAAGGTGGGCAAATCACCTGAGGTCAGGAGTTTGAGACCAGCCTGGCCAACATGGTGAAATCCCGTCTCCACTAAAAATACAAAAATTAGCCGGGTGTGGTGGAGGGTCCCTGAAGACTCAGCTACTCGGGAGGCTGAGGCAGGAGAACCGCTTGAACCTGGGAGGTGGAGGTTGCACTGAACTCAGACTGTGCCACTGGACTCTGGCCTGGGCGACAGAGCGATACTCCGTCTCAAAAAAAAAAAAAAAAAAAGTGATAAATGAAAATTCTGCAGTCTGACACTGCTTATTGTAGAAATTCATATTTCTGTAATCATGTTTAACCATACACATATAGAAACTGGTATTTCCTCTGTCATATTTATCCAAACTATCTTTCACTTTAGGTAAAAGTTCTTTTTAAAAAAACTACTTGTTTAAAAATTCTGTAAAATTTTTTTTTCACAAACTTGAATTAAAAAAAAATACTCCTTAGTTTATCAACCAAAACTTAGAAAATTTCATACCTTCCCCAGAGATAAGGATAACATCCTTCAATGATATTTTAGGTAACATTAAGAGGATTAATGAGTGTTTATATGAGAGTTTAACAATTAGATAAGTAAACAAACATTGACATATTTATTCTGAAAACTGTTTTAAATCTAAGGCCAAATATTCAGTCACTCTATTAAAACCACATACCAAAAATTTGGAATATATTTTAAATGCTGGTTATTTTAGGATTTGGTAGATATTAAGTTGAAATATTAAAATCTAAATAACAAGAGCAAATAAGAGATAAATAGAAGGACAGACAGAAGGGGAAAAATTTGAGAGGACAGTATTTGAAATGTACTATTTTCTTTTCAAAGAAATTAACTTCTAAAATAATCAACTGAAGCTAGGTTAAAAGCTAGGTATACATCGACTACATTTTTATATACCAGTCAATAGAAAATGCAATTTAAAAAACAAAGTCATTTTTAATAATACCAGAAAACACCAAGCACTAAGAAAAAATTTACCAAAAGATATAAAGACCTCATATTGAGATGAATTAAAGAAGACCCAAGTAAATGTAGGGATATACCATGTTCATAGTTTGGGAGATACAAATATTCTAAGAATGAAAATTCTCCTAAATTGATCCATAGATTTAATGTAATCCCAATCAAAATGCCAGCAGGTTTTGATTGGGTAGGTGTGTGTGCATGCAGACGTGTGTGTAGGGAAAAACTGATAAGCTGATTCTAAATTTCTTTTTTTTTGAGATGGAGTCTCGCTCTGTCACCCAGGCTGAAGTGCAGTGGTGTGATCTTGGCTCACTGCAAGCTCCGCCTCCTGGGTTCATGCCATTCTCCTCCCTCAGCCTCCCGAGTAGCTGGGACCACAGGCGCCTGCCACCATGCCTGGCTAATTTTTTTGTATTTTTTTTTTTTTAATAGGGGGTTTCACCGTGTTAGCCAGGATGGTCTCGATCTCCTGATCTTGTGATCCGCCCGCCTCGGTCTCCCAAAGTGCTGGGATTACAGGCGTGAGTCACCGCACCCGGCCTAAATTTCTTTTCAGTCTTTTCAGTAAATGGTGGCTTAACAGGATATCCATAAAGAAAAGGAAATAAATGAATCCTGATACCTAACTCACGAAATAACCTGCTCTTATAAATTTCCTAAAAGTTCCCTCTGAAGGGAGATGTTACTGCTGCTCAACAAATATTGTACAATATTTCAACCTCCAAACGTTATAAGTGAAGGTTAAATTATAAATTAAATCAGCTTGTTCTATTACTATGATAAAAGATTACAACACTGTCTGATATAACAGAAATGGAAACAGTGCATAGTCTCATCTTTTAAGTTTTAATTTCTTCTTTCATACTTTTAAGTAATAGCTCACTTTTGGTATTGCTCACGAAGCAACTTCACTACATACACCATTGGGTCTCAGCCTCCAGGACTATTTGTGAGAAATGTTGCAAGTAATTTCCTAACACTCCATTAAGAAGGATAGTATGATTTCCAGGATTTAAATTTGAACATAACCTCACTTTCACTTGAATTCCAAATGCATTACTCAGGAGACAAAAAGAGAGTCAGATTACAGCCATCAAGCTGAGACGAGCACCTAAGCCTGGCTATTCCTTTGGGAATACGTCGGTATCTGAATGAAATTCATCACGAAGTACTGTATGAGTAAACGAGAGAGCTGCTGATCTAGACCACAGCTGAGAATCATAAAAAAGAAAGAAAGAAAAAGCACTAAGCAATCAAAAGAAATATCATAAAATCTAGTCAATCTATCTTATACACATTATTCAGGTGACCTTTAGACCAAAATCCCAGACTTCTAATTCAGCATACAGGGAGAAAGGGACTCACTGATAAAGATGAAGCTGTCAGTGACACCAAAACATTACAGTTGCTACAAGGAAGGGAGGCAGAAAAACTAAAATTGAGACCTAAAAATTCTACATATTTATCTGTGGACATTCAACACAAGCCACATGGGCAGGGCAGCCCACAACAAACAACTGTTTTTGGAAATACCATGGAATTTTAGACGGTAGGGTGATCATGTTAATAGACACCTTGAATGATAGAGCATACATCATACATAGAATGCAGTGGGAGAGTACGTTTCCCCTCACCCATGTCCTCCTGCCAGCCTGTTCTCCTCAAACATAATAGTTAAAAGCTGGAGAAGATATGTTATGCTACTGAAAGATTTTGTGTAAAATTGCTATAATTTCTTTAATTTAGATACTTTAAAAAAGGTATACTTTAACTGGAAAATGAATTCACATAATTTCTAAACAATGCACGGTTAAGAAATATTATATACTATCCTTGACTTAACAAAACTGTTAACTAAGAATTTAAACTAAACATTAGAAGCCAGATGTTTCAAATCTGATTACAAAACCAACAAATTACACAGATACCGGTTATGTAGAAAACAAGCTTGCAATTCATTTTAAAACAAGCAAATATTCTACTGCCTCCTTTGTATATCCTTTATATTAAAGAACAAAGAAATGAGAAAGAAACAGAATCACTCCTCCCACCCCCCACTCCAGAAGAATTAAGGCTTTCAAGGAGGACCAAAACAGGTTAATAGGAATTCTCTCTTTAAAATCATATACTTACATCCAGCAAAAATAACCGTTCCAAATATGTTATCTTCGGTTGTAAAAACTACATTTGTTCCACTACTTGCAGAAACAGAAATATTACGAATCTTGATTGCAACATTTTCCCCATCAAGATGGATCAAGGGGCAGTTTGTATGGCCAATCAGTGCTGATAACACTTTTTCTTGACTCACACAACAAAATGTTATGTCTGAGCCTACAAGTATCACTTTATCTTGAGGAAAAACCTTAGTCTGAGAATCAGGTATCCCTAGAAAGAAAAAGAGGAATTATAAACATTTTATATACAAGTATTTTACGTAAACTTTTCTGTATTTTAAGACTTTTTTTTTTTCATAAGATGACTTTTAAAATAGCCCAGTATATACACTACAAACTGTTAGGTGCTTTGTAATGATAATGGTCCAAAGATAAGGTGTGTTCCACAGGTTTTGTAGGAGCAAGATATATACGACAAATTTTTTAAAAGTGTATGTGGTTTTATTTACTTATGAAGGGATAATGGTGAGGAAGCAGAAGCAGATTACAGGTCAGTGTCTAAAGTTAATGCCATAGGTTTATGTCTAAGAAGTCAAAGGGTTGAAATTCAGTGGGTTTATATATACATGTGAACAATCCACGCCCCCCAAAAATCACTAAATAATTCCATTCCTTTTATTCAATGTATTTAGGGCATATGTCTTACTTTCCATCTGCCTAAATATATGCCCAAGTACTCCACACCCTAAAAAAGCAATTTACTTTAATCTAGTCCCCTTCCTTCCTCTAATCCTTTTCTCCACAGAGTGATCTATCTCTACAATGATTACCAGCCTTTTCAGGATTTCATTTTATGGTCAACAATTTTCCAGGACCCCCATTCCAAACTGCCAACATGCTCCCTGTATATGAGTTTTACTTAATGTACGGATGCTTTTTGGTATGATTGCAGATCCCCATGTTCCTGGCAATAACTGTAGCCTCTAGGGGTCTGCTCTGTGAGCCAGAAATTGGGAACTATTTTTTTTTTTTTTACATAGATTTCATCTCAGTATCATCTACACACAATTTTCAATGCTCTTCAATTCCTATGACAGTGATTTTCAAACCTGTATGTTTATCCAACCACTCAGAAAGTTCTTTCGAAATATAGATTCCTGAAGCCTATCTCAGACTTTTTGATCAAAATCTCCAGGGATGGTGGGCTTAGCAGCTCCCAGGTAATCCTCATGCAGCTGAGTGAGGTTATGAGAAGTGAAAGCTCAAACTAAATCTTACTCTTAAGTGAGACTAATTTAATTCACTTGAAACAAACATTCTTTAAATATAAGCTTACAAGAAATGTTCTTCACAGGGCTCCAGTCACTCCACTCTTTGCGACCAGAAAAATGAAGATTGTCAATGTAGCATCTAATTTCCACAAAATGAATGGCACACTCCAAGGGCATATCTGAGGCCCAACTCCAGTGATGAAGGGTATCTTTGCCATTCAGAGTTGTGTTGTGGGTCACCTAAAAATGAACACAAACACAAAACTGTATTTCCAAGTAGCAATATGTTTTGCTTTCCTTTAGAATTAAAAGACACAATAGATTCCATAAAATCATCAGCTAAGTTTATGGTTTGTCCTTTAATACAACTCAGTTTTGTGTAAGGTATAATAGCAGAGTAACAACAATCATGATTCATTTTTGTTTACTTCTTCAACTTTAGACCCTAATGTATTATATAAGATGTTGCTATTCATTGAAACATTCAATTTGGTACGCAAGAAAATACAGGTTGAGTATCCCTTGGGACCACAGGTGTGTTGGATTTTGCGCATTTTCAGATTGCATTATATACTTCTCAGATGAGCATCTCTAATCTAAAAATCTAAAATCTGCCTGGACACAGTGGCTCACACCTGTAATTTACTCAGCACTTTGGGAGGCTGAGACCGGCAGATCCCTTGAGCCCCGGAGTACAAGACCAGCCTGGACAATACGGCGAAACCCCGTCTCTACAAAAAAATAAAAAATAAAAAAATAAAATTAGCCAGGCATGCTGGCTTGTGCCTGTAGTCCCAGCAACTCAGGAGGCTGAGGTGGGAGGGTCTATTGAGCCTGGAAAGTCAAGGCTGCAGTGAGCTGAGATCATGCAACTGCACTCCAGCCTGGGTGGCAGAATGATATCCTGTCTAAAAACAACGAAAAATAAATAAATAAAATAATAAAAACCCCAAGTCTGAAATGCTCCAGTGAGCACTTCCTTTGAGCATCATGGTGGTGCTCAAAAAGTTTTGAATTTTAAAACACTTTGAGTTTTGGATTTTCAGATGAGGGATGCTCAACCTGTATACCATGGCCTAACGACCTAAATTTTTCAGAGTAGAATTAATGGGGTTGTACTTTCAAAAGTTTAAGTCAAGGAGAGGGGCAGCATTTCAATAAAATAGTTTTAGACTAGATCTGTTTTTTATATAAGTATTCTATATATTTACTTTTATTTTTAAATAGAAGATTAAATATGTATGTTATACTAATACAAAATATTATCAATTGTGAGAAATGAGCAAGATTTCAATAAAATATTGAGGTGCTATAAAAGATAACTTGGGACTTCTAGGTAAACACAATAGATTAAACAACTATTTCCTTCTCCCTTACCTCCTGAAATCACTCCAAAGTAAGAGTAAACTTTTTTTTAAGGTGTGAATGGACAAAGACAAAATATAGGAGATAAAGCAACATCACTAAAATCTGGAAGCTGGAAAGCAGATGGATAATGGTAACTGATGTAGAAGACCTGAGAAAACGAAATCTTAAGCATCCAATGGGAAATACAGGAAACCAGCTTGTTTCTATCACAGAAATGCCAAAGGGCTCAGTCAGTGGCTGTCCCAGGCTCCCCTGGAAATAAAAAGCTCAAAACAGCAGGACTGCTTGAAAGTCGTTTGAAGATATGTTGGCTACCCAGATCCCTTCCCACACTCCATGCTACCGAAGGACTACCTTCGTTTACCTTGGCAGAAGAATAAAGATTTATGTTCTGGAAAAGTAAAACAGAATATCTTTGGATTGAAGAATTTTAGGAAGAGATGAAAATGGGGACTATCATTCCAAAAACGGGGGGATTGCTAACCTATGCCTTCTTCCTCTGCTCAGCTCCCAGGATACTGGTTTGCCAGACTAATCCTCACCAGGTAATAGTCTAAATGAACTTTTCTGAGTCACATGAACACATCAAGATGAAATACCTAAAATAATATTTGGCATTTGCCACCTGCATAGCCCATCCTCATCACTCTAGAGGGAGGGCCCCCATCAACAAGTCCTATCCAGAGAAACCAAAGTTCCAATTAGATTAAAAAAAATTTTTTAAGAGCCCCTCACTTAACTATGAGCAGCAACCAGGATGACCAGAAAGTGTACAAGAAATTCTAATATGAAAGTCAATAACTGAAAAGAAAAGAAAAAGAAAAAATGTGAAGAAACAGGGCATGTAGAAAAAAAATTTAAATCATTACTATCCTCAGAGATAAGATATTGCATCATGAAACAAAAACTGGATACATTAAAAAAAGAACATAAATCCTTTCAAAGAAAGGATCTTCTATAAATTAGTAAACATATGAATAGAAATTCAATAGGAGGATGCAAAATCCAGTTTAGAAAAAATTTCTCAGAAAATAGAAAATACATAGAAAACAAGAAAGATAAAAACAATTAGAGGATTGTTGTGGAAGGTTCATGAAGAACAGAAGTTCTAAGAAAAAAGGAGAAGACAGAGAAGGACGAATCAAAGAAATAAAATAAGAAATTCCCACGCTGACACACATGTGTTTTTAGACTGACAGGGGCCCAATGAGTGTCCAGCACGACAGATAAAGATAGATTCACACTAAGCAACAATGGAATCATACCTTCAAAATCTTGACAGAATTTCCCAACCTGTAATTCTATACCCAGTTAAACTAGTAATCATGCAGAAGTGCAGAATAGACATTTTTATAAATGTGGTATCTCCATGTATTCATTTGGTAAGCATTTTACACTCCGCCCAGTAACATATGAAAGTTCCAGTTCCTCTACAACTTCTCAGTAATAGTAGCTGACAAGCTTTTAAATTTTTAAATAATTAAATTAAAAGAATAAATTATATTTGCAAGCTAGCTACTATAGATAGCAGAGAATATCTACAATAGCAAATAACTACTGACAGTTGGCTCCCTCTATTCATCGCTCCACATCTGTGGGGTCAACTAACTGTGGATCAAAAATACTTGGAAAAAAAATTGCATCTGTGCTAAACATGTGCAGACATTTCTTGTCCTTATTCCTTAGACAATACAGTATAACAACTATCTACACAACACTTACATTGTATTAGGTGTTACAAATAATCTAAAGAGGGTTTAAAATATACAGGAGGATGCCCGTAGGTTGTATGCAAACACTACCGAGCATCTTTGAATTCTGGTATCGAAGGGAGGTCCTGGAAGCAATCCCCCGGAAGATATCAAGGGCAAGTGCATATGCTTCTACAAAAATGAGGAAATAAGAGAACGACTGGAGATTTAGCAAAAAGAAGATCCATCATAAAACAAAGTTGTAGGAAATACCCTAGATGACGGAGACCCCTTGGACCACAGCTTCCTAAGAAATGTGCTGAAAGACACTGAAGTCTATCTTGCGTGAGTTATAAATATATCTAGGTATTAATCCATTCAAACCTAGAACTGCTTGGTAGGGGTTGGGGCTACTGGAGCCTCTGTGATGCCTCTGGCCACAGGTGGTCTCGGCTATTTACCACACTCTGTGCTATACAAATATTATCAGTGTCTATGTGAGCCTTCTGTGAATAAGTTTGGGAAGCCAGTCAGAAGGCCCTCGGAGAGATTTATTCGCAAAGATAAAACTGATAAAGTACTTAGTATATTTGAAAATTCCAAGGAGATCTACACAGCCTGCAAAGAACTTAGGATTAAAGTAATGAAGCAGAGACATAAACAAAAAAAAATATAAGGCGTGTACAAAAAATTGTGGATTTTTTTATAGACCATAATACAAATGATGAATACTGTTCTACCAAAAATTATCATAGACTCTATTGGAAAAAGCTAGGAAAATGGCAGGCTGCAGGGAGAAGGAGGGCGAGGGAGGAGCAGAGAGAAATGAGGCGGTAGGGGGAGAGAAGGAAAGGGAGAGGGTTGCTATCAAGAAATAGCAACATAAGCATGTTATTTGGAGAAATGAAGATAAATAATGAAAGGGATCAGTTAAAAGAGTTGAAACAGGTCGTTTCCAGGGAAAGTCAAGGAGGAGTATTTGTGTGGGGGGGGGAGCAGCGCCTGGTGAGCTCTTCCCAGTGTGTGCAGCACACAGCTCCCACTGCCGGACACAGAGACCATGGACAGACAAGTGCCTCACAAATGAAACATGAATGCAAAGAGTTCTTGATTTTTAAATTATTATAAAATAATAGCATTAGTATAAAATAATAGGATTATATCATAAAATGACTGATCACAGCAATTTTGTCTTAAATACTGACATTAATAACACACTATTAATAAAAATGCCCTGGGGCATTTTCCCTTACTTTACAGTTCTAAAGAAATGTGTTCTTTCTCATTGCTTCTTGCTATTATTTTCCCAAATTTTTTCCCAAAAGTAGGGAATTACTGTCTTGTCATTGGCTGACTTACGCATGTTGTGGAATGAGCTATACGGTTTTAGCATAACAGTCCCTTCATTTAAGTTTGATTTCACTCACATTTCAGTGTCCCTCTTTAATTCTAGTATTCTCTAGTTAGTTCCTCCTCAAGTTACATTAAAAATAAAAAAAGCCTCGTCCCTATCTGTCTGACAAAGGGCTAATATCCAGAATCTACAAGGAACTTAAACAAATTTACAAGAAAAAAATCAAACAACCCCATCAAAAAGCGGGCAAACGATATGAACAGACACTTCTCAAAAGAAGACATTTACGTGGCCAACAAAAAAAAGCTCATCATCACTGGTCATTAGAGAAATGCAAATCAAAACCACAAAGAGATACCTTCACATGCCAGTTAGAATGGCGATCATTAAAAAGTCAGGAAACAACAGATGCTGGAGAGGATGTGGAGAAATAGGAATGCTTTTACACTGTTGGTGGGAGTGTGAATTAGTTCAACCATTGTGGAGGGCAGTGTGGCTATTCCTCAAGGATCTAGAAGCAGAAATATCATTTGACCCAGCTACTGCATTACTGGCTATATACCCAAAGGATTATAAATCATTCTGCTATAAAGACACATGCACACACAGGTTTACTGCAGCACTATTCACAATAGCAAAGACTTGGAACCCACCCAAACGCCCATCAATGATAGACTGGATAAAGAAAATGTGGCACATACACACCATGGAATACTACGCAGCCATAAAAAAGGATGAGTTCATGTCCTTTGCAGGCACATGAATGAAGCTGGAAGCCATCATTCTCAGCAAACTAACAGGAACAGAAAACCAAACACCACATGTTCTCACTCATAAGTGGGAGGTGAACAATGAGAACACATGGACACAGGGAGGGGGACATCACACATCGGGGTCTGTCAGGGACTGGGGGGCTAGGGAAACGATAGCATTAGGAGAAATACCTAATGTAGATGACGGATTGATGGGTGCAGCAAACCACCATGGCACATATACACCTATGTAACAAACCTTCAGTTTTGCACATGTATCCCAGAACTTAAAGTGTAATAAAAAATTATAAAATTTAATAAATAAAAAAATAAAAAAGGCTTGTCCCTAAAGGGAGTAGTGACAAATAATATTTGCTTAGCAGCTTTACAGATATACTATTTACTTTTCAGACCCCAGAGCAAATATTGCAAATGATAAAAACTAGGTTTGAGGAGTTATCCTAAGCCCATAAGTGGTAACCCAGAACGCAAAATGTTAGGCCACAATGACAAGTTAAGCAATATAATTTAAATAAATAATAGCTTTAAGACAGCACTGGCAGAACTGTATCAAAGCTAGCTGCAAATTAGATTAACAGACAAGACTTGCCATTAGAATCACGAAAAGTGAGAGTTTGCAGGCTGAATTAAGATGGGCTTTAAGGCCGGGCGCGGTGGCTCATGCCTGTAATCCCAGCACTTTGGGAGGCCGAGGCGGGCAGATCTCAAGGTCAAGAGATCGAAACCATCCTGGCTAACACGGTGAAACCCCGTCTCTACTAAAAATACAAAAAGTTAGTCAGGCATGGTGGCATGTGCCTGTAGTACCAGCTACTGGGGAGGCTGAGGCAAGAGAATAGCTTGAACCCGGGATTTGGAGGTTGCAGTGAGCCGAGATCACATCACTGCTCTCCAGCATGGGCAACAGAACAAGACTCTGTCTCAAAAATAAAATAAAATAAAATAAAATAAAATAAGATAAAATAAAATAAAATAAATTAAAAAAAAGGATGGGCTTTAAAATAAGGAGTAGGCAGACGGCAAAAAAGTGAGACCCCCATCTCCATAAAAAATGGAAAAAAAAAAAAAAAAAAAAAAAGCTGGGCACAGCAGCATGCACCTGTAGCCCCAGCTACTCAGGACACTGAGGCAAAAGTATCCCTTAGGAGTTTGAGGCTGCAGTCAGCTATATGATCATGCCACTGTACTCCAGCCAAGTTGACAGAGCAGAACCCTATCTCTAAAAACAAATGAATAAAATAAATAAAATAAAATAAAATAGGGAGTAGGATTTGACCTGGGTCTTGAAATGTAGGTTCGTGTAGGATACGTGAGAAGAAAGGCGAGGACATTTTAAATTAAAAAATATATATTTCTTATAAAATATAAATTGTAGCAGTTAAGAGCAGACTCTGAAACCAAGCTGCCTGGGTTGGAATCCTGACTCCACCACTTAAAGTCTTCCTGTGACTCTGTATCATCTGTAAAATGGGAATAATAATAGTATCACCCTCCTGGGACTGCTGTGAGGATAAAAAGAATCAAGGTGTACAGTAATGTGCTATATAACAATACTTCAATCAATGTGGGACCACATATACCATGGTGATCCTATAAGATTATAATGGAGCTAAAAAATTCCTATTACCAAGTGATATCATAGCCAACATAATGTCATAGTGCAATGTATTACTCATGTGTCTGTGGTGATGCTGGAATAATAAACATACTGTGCTGCTGGTATAAGAGTGTAACACATAATTGTGCTCTGTACATAATACTTGATAATGATAATAAATGACTATGTTACTGGTGTATGTATTTAGTGTACTACACTTTCTATTGTTATTTTAGAGGGTACTCCTTCTACATGTTTTTAAAAGTTAACTGTAAAACAGCCTCAGGTAGGTCCTTCAGGAGGTATTCCAGAAGAAGGCATTGTTACCAGAGGAGACGACAGCTCCATGCATGTTACTGTCCCGAAGACCTTCCAGTGGGACAAGATGTGGAGGTGGCAAACTGTTATACTGATGATCCTGGCCCTGTGTAGGCCTAGGCTAATGTGTGTGGTTTTGTCCTTGTTTTTAACAAAAAAGTTTACAAAGTTAAAGAAAAATAATTTTTAAAAATACAAAAAAGCTTATAGAGTAAGGATATAAAAATATTTTTGTACAGCTGTACGATGTGTTTGTTTTAAGCTAAGTGTTAATACAAAACAGTCAAAACGTTTTTTAAAAATTAAAAGTTCTGAAGTAAAAAAGTTACAGTAAGCTAAGGTTAATTTATTACCAAAGAAAGACAAAAAGTTTTATAAGTTTAGTGTGGTCTAATTGTACCATGTTTATAAAGACTACAGTGGTGAACAGTCATGTCCTAGGCCCTCACATACACCCACTGACTCACCCAGAGAAACTTTTAGTCCTGCAAGCTCCATTTGTGGTAAGTGCCTTACACAGGTGTACCATTTTTTATCTCTTTAAACATTTTATTGATACATACTATTCATGGGATACATGTGAGTACTGGTTACACGCACAAAATGTGTAATGATCAAGTCAGGGTATTTGGGGTATCCATTATCTCATGAGTATTATCATTTCTATGTGTTGGGAACATTTCAAGTCTTCTAGCTACTTTGAAACATATAATACATGGATGCTAACTACAGTCACCCTACTTGGCTATCTAACATAGAACTTGTGTCTTCTATCTAACTATATCTTTGTACCCATTCACCAACCTCTCTTCCTGCCCCTGTCACACCAACACACCCTTCTCAGCCTCTAGTATCTATCATTCTATTACTAATAATATCTTTACCTCCATGAGATCAGCTTTTTTAGTCTCCATGAGTGAGTGAGAACATACTATACTTATCTTTCTGTGCCTGGCTTATTTCACTTAGCAAAGTGGCCTCCAGTTCCATCCTGGTTGCTGAAGGTGACATGATTTCATTCTTTTTTATGGCCAAACAGAATTCCATTGTGTGTATATATCACATTTTCTTTATCCACTCATCTACTGAGGGACACTTAGGTTGATTCCATCTATTTTCTATTGTGAATAGTGGCATGATAAACCTGAATTCACATGTTTATCATGCCACTATTCACAATAGAAAATAGATGGAATCAACCTAAGTGTCCCTCAGTAGATGAGTGGATAAAGAAAATGTGATATACTGATTTCTTTTCCTTTGGACAGATACCCAGAAGTGGGACTGCTGGATCCTATAGGAGTTCTCTTTTTAGTTTTTTGAGAAATCTCCATACCGATTTCCAGAGTAGTTGTACTAATTTATATTCCCAATCGCATTGTATAAGAGCTTCCCATGCTCCACATCCTCACCAACATATAAGTTTTTTTTGTCTTTTTAATAATAGCCATTCTAACAGAGGTGAGCTGATCTGACTGTGGTTTTAATTTGTATTTCCCTGGTAAGTAGTGATATTGAGCATTTTTTCATATACCTGTTGTCCATATGTCTTCTTTTGAGAAATGTCTATTCATGTGCTCTGCCCACATTACAATGGGAGTATTAATTTTTTAATTGTTGAGTTGTTTTAGTTCACGGTAGATTCTGGATATTAGTCCTTTGTTGGATGAATAGTTTGGAAATGTTTTCTCCCATTCAACCAACTGTCTCTTCACTCCACTGTTTCCACTGCTGTGCAGAAGCTTTTTAGTTTAATATAATCTGTCTATTTTTGCTTCTGTTGTCCGTGCTTTTACAGTTTTAGCCATAAAATCTTTACCTAGAGCAATGTCCTGTAGTATTTTCCCCATGTTTTCTTCTAGTAGTTTTATAGTTTGTCTTATGTTTAAGTCTTTCATCTATCTTGAGTTGATTTTTGTATATGAGAGACAGAGATCCAGTTTCATTCTTCTGCATATGAATATCCAATTTTCCCAGTACAATTTATTGAAGATGATATCCTTTCCCCAACTATGTATGTTCTTGGTACCTTTGTCAAAGATCAGTTTGCTATAAAAACATAGTTATTTCTGGATTCTCTACTCTGTTCCACTGGTCTATGTATCTGTTTTTATACAAGTACCATGCTGTTTTGATTACTATAGATAACCTTTTAATATATTTTGAAGTTGAGTAGTGTGATGGCTCCAAGTTTGTTCTTTTACTCAGGACTGCTTTAGCTATTTGGGCTTCTTTTGACTTCATACAAATTTTAGGATTGTTTTTTCTATTTCTGTGGAAAATGACATTGGCATTTTGGTAGGGACTGCATTGAATCTAAATGTGCAGATTGCTTTGGGCAGTTTGGTCCTGTTAATGATATTAATTCTTCCAATCTGTGAGCATGGAATGTCTTTGTGTCCTCTTCAATTTCTTTCATCAGTTTTGTAGTTTTCCTTATAGAGATCTTCCAACTACTTGGTTAAATTTATTCCTAGGTATTTTATTTTTCTGTAGCTATTGTAAACGGGATGGCTTTCTTGATTTCTTTTTCAGCCAGTTCATTATTAGCATATAGAAACACTTCTCATTTTTCTATATTGATTTTACCTCCTGCAACTTTACTAACTTTATTTACAAATCTAAGTTTTTTGGGGGAGTCTTTACGCTTTTCTAGATCCAAGATTATATCACTAGCAAAGGGTGACAATTGGACTCTCTCTTTCCCAGTTTGGATCCCTTTTATTTTCTCTCTTGCCCAACTGCTCTCGCTAGGACTTCCAGTACTATTGTTGAATAAGAGTGGTGTAAGTGGTCCAGTCTTTGGGTCCCAGCAGTGGAAGTGGTAAGCTGAGTATGCCTGTCTTTGGACCCCAGGATGGCATTCACTGGCCCCATTGTTAGTGGGTCCAAGGGGGCCAATTCTTGAGCTTCCAGGTGGCTTGATTGGATGCTGGTATTGACAGTGGTGGGCTGGGTACGTTCTCAGGCCCCTGGCCAGCAGGTGTGGTGTCGGTGATGGCAGTAGCAGTGGTAGGATAACCCTCTGGGTCTTGAGCAGTGCGCTCTGGTGCTGACAGTAGATACAATGTGCTGAGTGGGCCAGTCTTCAGGCCCGCAGGTAGCGTGTGCAGTAGGTACCAGCTGTGGAGGTAGCAGCAGGGTGTGTGGGCCCAATCTCAGGCCCCTAGGAGAGGTGCTCAGGTGCTGATGGTGGTAGACTAGGCTAGGTGATTCCTAGGCCCATAGGCTGTAAGTTCTGGCACCAGGGCAAGGGAACAAAGCTGGGTGGGCTTGGCCTCAGGCCCTCTCGTAGTACATGTAGACACTAGCTGTGGTAGGCAGGCATGCAGTGTTCTCCATGCTCCCTCCAGAATGCTCAGGTGGACAGCAGCAGTGGCTGTGCTGCGGCCCTGCTACTGAGGAGGGAGAGATTGCTTTCAATGGTAGCCATAGGCATGCAAGTGGGGAACGCACAATTTGCATTCTAGTCTCAGTAGCTGTAGTCTGTGCTTCACTCATGCTTCAGCCTTAGCGGTGGGACATCATGTCCCACTTGTGCTTCAGCAGCTGCAGGCAGGGGACTCTGGGAACATGGAATGCACTTTAACAGTGGAGCTACTGCTGGTGTTCTGCTGGCTGCCTCACTTTCCTCTTCCTTCCCTGCTTTAGGTGCTTCCTGTCACTTCTCTTGAATCCCGATGCTCTCTCTAGGATGATCTATTTGAAGTGTGATGATCTACTACTCCCTATCTTGGTTCTTCTTTGTAGAGAAGGTGAGTACGAGATGCCTCTAGTCAGCCATCTTGAAGCCACTCCTCCATTTAAAGTCTTCTATACCATATTTTTACGTATCTTTTCTATATTCAGATACAGAAATCCTTACCATTATATTACAATTGCCTCCATTATTCAGTACAGTAACACGCCATACAGGTTTGTATGTGGCCTAGAAGCAATAGGCTATTGTCCCATATAGGCTAGGCGCTAGCTGACTATTGTTATTTTAGGAATGAAATACATGGGTTGTCAAAGAGAAACAATAAGAAAGTATGAAATATAGAATAATCTTTTTTATTATCTTTACTATTTTATCTATGTACTTGAGCAACTTGAACAAATAAACTGTAAAATCACGAGATGGTCTTCTAATTCTTAAACCTCTAACTAAGCAAACTCCAAATCTATCAAGAAAAAGAGTAAAAGGCTGAAAGGGAGCATTTCCAGGTAACAGCTGTCAAACTTTTCATAACTGTTGTTCATTACTCCTTAGAGGCCATTCATAAACAGGATTGAAAAAAGAGAGGGAAAAAGCATGTACTGATAAATTCAAGCTTATAGATTTATTTAAAAAATTCTCTATGGCTAAGCTCTGGCTAAACATGCTTCAAAACATTAGACAAAGATAAAATACTACACTAAATTAAATGTACACTTTCATTTACATAAAAACATGCATATAAACAAGTCCAGACGGGAATATACAAAAACAGTACTTACTATTTTCAAGTGGTAGAATCACAGCTTATTTCTCC
The DNA here is from genome assembly GCF_009828535.3 of Hylobates moloch. Taxonomy (NCBI): domain Eukaryota; kingdom Metazoa; phylum Chordata; class Mammalia; order Primates; family Hylobatidae; genus Hylobates; species Hylobates moloch. The sequence continues at coordinate 34,879,528 of NW_026652292.1, forward strand.
CCTAATTTCCTACGCTATCTATAATGGTTACATATCATTTAATAATTAACAAGTGATTTTTAAATCATACATGATGTTTTTAATGAACCCTGAAAGGTATCTGATTTACTTCCTAAATAATCCAAAAGTTCACTGATACCACCTTAAGTCTTCTTGAAAAAAATTACTCGGTTTCTTTAATGTCATAGGAAGAAAATCTATGTTCAAACTTACTAATTTTATGAGTTCCATACTCTTTTTACGTAGAAACTTAATTTCCCAGATAACATTTGAGCGGTGTGGAAAAACTGAACCCCTGTCATTCCACTTTAGGTATAATGTAGAGGTTGAGAAATCAGCAGACAAATTCAAGATCTCTGGAGTATCTGGAATTAAGGCTTTAAAAAAAGGAAACAAGAGAAAACTCAGTAAAATAAGTAATGATTTTTCATTCTGTAACTCCACTAATCAACTACTTATAAACTCTATTCCTTCTTGATCAAAAAATCAATAATCAAGATTTAAAAGGAAACTCTAGAACCTAGTAATAAGGACATGGACTGAGAAGCCATATATAGAAAAGATAAAATGTCCTGGATATTTCAAAGAAATGACTGGATCAAAGAAATGAAGGGTTGGTTCTAATAAGAAAGGGTAACGGCCAACATTCTCTCAAATTTCTGAAAAAGGGGAATATATTATTTATTTGTAGAGGTAGCTCCCAATGCTTAATCAGGTAAATTTAAGAAAATTATTTATTAGCTGGCTGTTTTAAATCCACAGCACATTTTCTAATACAAACAGGAACTAGATTTCCACAGTACTCTAGTGTCATTTAGTCAGGAACCTACAGGTAGGCAACATCAGAGAGAAGAAAACGAGTTTCCTCTGTATGGCTGTAGGCCAGCCCTAAGAAAATAACAAAATATAGAAAGCTTCCTTTGGTAAAGGCTTCTCTCTGTTTCCTCTGCAGCTGTCTCAGGCATCTCCTGGTGTCAGAGTCTCTCGTGCTGGGGGATGTCACCCACTTGAGAAATGCTATGGGCATTACTGATTTTAGATACCATTAAATAGTAGCAGGATTGTCTCAGTGACTAAGGCATTGAGTTAAGAAGCCAATGGTTACTGTGAAGAAGTAGCAGGATATAAGAAGTGTGTCAGAAAGGTTCCTTTATCAGTGGTATACAACACAGACTGCGGGGGATTGAGACAGGTGATAAAGTCACCAATTAGGAGACCACTGGAGCAATCCTGGCTAGAGTAACAAGGATATAAACTAAGATGCCATGTATGGAAAAGATGTCATGGACATTTCAAAGAAATGACTACATCAAAGAAATAAAGGGTTGGTTCTAATGAAAAAGGGAAACAACCAATATTCTCTCAAGTTTCTAGCTCAGAAAGCAGCAAGAGGAGCAAAAGGAATCGGGAACCACTGTGAAGAGACACAGAAGCCTGGCAGTGGATGAGTAAGCGTCAAGGGAAGAAGATACCATGGAGTCAGAACCGTGGATGCAGACTTAAAAGGAACTCACTGGGTGTAGTGGTAGAAAAGAGCATGAACACAAAGACATAAACCAGCCAAAGTTCCTTTTAGGGGCTGCCAATAGACAATTACACCTTCGAGGAGCCAAAAACACCAACATGAATCCAGAGAGGGAATCCTAGAAGTGGAAGGAAACCAGAGAAAATCCAGGATCATCGAAATAAAAACAAATAGTTGTTACCTGGGCCAAATAAAACAGTTTATAGAGGAAGACTCTGGAAAAACCACTGGCAAGGCTACTGTTAATATCTGAGAAGTTTAGGAGAACAGTGGGCTCTGAAGCTGCATTACAAAAGGTAAAGAGAAAAAAATCCATGCTTAAAGGTTTGAGCGTCTCCTAGGGAGAATCTAGGACACTAAAAAAGGTAGCAGGAAGAGTAATGTATCCTTGAAAATCATTAACTCTCCCTAAGGGCAGATAAATCATGGAAAATTTTGGACCAATGGAAAACAAAGAAGGTATGAGCATGTTCCATTCTATGAAATGTAGGCCTTCTGGTTTGAGAATCAGAGAGACTTGGACTTTCTTGCATGTTTCCTCCTCAAATAACAGTAAAGTAAAGGTGAGTTAGAAGAAATCCATAGACTCACCCTTTCTTGCCTCATTTCTATCCTAGAAGCTCAAGGACCAATTACATATAGTCATGGTAAGCCCCAAACTGCAGGACAGTGCAGGGCTAGGGTAGCTGAATATGCTAAATAACAAAAAGGGCAGAACAAACCAATACACATGAATCTCGGAACTTAAAAATAGTTCTTAAAAATAGGTTTAACTAAAATTTGCCCAACACAGTGTTCGACACTGGATTTATGTAAAGTGTTTAGGGCTGTACAGGACACAGAACATGTGGATTTACAGTCTAAACTACAGAGCAAAGTCAACAGTTACACAGCTGTATAAGGACAGTGGAGGATGCTTTAAAAAGAAGTTATAAGTGGGCAGCTGCTTGTGGAAAAGGAAAAATGCAGACAAACGAGAGGCAAGAAGTTGATTTAGTGCCAGGACAGGGAAAGTTCAGGGTGCCAGTGTGACCAGAAAAGAACAAGAGGCTTCCAAGAACACAGCTCTTCTTTCAAATGATTCAGGATGTCACATGATGTAGTAACTTACAATTTATGAAACACGGGAGTATTTTACTAAGACAACGCTCATCTTTAAAATGCTTCCCTCCGTGAAAAGTCCACATAATTTACATTTTATTTAAATAGCATTGGGCTACTCTTAAAAACACAAGTAATATCCAACATTTCAAGCTAAAGACAGTAAGGGCCATAATTACAAATACAAGGATTTTAAAAAGCCACTGTTCCCTTTCTTTTCTTTAGAGCATACAGGGAAGTTTCTCCTAAGCTCCCATTAACTGCCATCTGCATTTCTTTGTGCTAAACAGACATGTGAGGACAATGTTAACTTGCTTTCTAGAAACTGAGATAGGGAAGAAATTTAATGAAAATCTTTCTTATGTTCTTCTAATGCTAATTCAGCTTTACCCACAATCTACGTGCTCCTGCTTCCTTAGGACATCAGGAGATAAAAGTATTCCCAGCTTTTTTACAGGACCCACATTCTGCTTCAGAATGACCCAAATTTTCAGGTGATTTTAAGAAATGCAGAAATTAAAAATCTTATGAAGAATTTTTCATGCTTACACATGGTAAGTACAAACTTTGTGTGTGTGTGTGTGTGTATATATATATAATCTTGTTTGCTTTATATAATTTAGAAAGCATCTTTAGATCCACAGACACTTAATTTTCATACTTTTATTTAGTAGCAAATTGTCAAGAGACCCAGATCCTCTAAAGGACAGCTATACATGCATTGCAGAGCTTCTCTTGCACACAGTAGGTGCTCAAAGATTTGCTGATGTATCCATCTCCTCCGTTCCTTACACTCATCTAATTTGCTTTTCAATTTTCTTATCCCAATACTGTTATTCTAATCATGATCAGGACCAATATTATTTATAATGCTACCAATACATTACATGATATGTAAAACACAATGAACTATTAATTGACTGAGTCTCCTACAGTCTGTCTTGATTTGCCTTTCTGATTCTAATACTGTCATTTTTCAGTAGCTTCCCAGATAAGACTACGCCCTAGAGCAAGGGGCATCTGAGAAATTCTGAAAGGTACGCAGGAGTCAAGGGGGCTAAGGAAAGAGTATGGAACTGAGGGAAGGAGCTTGAATTCTGGGCTATTTTGACTGGCCAGAAGAAAAGTTTGCTTCCTTCTGATCTTGGCTACCATCTACAATTCATAGGAAGGTTGCTGAGTGAATTAAAAGTATTAGCATAACACATGAAATTTAAAAAACTAGAAAGCACCACAGTACTAACAAGTGACACTTGAGTTACTTTAAAATCGAGTTTGTTTTCAAATACTTACAAACGTTTTGTTCATTTAGTGTGAATTTACTTGTAGAACTTCCAAAATCATATAGAGAATTTATTGTTATTTCATAATCACCATGTGAAAGAGCTGGAATTTTAATATTTGTTTTCTCCAACTGGTAACAAGAATGGGACCTGCAATAAGATGAGAAATTGAATTTTAATTAGCAAATAAAATTAATAGTATAATTTCCATAAAAATTTGGTTAACACAAAATACAATGTAAAATACTTTATGCCCTTTTTGCTGCAAAAACATGATAGGTTGTACTGCATTTTAAGACTGAAAAAAACAGACTGATAGTAATTTTACCAACGTGGGGGTACGAAAAATAACCTCATTGTACCAAAAGTAGAGTAAGCATAGATGACTCCAAACAGCTGGAGTTTCTGCATGCCTTTCAAAATCCCACCTCAACCTTCCCTTTGTAGGCTGACTTCCACTGTTCACACTCCACCCCTTCACTGAGGGACCAGTGCATCACAGCGCTCCTCATGCTAGGATGATGTTCAATGGATGCTGATGAAGGAAATGAAACTGGCAACTCCTCTGCTCCTCTGCCTTGGTTCATGGTTTATTCTTAACAGAACTTCCTCTTCAGTTCTGTTTTCAAAATTCTTCCAGTTCCCCTGGTATCTCTTAGGCAAAATGATATTCTCCTCTCTTGTTCCACAGCCCTTGATATCTCTCCAGAGCATGCTTATATTCCTTTTACTGTTGTCCATGTATGTTTCAAACTTCTTATAAAAATTTTTACTTTACTGAAAGGACTTTCCATGCCTCTTGCATTCCTGCCCCCACCAACCACCCAGCCCCAGCCTTAGGGCTGGGTGCTTAGGACTCTGGACTTGAATGGGTCCAGCTCATCTCCTTCTAAACCTCTCACATGGCGAGGCTTCTTTAGGCATCAGCAATGCAAAAACACCTGAATTCTCCAAATCATGCCATCTCATACATTCAAGCCATTGTACCCAATATTCTTTCAGGGTAGAATGTCCTCCTATTCCTTTTCTGCTGAGAAAACTGACTGTGCCTACTCCAGAATTACACCTCCTCTGACAGCCTTTCTAGTCATTCATACTCCTAGTGTCCACTCCCTTGCACAAAACCCACAGCCTTGCTACTATTTGTTTATTGTGACCTCCCAGGGGAGCAGAGGGACAGAACTAACTTCCTCTCTGTTTGGCCTGTGGTGGGCATGTGTGCTCTTCAGCAAACTTTTCAGGCTCCCTCTTCTGGACTCACACTAAGACCGTTCTTCCCTGCCTCTCTGAAGCAAGGTATGGCCATGTGGCTTTATTTGGTGGCAGAAATCTGAGTGACAGTCTTATCTACCAGATCTGCACTGAAAGCCAGTGCAGACTCTGTCCCCTCTTCTCACCTTGCCATCACACCTCATAATGCCTGGTGCCCTACAGGAGAAAAATGAGGCAGAGGTCACGGCAGACTCTGCTGCACACAGAACACAAGCAGGAAATAACCCTTTAGTTTCACAAGCAACAAGGAAGTAAGAACTGAGGGTCGTTTCTGCAATTCAACCTAGCTCATTGCGAGTTAAAGTACATTAAAATTACCTGTTTTCAATGCAAACTTCATAATCAGTACCACGGCCTGTTCCAGAGGGTGCTTTCCAAGAACAGTCCCACACTTGCAAATTGTTAGTTACACACTTCAAATCATGAGGAGCCCCTGGAGAATGAGACACACACACACACACACACACACAGAGAATATGCTGAATAAGTCAACTGCACTCTAAAAGGTCAAACATTTTCAGTTGTAAACACAAGCATGTGTGTCTGCAGAGAGCCCCTGTTTTTTTTCAGAGAAGATCCTGCAGTCATGGGAATAGACTGGTTTTCTATTTCTTTCTGCAGCTTTGGTTAAAAAAAAAAAACTAAAGGGTAAACTGATGAAAGTGGGCCAGCTACTAGACCATTTTGGGGTTAGGCTGCTATCAAAAATTCCACTTCCAAGCAACTAAGACAAATTAAGGGGGTTGAGTGGCTAGTCATGTAGATTCAATAATGGGACCAAGAGAGGGCTTGAGGGGATTCTAGCACCTCTTGAATCTTCAATAGCCCCACTTGAGGAAAAAACAAAAAACAAAAACAAAGAATTCTTAAGTAAAAATGATGTGCCCTCCAAGTCTTTAAACAGAACTTTGAAACTCCTAGCCACCCCCACTTCATTGCTTGCTACCAGACTGCCCCCCTTGGTAGAACTCCCATAACTAATCTTTAGGTTATTATGAAGTATATTAAATTTAAACAGTAATAAACTCATGAGTTCATTTGAGAAATATGTTTTTGGTGTGGGCCTAAACAATTGGAAAGTAACAATTCGGAAGATTACAATCCTACTAGTATTTATTCACATCTATAAAATAACATTACATCATGGAATATGTAAGCACTATGCAATGAAAAAAGTCACCCCGAAAAGAAAATGACTAAAAAGAAGGGGGGTATAAGAGAGAGGGAAAGAGGGAAGAAAGGAGGGAAACAAGGGGAAAAGGCAACTATAGAATAAAAAAGGTAGTCCATCTCAGATTCTATAAATGTTTATGAAAAATGTTTTTGTTTTTGTACATGGTTGGTATGATATTCACTGTAGCAATAAATATAAAGCTATTTATATGACAGGAACACAAATATTACATTAAAAGTACTCACATTATAAAGCAGCAATAATCATAATAATAAAGTAATTTAATGAATGACCTTGGGGAAAAGAGATCTGTTTAAATATGGAAATAATATAAAAACTAAACCAAGGGGCAGGAGGATGATAATTTCTTTACATAAATAAGCTATAAAATATCTACATAAACATTCTTAATATATTTAAGATGTAACATAATACATTTAAAAATATTTGGATTTCATTGATATGACATTCTAAAAAGGTAACATTATAGAGACAGAAAACAGTGTCTATGGAGACAAGGCAGTGCTGGCAGGGGATGGGCCTGGAAGGGCTGACTACAGAGGAGCCAGGAAGCTTTTGCAGTGCCGGGGCTGTTCCCTATCTTGATTGTGCTGGTGGTTATATAACTATATTCATTGTCAAAACTCACAGAACTGAATCTTAAAAAGGCAAATTTTATTGTACGTAAATTATATTTTTTCATAGTAAAATAATATTTTGATCTATCATTAGGGATCTTTTTAAAAGAAACTAAAAGTACATAGAAAAAAGATGACAAAAAAATGAATTTTAACCAACAAAATCCTAAAGGGGTCAATAAAGCAACAAAATTGCTTCGTCATCAAAATGGAAATAAAACTGCAATCTGTTCATTCTCTGGAAGGCTGATGCACTTACCCTTTTTCTGGCTATTTACTTGATTCATTAGATATAGAAGAATAAATGTTGATAACAGCCACTGGAAATTTGAAGCAGTCCTCATTCTTTTATTGTTCACCATCCAGGATGGTCGTTTCAAACATACGTAAATATCCATCGTCTGTGCAATGCAGTCAGTCCTAGGTTAGGAGAGGAATTCCAGATGGTGTTCAGATTGTTTTGAAGGCTCACCTTATACTGTGCACACAAACATTCGAATAGATTCTGACAGATTCTGAAACATTGTACATTTAGAGACTTTGGAGATACTCAAACTCAAGCTTCCCTGGCTTGTGGTGACATCAATAACTGGACACAGCTGTTGCTTTAGGTATCCACTACAAGGCCAATTTTCAAATGATGGGCTTCAAGTTAAAGATTATAACTATAATTATAGAATTACAACGAAATTATAAGCACATGGCTATCAACTCTACTCCAACCCCACTAAAATGTAGAAAAGCAGTGCATGAGACTGAATTTGACAATTTTAAGTGATACCTAGATTGATATTTTTATGTATTTTATTAGTACGTTAACTTGTGTTTAGTCATTTATGACTAATAATAATTAGTTTTGTTTCCCATTTACATGGTGATGGAAAGTTTCTATTTCATACAAATTTAATAATTTAAAAAGAAAAAACTAGGGTAACGGTATGGAGATGTTGCACATTGGACATTTAGGGATCCCCTAGAGTAATGAAATTCCCATCCACCCTTCATCCTTTCTTCCTAGAGGGACACCGCCAGCCAACAAGATCCTTCTGATACACTGAAAACTCTTGTGTCAGACCTAAAATTGCCTCATTTATTACAACATTGGCACAGGGCACCAAAGATCACAAAACATATAAGCAAAGGTAAAATATTAAAGAGAAATTAGGATAACCAAAAGGAAAATAAAAAGTACTTCCAGAGAAAATGGGGATGATATAGGAAACAAGAAAACTTAAAAGAAAAAAAAAAAAGAACCTAAAAACTCTAAATAGTATCCTCAGAGCAAACATGGCATAACTATAAAAAACAAGAGGATGCAATGAAAAAGCAGTAACAGGAAATAAAAACAGCTCTTAGAAGTTAAACATATATTAAAAATTAAAATAAGAAAAAGATTGAGTAATCTTTCAGAACAAAATACAAAAAGTGGGAAAAGAGATAAGAAATGGAGACTGGATAAAAGAATGGAGATCCAACACCTAAATAACTGGAGCCCATTGAGAGAATTCAAAAAAATATTCTTCTTAGTGAAAGCAGATGGCAAGATCTCTTCTTGGCTACTGTTAAGTACCGTCAAAAACCCAGGAAATGAATCCCAAATAGCTTAATTATAACCAAAACATGCACAAGGTGTGAGCACACATTTCAAAAGTGTTCTATTATTTTCTGGATGAATGAATAACTTCCTAGTCAATTCCAGGGTCACTGAGTTTACTTACTAGAATGAAAATGTATTCACAAAATGTCTAAAATGCCAGTTGCTGAATTTACAGAATTATACAACTGTACAAGAATAACTGAGTAATGGAGCCAAACATGACCCTAAAACTCAAACTCTGACTAAAATAATCATAAACCATATTCACTGACTGGCTAAACATTATCTTGAAATGAAACAGTCCCTCACTATAAGTTTCGATTATTCTAAAGAGAGACACAGGCCCTACAGCCATGCCAGGAAGAAGTGCAAGAAGGGGTGGAGGGAGGCAGCTGAGAAAGAGCTCTGGACCAGGTGCTTCCAGATTTAGATGCTAATCTTGGCTCTATTACTAATTAGTGGTATGGCTGAGGGTAAATCACTTAATCCCTCCCTGCTTCAGCCTCCATCATTGGAGCAGAGAGGCGTGCTCTCTTCAGGATCCACATAAGAGACTTCCCAAAGCAAAGCTGTAATATTCCATTCCTGCTGGCAGGGAACAGGCATGCAGACAGTAGCGAGCTCGAACAAAGCCTATGCCAGCAACAGCCACGGATCAAAGACTCTGCTGAGGAGGTCAGTGAGCAGGAGGAAGGCGGTGCCCAGGGACAGAGGGATCAACGGCAGTGTCACTGAAGCCTGCTTAACTTAAGCAGGATAATAAAGAAGACTTTCTGGTGTGATACATTTATACAGAGAATTCTGGGCAAGTCTATTTGGGCAATACAATATTGTGTTTATAACACATCAGACTTCCCCATCAAGCAAAATTTTCAAATGGACTTACTGTGGGCCAGAACAATACACAAACAGAGCCTTCCGAGGTACTTTCAGAAAAAAAGGGATGCTTGTGAAGCTTTTCTCTGCTCACTCCTGATAGAAACATTGTCAGAATTCACTTTTTTCCCCTGTCAATGCCTTATTCCTTAGAGGAGCATAAATTTTTATAGAATTTCAGGAGCTAACTTTCAAAATTAGGATGCAGCAACAGGGTGCAAATGCAAATATGCAGGGGCAAAGAAAGTAACAAACGTGTTCACAGCAGGTGCAAACTGCAGCCCCTCTGCCTAGCATAAAAGTGGCAGCCACCAGCCTCATTTTACCAAATATGCTGATTTTTCCAGATGAGGTAGAAATCTGGCATTTTAAATGAAGCACCAAAGTTTGTAAATGTAAGAAAATAATGCATATGTTTTACACATTCTGAAGGCCAGACAAAATATGCTCATGGGCAGTATTCTTCCTGCCCAAGGGTGATGAGTTTGTTTCCTATACTAATTATTTTAAAGGATTTTAAAAGTCAATAAACCCTTCTGCTAAAGAAAAGTAATCATGCAGAATAAATTTGTAAGATTGTTGAATGGAAAGAAAAATATCTAGTTCTATGCTGACTTCAATCTTAGGCCATCATAAAGCACAGGCAGAACTTGAGCCCGGGGCCCCACATGGCAAAGTTCGGTCCTGTCAACACGTGCCCCTGAGCTTTTAAAGGCCTTGTTTGTGAAGATAAGTGTTCATACATATACTTTGACTTGTATTTTTCTCAACCTTGAGAATTCTGGTTCCAGTGTACACGAGGTTTAGGGCTTTTCTGCTGAAGAAAATTAGAAAGAGTTGAGAAAAGTAAAGCTAAATACCAGAAACTGTAGTCCCAACACATTTTGTTGCTTATTTTCTCTCTGTTCCCCTGTCCCCCAACCCTCTCTATATATACATAAATATGGTGGCAGTGGTGGGGACAGGCAGGTAGAGAGAGAGCAGGAAATGTGACAGAGAATGAGTCAGCATGTCCTGCTGGCACGAACCTAGCCTGGTGGCACTGAGGCCTCCAGCCTTGTGTGCAGAAGGAGGCCTCAAGCAATACCTGCACAGTCAGGGTGAAAGGAATTAAGAGAGCCCAAAGCATCTTTTATCTCAAGAATCTATCTTTTTGCCATACAATGAGATAACTCCCTTGTCATTAATTCTCAAAAGAAATTAAATGCTAAGCTGGAACACTCAAGGGAGAAAAGACCTTTACAGTAGTAAAGGTAAATAAGCCTACGAGTGGGTCACCCATCCACAGGAGTGGAGATGCTGGGAGTTGAGCCAAACAAGGGCAATCACACAGGCAGTAAACAATACCTGCATTGCTCATTTGTATTCTTCCTAGTGTCCCTTTCTTTACTGTTTCCCAGGAGGAAATATCAACGTTGTTTAAAAACTTTGACCAGCAACTATTTTCCTTATCCCATTTCCCTCCCACAAGATCTTAAATTCCTCCAGCATTAACTCCCAGTGAAGAAGGCTTTTCAGGATCATAAACTCTGCAGTTTGGTAGACTCCATTGTGTTATTGAAGTGAAGTGTAGGAGGCTCTTCAAGTTAAAAGAAAGAAATACTTACGAAAAACATAAACTTGGCCAGACTGAGAAGTTCTATCTGGGAAGACTAGATTGCACAGGAAGGCATGAATAGCTTTTCAGAAAGAGGGAAGCTGGAACAAAGTGATGTTTCAAGGAGATTAACTAGTACATAGCTGCAGTAACAGAGATGTACGCAAAATTTATCAGTATATACGTCTAGTCCTAGCAAAAATCTAGTCCTCAAAGACCCCACACAACCCAGTACAAGGAATCTGAAAAGACTGATACCAAGATGCATCACTGAGAATATCAAAATAACTGTATCAAAGATGTTACAAGTTTCCAGGGAGTGGAGGCCATACACAAGGGCTCAGGAATAAGAACATCAGAATAAATTACTCAAGTCAGGCCTCTGTGACTTGCGGTGTGAGTGTGGACAAACCCCCATTGCAACACAGAGATGGTGACAGCAACACCTCCAGAGCAGGTTACGGGTGTACATGAGACACTGGGTGTGTGACCCATAAATATTCTTGAGAAGGGGAGAAACACACCAGACTTCTTAGCAATAAAAGCTAAAAAGAACACCTTCCAAAATACAAGTGAAAATTATTTTCACACTTGAATTCTATACTCAAACTGTTGAGTGGATAACATATATTTTACAAAGACATGCAAGATGTCAAAAGATACATCACCTTCCATGTACCCATTCTCTGGAAGCTACTGCAGGACATGACTGACCAAAATGAGGTACAAAACAAAAAAGAACAAGAGAGAAAATATACAATCCATACAACTGGAGTCAGAACCTAGAAAGAGGCCTTGCACACTGCCCCTGCTGTGTGTCCGGGCCACGCTAAAATGGCTGCCATTCCACAGCTGCCGGACCCTTCAGGACTCCTTAGGCCAGCACCCATTTTCCCTTCTTACTAATTTCATCTGCACCCTCCTCAAGTCAGCAGTGATGCTCCTAGCAGGAGGTATGTTTGTCATCAACTCTTAGAGTCCACAGGTTAGATGCCATCTGCTGCTTCCACAACACTTTAATTATATTTATGTCACGGGGTTGCATAATTCACGTTCCATAGGCCAAATCTTACCCGCCTCTTGATTTTGTAAATCTTCCTAGAACACAGCCACGCGCATTAGTTTAAGTACAACCTACGGCTACTTTCCCATGACAATGTTAGAGCTGAGTGGCTGGGATAGAGATTGAACGGTCCACAAAGCCTAAAATATTTACTGCCTGGCCCTTTACAGAAAGAGTTTGCTGACTTCTGCTCTACTGCTTCACTTCCTAATCTTATAATTCTCCCCAGACTGTCAGATCCTTGAGAGCAAACACGTCCCTGAGTTCACTGTAACCCTCAGTGTCCAAGCAGTACCTGGCACAAAGCAGACACCAAAAACTCTAAGCCAGCTGGCTGAATACCAAGGCACAAATGATTATATGCCCACACAGTATACTTTCATTGTTAGGCTGCATGCTAACCCAGGTACGCCAACACTAGGAACCTAAGTTAAAGCTCTGGCTCTCAAACTGCACTGAGGCACCCCAAGATACCAAAGCAAACTGACAGAGCTATCAGAATATCTAAGTGTTTGAAGGAAACAAAGCCACATCTGTCCAACACTCTGAAAACCATTAGTTCAAGGTAGTCCACAGTTTCAATATTTGGTCATGCTACTTTTTTTTGTTTGACGTCGTATGTTTATCTTTGGTGGAGAGAGGGAGGGACTAGTAATTGCTGGGATGAAACTCAAGTACTACCCAAACAAATCAATGTAGAAATGGAAATGAGGGTGCTGGTTTCCAAGATTTGAGAAGCTATGCAGTACTCAATAGCTTCACACATCTCATCAGCAATTAAGGCTTTTTAAGAATGAAATAAAAATACTACCATAGGTCCTCCATATCCCAGGGTTCTGCAACCACAGATTCAACCAACCTTGGATTGAAAATATTCAGAAAACAAAACCAATAAAAGATAACAGTACAATAATAAAAAAACAGTATAAAAACAGTACTGTTTAACAACTGCTTACATAGCATTAACATCGTATTAGGGATGATTTAAAGTAATCTAGAGATGATTTAAAGCATATGAGAGGATAAGCACAGGTTATATACAAATACCACACCATTTTATATTAGGGACTTGGGCATCCAAAGATTTTCACATCTGTGAAGGTCTTGGAATGTGCCCCCACAGAGACAGATGGACAATTATATTTTTCCTTTTAAGTGGATACACGTTATTTCTTCAAACTGCTACTAAAGTGCTTGATCATAAATACTCATTAAATTGTTTGGACCCAGCTATTTCATAAAGAGAACTGTTAGGTAATTCTTTTGACTACAAGCATCATGAAAAACATTAACAAAACACGACGGGCACTGTGAACTGTGACAGTCTGGGAACTTGAGTTAGGGGATAGCTCGGCTGCTTAGGGATTCCACTGCATCATACTTCAATATGCATTCTGCATGTAGGAAAATAGTATTGAAATTTAACATTTGCTACATGATAAAGACAAACCTATCACTGTGCATAATGCAGGATATTCATTCCCCAAAATAACTTTTTGGTCTATTATTCAAATAGAATAATCTTGCCAATTTTTTTTTTCTTAATTCCTTTGCATTTCCCGGGAACTTTTAAAAATAGACTGTCTTCCAAAGTCTTTGTTTTTCAGGATCCTCCATGTCAGTTTTAGTAATCTCCATTGCAGTGTGGACTTCCCTGTTAATTCAAGAGCCAGTCCGTTATGAACCTCAGCATGTCAAGACAAGTTTGAATACATCACTTCCATGCTTAGGTTCCCCACTGCTTCAACACACAGTTCCAGTTCCACACTGTGGGCACAGCCCTTCGAGACGGCCATGAACCCCTTCCTCTCCACACCACAGCAGCTCCCCAAACACTCCACATTCCCTTTGGTCTCAAGGCCTCTCCCAAAACCACTGCCTCCATGGATTGCCCCCTGCAATGTCTCCTATACTTTCCATTCTTCCATCTTTCAGGACTCACTCTATCATACTTTAGAGTAATATCTGACTACTCATATCCCTCCTCAACTACGCTATAAGAGTGACTGGTATGTAACAGTCTTCAATAAATATAAACGTCTACCAAACGAATGAACTTGTTTCTTCCATTTTAACGATGACGCACTCTATTATTAAACAACCTGAAGAACATTCCTCCAAGAAATCTTTAACATGCAGGAAAACATGACGAAAAATTACCTCTAAAAAGAAATAGGAACATCTCCATTTCCCAGTACTTCTCACTAATACCAAGGATTGTCTTTAAAAAAAAAAAAAAAAATTCTGTTGGGCCATAAATGGCATTTCTTTTTATTGTGTAATTAAAATATCCTTTCGTATGTTTATTGGTAATTTGCAATGCTTTATTTATAAGCTGTTTATTCTCTGTTGCCCCTTTTTCTAATTGGGCATTAATCATTTCCTTAATGATTGCTAAGAAAAAAATCTTAATACGCATATTAACTCTGTTACATACATAGCAAATAGATTTCCCAATCACTTTTACTTTCCAGTGAGTATTTTGTTTAACTCTTACTAGATCAGATTTCTCTATTTTGTCCTTTGTGGTTTCTAACCATAAAGGTTTTTCTCATGCCAGGACCATGCAAATTGTCCTGATGTTGCCTTCAAGTACATTCAAGGTGTTTCACATTTTAAGCTTCATGTCATATAAAATTAATTTCAGCATACAGTTGAGTCAAGGACCCACCTTTTCTGTTTCCCTCTAAATGGTTACCACTTATCCCAACACCACTTATTAGGTAATCCATTCCTTCTCTCACTGACTTGAGATGCCATTCAGATTCTATTCCTACTTAGCTTCCTTGGTGGGGCTCCTTAGCCCACTGCTCCTTCCATTCTTCACTTCCTGACTGAACAGTATTATCTGTGCTTGTGGCTATAACATCACTTGCATGCTAATTACTTCCAAATCCATGTTCCCAGGATTGGCCTCTTCCCAGTCACAGACTAACCATTCACTAGACAATTTCTTGCTTACTTACACAAATCCACTCAAGTAAGGTTCCTTCAGGCATGACAAAATATTCTGATGCTTCATATCCACTTGGATATTTCAGATTCCTCAAAAACTCCAGATGTACTGAATTAAGCTCACTTTCCCCTCCAAACCTGCTCTCTTGTGCCCCAGTCTTAGCCCATGGCACCAGTGTCTTCTGAGTAACCCTGACTCTTCCTTCTTCCTCACACCTCCCACCTGACTTGCCACTTTTACCTAAAACATGCCTTGACTCTTTCCCCATCCTCTCCCTCAAATCCATTTCTACTGCTCTGGAGGCTCAGGCCCTCCTCACCCTCTGGCATATGTAATTTACAACCTTCTGGCAAGGGCCTCACACAATCCATCTTCCATAGTGAGTTGCAAAGCTTTAAATAGCATTTATATCACTAACCCTAACATTCTTTGAAGCTCCAGGCCAAATATCAGGAGGCTGGCCCACCAACAGCTCAGACATCTGTCCACACTAAAATTCACATGTCTATTCCGCAATCTTCTTCCACCTCCTCTACTCCTTTCCTGGGGGCATCTCTTCCTCTTGGTTCTCTCTCTCTTTTTTTTTTTTTCTTTTTTTGAGATGGAGTCTCGCTCTGTCGCCCAGGCTGGAGTGCAGTGGCGCGATCTCGGCTCACTGCAAGCTCTGCCTCCCGGGTTCATGCCATTCTCCTGCCTCAGCCTCCTGAGTAGCTGGGACTACAGGCGCCTGCCACTGCACTTGGCTAATTTTTTGTATTTTTTTAGTAGAGACGGGGTTTCACCGTGGTCTCGATCTCCTGACCTCGTGATCCGCCCGCCTTGGCCTCCCAAAGTGCTGGGATTACAGGTGTGAGCCACCGCGCCCGGCCTTCCTCTTGGTTCTCATGCTGACCACTATGTCCAACCAGAGACAGTGCTCTGTTTATGCTCCCACTGGACATCAATTTCCCCTTTAAGCATTGTTCTTATCATACCAGGTATTACGGAAATCATTCTCTCCCTTCCTTCCACCCTCTTTTCCACTATAAGCTAAGATCAGAGCCTTATCTTTGTAAAATCCGTAATCTAGGAGTGCTTTATATCCACCACACGTACAAGATTTATTTGGTGACTGAAGCAAATCCATTCAAAGAGAGTCCTTGGTGAGGACTTAAAATATTTTCATACCATTCAGTTGTTTGTCTACATTCTGAAGAGTAAGCTGACAAACTTTATGCTTTTGAATGAACCTGTTTGCTATACAAAAATTCATTAATAAAAAGAATACTGGCTCAAATTGAAGTTTTTTTGGTTTTTTTTTGGGGGGGGGGGTAATACATAGAGTAAAACTATCCCTAAAGGCCTTTCTAAATTCTAGGAGGGAGAAAAATACTAATTACACAATAATTCTATCTAGGTAACATGCTGGTTTTAGCTAACTCTATCATGTAAAATATAATTTATACATATATTTCAGATATTATGCATTATTTACATACTGTTTATTAAGGAGCAGCCACTTTTCTAAGTTCTTTCAATGCAAAATTGGATTTAATTTTCGTATCAATCCTATAAGATCGGTATTATTAATATTATTTCCCTCTTTTTATAATAAGAAAACTGAGGCACAGAAAGGTCACACAGCTAGTAAGAAGCAAAGTGGGACCTGCAGCCAACTCTGACTGCAAATCTCAGCTCCAGGCCATTACACTAAACTGTAAAATGAGCAACTAAGCTGGAGTCAGGAGTCCTGGACTCCAGTCCCTATTCCACCACTGAATAGGTGACAGGTAGGGGTTCGCAGATAAATCACCTAACATCTCAGGTCTTAGCTCTCAAATTACCCAACTAAGATCCAGCACCTGCTTTCCCTACTTTAAGTATCATAAGAAACTTACGGTTGTTTTGTTTTCAGAAAACCTTGTTTGTCACCTGCAGGAACAAACTGGTAGATGTACAATGTGATTAGAAATTCAGCTCTCCTCCGACCTGTCCGATGAATACTGTTGCTGGGGGAAACACCACCTGCTCTACCAAGCACTTCCACTAATCACATTATAACAAAGACCAGACAGTCCATGTTCAGAGAACAAATGGAAAATAACTGCCATCTTACTGTTCTCCTTCCAACTCTAAGTACACTTTTAATTGGCTAAGCTCTCAACTCAGCAGGTGCAAACTCGAACATACTCCAAGAGCCAGCCAGATGAAATGACTGGAGCCGTTCACATGACACAGGGTGGCGGGCAGCCCCTTGCCAGCTCCTTGTGTCTGTATTATACCACAGAGGACGAGCAGTCAGTACAGCCACAGATGTTCCAGTTTTTTCCAAAAGGGCAGGAAATCCAGGTTGTTGCTTTTTGAGTTTTTTATTATTATTATGAAATATCCTTATTTTTAAATGCTGGCAATTCCAATTAAAAAAAAAAAACACTATGTGGGCCAAACAAAATACATTTGGAAGCCAAATACAGTTCTTAGGGAGCCAGTTAACCTGTCACAAAATGTACTGGCATTAAAAAATTCTTGTCTTGCTGCTGAAATAATCTTAAAATATAAACTGTTTTAAGACCTAGATTTCAATGCACAGATGTTGACCAAAATGTGCCTGAATGCTTTCTTAACATTCTTTAGGGTCAGAATCTGAAGCTCTCCACTCCAAAATAATTCAAAATTTTTTTCTTTATGACATTATTTAATCCCAGATATCGAAATCCTAAGCATCATCTTAGATTATGCTTCTCGAAACAACAACTAAAATAAACCCTTTAGCTCTGGCTTCAGACCATGGTCTACAACATCTTCTAAGCAAGTGAAACATCTTCTATGTAAGAGTGGAACAGAGTATGAAAAACATAACAGCACCTAAAATAATTGATATTTGGCAAAGCTATTTCAGAAAGCGGCATTCTTGTTAAGAAATAAAATCCTACAGACACAGAGGCCTGTGAGCTTGATAACTGATCCTGGATAAGATGATCAACAGTATTAAGAAAGGAATCCTAGAAGACCTCAGACCCATGCACGTCAGCCCATCCTTAGCCTCGACTTGATAAGCTGTTGTACTGGGAAAAGCAAGGATCAGAAACAACAAAATGTATCTCTGTTTGAACAAAATCTTTTCTAATACACAAAGATGAGTATTAGCAAGGTAAAGAAATTCAAGCTGTGTAAACAGAGTGAAGAGGCTGCTTTTACCACAGCCTTACTCAGAGTGCTAATTCATAGGATGATGTCAACCTGGACAAAAGTGATATAGACAGATATCAAAGACTTCTGTTTTTCTCAGTATCTTCATTAATGAGTTGGATGAAGATATAGGAATCATATCCAACTTATCTGTGGATGGAAAAAAATGGGCAAAATAGCAAATATACAGGGTGTAATAATAGGATTCTAATAAATAAATCCAGTAAAATAAATTTAGCATGGATGTCAGGGTCCAAAATGAAATGATAATGTTGGTAATAGTAACACACAGAAAATGAACAAATACAGATGGGAGGAGATATGATTTAGCAGCAACACACGGGAAAGCCACAAAAAAATGGTTAATAAGCTGGGCCAATATTGTAAGATGGCCATAAAAATATTAAGAAGGACTACTTTTTTGTCTTCTCACTTTATCAGAAACATAATGTCTAAAATCCTGTCCTCCAGTGGTATTAAAATTGGAGGACTCATTTTAGTTTGAACAATAAGTAGATAATCTAATATCAAAGTATTAACATGAAACATAAATTATGATTGTTGGTTTTATTACTGCCCAAGTCATCATAAATTCTTGCTCAATGTAAATCTTACTCTAGTAAATCCCATCTCACCATAAGTGCCAGCTACTACCTATTTCACAGAAGAAGTACCCACATGTGGGGACGCTTGAACGTTTAGCAACTTGAGGGTAAGGCATCAATAAATCTGTGTTTGAGAGCTTTAATTAACAAATCCTTTTTTATTATGTAAGTTTAATCAGAAGCTTTATAAAAAGGACATGATAGAAGATGGCAGGGGCAGCACAATGCCTCTAGTTATGACTACTGCCTGTGCCACTCCCTCAGCTTTACTAGGTAAATAAGGACAAACCTCCAGAGTCGGGCCTAGTTGGGGCCTCTTTTCCCTCAGCCTGCACAAATGCAATGCTTCTAACTGGTCTCAGGACTTCTGATCCTCCCATAGCACAAATTCAGTTTTGTATGCCTAGAATCTTCCATGGCTCTCCCTGGCAAGTTGAACATGGCATGAGGCTCTAGCTTTTTCATGCCAGCCTAAGTCACCAGTGCCATCTCTGTGCACCTCCTCACAGTGGCCCCGTGCTCAAGTTCCACCAAATGTGTAAACGTGTCAGGCTCTGTGGTGCCTCAGTGTTCCCACACAGACAGATCATCTACCCGGAATGTCCTTCCCACTCCACTCTTCCTTGCCCTTTTAACAAATACCAACTCATCCTTCAAATTTCAGTGTGCACTGTTCCAAATCCAACCTTCCCCAGTGTTCTCAGGGCGTAATGCATATGCTTACATTACTACATATAATATTATATAGCAATGATTTATAAAACCATCTTTCTCACCAAACTGAGCACAGTGAAGATTTTTTCCCTGGGAAAAAATATGTGCAACAAATACGACAAGTATCACTATACTTAGGATATACAAATGGCTAAAAAAGATGCTAAAGTAAGATGAATACCTTCAATACAAATAAAAATATGCAACTCACATACTAAGAAATATAAATAGGCAATAAACATGAAAATGACGTGAAACCATATTTCTACTGATTGGAAAAGGTTAATAAGAATGATACTAGATACTACCCTGGACAACGTGGAGAAATTGGAATCCAACCTGTAGTTGTGTACAGCCACAGGCCACATGCTCCAGGGAGGACCCAGCACTTAACCTGTACTCTCACAACCCTCCAAAGAGCTTTGGTATCTTTCACACGGCATGCATGAGGAAATAGATTAAGTGACTTACCCAAAGTGTTGTGGCTCGTAAGGAGCAAAGCCAGAATTTGAACCCAGACTTGCAATTGTGACTCTAGAGTCTGAATTGTGAGCCATTATGTTGTCTTTCCAACTGAAAGCCTTTCACTCAGTAACAGTAAGAATGATGAAGATAAACCAAGGCTACAAATATTTATCAAGAGCTCACTATGTGGTAGACTCCGTTCAAGCACTTCACATGCAACTTATAATCTACTTCTACGAAATTTTCCTCAGGAGATATCCGACAAGATTTCAAAGGTGTGTTCACTAAATGCACTTATAATTTAAATGAAATAACCTGGATGTCTATCAATTTGGGATTGAGTAAAGACGATGACATCTCTGCATGCATTCCAGCCCACTTCTCTCTTTCTGTACTCAATAATTTCTCAATCATGTTAATTAAAATCTATATCTGGTAATTTAAAAATTTATCTTACCCTTCCTTCCTCCCAGATTTATATGCCACTTTCTACCTGACTTTTCTCCAGATATACGTACAACTTGTCACCTGCAAGTCTCATGGGTATCTTGAACTATGTCCAAAACTGATTGATTCATAACCCTCCTAAATTTGTTCTTCCCCTAACCTACACCCTCTCAAAATATAGCTAATTTATTCAAGCAAAAAAACCTAGCAGTCATCCTTGAGTCATTCCTTTCCTTCCCTATTGGCCTCTACCCACTCCCCATGTACTATCAGCTGCTACACCTTCAAATGCATGCCGAAGAAAAAAACACACATCATCCTCATTGCTACCCCCAAATTAAGCGCACCAACCTCTTTTGCCTGAACTGCTGTAAGAGCCTCTGAAGTGGTCCTCGTTTCCAGTCTTGCTCCCCACCAATCCACTCTGCACAAAGCAGAACCTTTCAAAAACAGCCATCAGATAGTGTCACTCCCAGTTTAAAACTGTCTAGTGGATTCTCATTATAAGTACATCCCACTCTCTGTCCTGCATCCCCTTCCACACTCTTCACACACACTTCTCTCCTTTGGTCACCGGCTTGCAGTCTCCAGGACCTTCTTCCATTCCTCACGTGCACCAAGCTCGATCCACCAAGGGCCCTGGCACTTGTCATTCCTATCATGGGGAATCACCTTCCCCTGACTTTTCTCATCATTCAAATTAACACTCACTTCCTCAGGAAGGCCTCTCCTCATCACCTAGAAAGGGGGACAATTCCCTGCCTACCTCCCTCCCCCAAATCCCACACCACAACCACACACAGCTCACTCTTCCTTGTGGTATCCTATTTTATATCCTTCAGCGTACACATCAATACCTAGAGGTATCTATGCATACATAATTCCTGACTTATTGTCCCTCCCTCCTCACCTAGACGCTGAGCTCCATGAGTCTCCAGTACTGAATATCCAGCATGACCTGAGAGTTCAGCATCTAGGTGGGGAAGAAGAGACAGAAAGCAGGCTCCTGTTCAGCACTCCTCTTCAGTGCTATAGCCCCCAACAGCTAGAAAAACTGCCTGGCACACAAGAAGTGTGCAGTAAATATCTGTTAAGTAAACTGAATAATGGATGAATAAACTGAATCTAGTGTGCAGTCATGCACCATGGAAGATTATTAATATAAGTTAAAAAATTTAAATCATGGCCAGGCACAGTGGCTCATGCCTATAATCCCAGCACTTTGGGAGGCTGAAGCGAGTGGATCACCTGAGGTCAGGAGTTCAAGGCCAGCCTGGCCAATAATGGTGAAACTCCATCTCTACTAAAAATACAAAAATTAGCCGGGCGTGGTGGCAAGACGCCTGTAGTCTCAGCTACTCAGGAGGCTGAGACAGGAGACTCGCTTGAACCCGGGAGGCGGAGCTTGCAGTGAGCCAAGATCACGCCATTGCACTCCAGCCTGGGTGACAGACCAAGCCTCCGTCTCAAAAAAAAAAAAAAAAAAAAAAAAAAAAAAATTAAATTATGTTACAAGACAGTATGTACATACCATTCCAACCATAGTTTAACATATTTGGAGATGTAGACATAAACGTGTGTGTGTGTGTGTGTGTGTGTGTGTGTGTGTATACACATATATATATGCATAGAAATTAATCTAGAAGGATATGTACCAATGTTGCCTGGGGTTATCTCTGAATGGTGAAACCGAAATTTTTTATTGTATTTTTACTTATATTCCCTGAGCTTCCTTAATTTTTATAAAATGAGCATTTTTACTTCTATAATTTTTAAAAAGCTACTTATGTTTAAAAAAATAACAATCCAGGGCAGGGCATGGTAGCTCACGCCTGTAATCCCAGCACTTTGGGAGGCCGAGGCTGGCGGATCACGAGGTCAGGAGATCAAGACCATCCTGGCTAACACAGTGAAACCCTGTCTCTATTAAAAATGCAAAAAATTCACCAGGCGTGGTGGCGGGTGCCTGTAGTCCCAGCTATGTGGGAAGCTGAGGCAGGAGAATGGCGTGAACCCGGAAGGTGGACCTTGCAGTGAGCCGAGATCACGCCACTGCACTCTAGCCTGGGCGACAGAGCCAGACTCCATCTCAAAAAGAAAAAAGAAAAAACATCCAATGTAAAATCAAATAATGGATAAATCACAAAATAAAACCAGCTAATAAAATGAACAAATATTTTATTTCCTAGTACTCAAATAAATGTGGAGAAAATTCAACTGTATCAAAAGTCTTAAAGGTCTTAAAGATATTTAGTTGTTTTGACTCAATAAACCAATTTTAAGGGAAGAATGTGAAATTTATTGGAGAAGGGGAAAAATCCAGCTTTAGGCTTAAATATATTTACTGTAACTTTAATTAGGAACTGGAAAAATTTAAAACAATGTAAATGCTCAAGTTATGGTTCATCCAGAGAATAAAATGTTACACAGTCATCAATACATAATAAAGAATTTTTAGCAACATGAAGAAACATATCATACACCATTACATGAAAAGATGGGGAACAAAACTGAATATCCAGTATGACCTGAACTATATGAAAAGAGTGAAGGAAAAGATGGGCAAAGAAATGTTACCTACCATAGTTTAAAACTGGCTGGCTTTGCCTTTAGATGTGTTTTGTTTGAACCATATACGTAAAACAAACAAAATTTAAAAACCCTTGAATTATTTGTCAATATTGCAAAATAGAGTGTTTAAAAATCAAAATCAAGAAGCTCTGGAAATATTCATTCCACATCTCACAGGACAACAATCAACTCCAGGTAAGAGCAGTCACTCCTTCCTAAGAACATGTGTTCTGGAGTTTTTCATAGTTCTCACCTTTCCTTACTGGTCTTCAAAACTGAGACAAGTTCTAGTTGCCATTTACCATCTAGATTGTCACTGTTGTCTATTTTGCAGTAAAGAGAAAGTGACATATTTCTGATTGTCTCTATATCAAAAGCATAAAGACAAAAGGCAGGACAGGCCCACTTCTGCCATTTATGTAACGTCCACTGTCCCTGTAAGCATTTGAGTTTTTGATTCCAGCAATGCAGCCTGTGGAATGCATTGAGTACAGCACTCACAGCTTTGACTATTTGTGAGCCGAAAAAGTTTCAAAACAGTCATCTGTAATTTTATTGAAGCTGGCCTTCAGGAAAGGGTGAGTTGGCAAAGTCCTAAGCCTAGCCAGCGACCCAATGTCTACATGTCAACACAGCTTGGTTGCTCTCCAGTCACCATTACATATTCAGTGCAGCTCATACAGTGTTTCTGTGTGAAAAGTAAATCCCCGACACCCCCAAAAGAAAGCTAACTGCCAGTTCTGGTGGGGGCAAGGGGAGTAAAGTCCATGTAAGGCAATGGTATGGGGTAGAACAATGTGAGATAGACAGAAGTAATACGTATCTATATGTACAACTTGTCACCTGCAAGTCTTGTCACCTCCAGATACATGCACAACTTGTCACCTGCAAGTCTCATATGTATCTTAAACTGTGTCCAAAAATGATTCTTGATTCATAACTCTCCTAAATTTGTTCTTCCCCTAACTTACACCCTCTCAAAATATGGCTAATTTATTCAAGCAAAAAAAGAAGTAAAATGGTGACTTTGCTCTTGGTTACAACCTGTGATGTAACTTATCCTACCATGAATTCTACACAGGAACATGAAAACATGACTCAGGAAATTTTCTTTCTTTTATTTGGCCATATGAGGAAAATAAAATGCAAGCTCAGTATTTGTCATAAAGGTTCCAAGACATATCTTTCACGACTGAGGGTCTACATGTTGTCAAAATATTTACAACAGTTGCCAACTTAAAAAAATATGTCCCTACATAAAACTAATTACAAAACTAATGTAGTTTTACACACTGTCAAATGGAAACATCATTTTTAAATATAGTTATGTGTGCTTAATGACAAGGATACAGTTCTGAGAGATGTGCTGGGCAATTTTGTTGTTGTGTGAACATCATAGAGTGTACTTACACAAACCTACATGGTACAGTCTACTAGACACCTAGGCTATATGGTATAATAGCCTATTGCTCCTAAGGCTATAAATCTGTACAGCATGTTACTGTTCTGAATACTGAAGGCAACTGTAACAGAACGGAAGTATTTGGGTATCTAAACATAAAAAAGGTACAGTAAAAATACAGCATCATAATCTAATGAGACCACCATCATATATATGGTCTGTTACTGACCTAAACATCTTTCTATGGTACACGACTGTAAATGCTTTATTGCCACTCTCTCTCAGTAAGATCGTGCGCTAGAATTTCTCAAGTGGGATAGCCACAAATTCCATGCATCCTAGATTTGCTAGGAGGAGCTCATTTTCAATAATTTTACAAAAGATAATCTCAAAAAGGCATGAGGTCATACTTAACATAATGAAAGATTATCCTTCACAGAAGATATATAGTAGCAATTTTAAGCCTATTAACCTAGGACATTCTCACACTTGTGTAATGCAAGTCATCACTAAATCATTCATGAATGTCAACAAAGTGAAATAACCTAGTATGTTCCTCATATACAGTAGTTTGTTGAATAAGCGGAGGCAATGTTTGTGTTCAGTAAGATATATCACAACAAAATTCCTTTTAAAATCAGAGGAGAGGAAATGAGAACTACTTGATACTTAACTGTAGTAACCATTTATTTATTGAGTGGGCCTCCTGGCTTTGAACCACACTGGTCACTTCCATATGTCATTCACAGGGCAGAGACATGTCTGTCCAGGACACTGCTGCAAATCTGATGCCTACCTAGTGCTTGTCAAAGAAAAGGCACTCAGCAGTGTCTTGAATGACTCACATCCCACTCTAACACCTCTATAAAAGGAAAGAAAGATCAGACCCTGACCTTCAAAAATTTATACAGGACTATTCAAGACAACAACAGAAAAAGAAGAAAAATGCCTTCAGTTCAAAATAAAATGTATTGGCAATAGAAGACATTTCAGTTTTAAAGTAAATAAAACTGGACAAAATATTTCCCAGTGACCAGAAGCAACAACAGTTTGTCAGAATGCCCTGAAATGCTTTCCATGACAGTCAGATAAAACTTACATAACACAATTATTCTGCTTGGAAATTCTGTATTATTAAGAATAGAATACTGGCTTTAATCACCATATCAGATCAGTGAGATCAAGGTAACATTTATTAAATACTACATGTGGGCATCGTGAGCTGGATATTATCCCCATTTCACAGATAAGGAAATACAAAACTTGCCCAAGTTCACACAACCAGTAGTAGTAAATGGGAAATGGGATCTGATCCAAGACTCTTCACCACACGGCATGCTTTATGTGTGGGAAATCCAGGAAAGTAAAAAGAGTAACAATCAACTGTAATTTCAACACATGAGAGACAGTATCACCTAACATTCGGCCTATAGTCTTCCTGGCATTTTCCTACATAATATGTAGAAAATTGTACACACATACATACACACACACACACTCCATAAGCAAAAACAAGGATCAACGTACCCATACTGTTTTACAATCTGCTTTTTCAGTTTACAAATACTGAGTAACTTTCTACATCTATAAATATTCCCCTACATCACTGTTAAAGAAAGGGTATTCTATCACATGTATGTACCACAATTCATTTAATCAGTCCTCCTATTATTGAGCATTTAAGTTGTTTCTAGTTTATAACTATTATAAACAAACTTACAGACGGGGTATAGTGGCTCACGCCTGTAATCCCAGCACTTTGGGAGGCCAAGGCAGGCGGATCATGAGGTCAGGAGATCAACACCATCCTGGCTAACACGGTGAAACCCCGTCTCTACTAAAAATACAAAAAATTAGCCAGGCGTGGTGGCGGGTCCCTATAATTCCAGCTACTTGGGAGGCTGAGGAAGGAGAATGGTGTGAACCCGGGAGGCGGAGCTTGCAGTGAGCCGAGATCACACCACTGCACTCCAGCCAGGGCGACACAGCGAAACTTCGTTTCAAAAAAAAAAACTTACAAAAATTATTTTTGCAAATTAGAGGAGGGTTTTTTTTTAAATGTAATTTTTGTGGTGGTCACTAGACTATGGAAGTGAGTTTCTTCCAAACTTCAGAGGACCTCCCTCCAGATTTTGGTACACCCCAGTAAGTAGGCTTCTTAAGAAATCACTGCGAGGAGAAAGGTATTGACAGGAGTATGGTGCACACATGCACTATAACCACTGCTAAAGACTGGTCTCTGTACACATGCTTTATCGTTTCTCCTTCATTTAGATTCCTAGTGGTGAACATGCCTAAGGGACGGGGCACATTTTTGAGGCTTCTGATGAGTAATACAAAATTGCCCTCCTATAAAGTTATAACAATTGAAACACCCACCAACAGCATTTGAAAGTGACAACTTCCAAAATCCTCCAGTTGACTAGATTTGGTTTTAAACAATCATATCCCCATATGACCATAAATTTTTAAAACAGCTGAGCTATTGATAAAGCACATCTGAAAAAAAAAAAAAAAAAACAGGGAAAAATTCAAACAATAAATGCCAGATTTTAAAGCATCTGTTTTCAAATATAAAATATAAAACTTAATGATACCAGATACCAGTAGGCTGAACTTAACAGAATGGCTTTAGAAAATCCAGTTGATAACAGACTTTGAAGGGTACCAAGCTAAGATGTAAAGCACTGCACCTTCGTTTGCCTGCCTGGCTTAAGAGTTCGGGTTTTAATAGCAACATGCTCTATTTTTCTAATAAGAAACTCACAAAATTGTATATTCTTTCAGATTGTATAAGTACTGCCTTATAGCTAACATGGCAATCTGAAGTTCTCAAAATTCCTTTAGATAATCACTTATTCAACAAATCTGTGAACGTCTACTATAGACTAGGCACTGTTCTAATGCTAGGGACACGGTGGTAAATCTCACAAAAGTTCCTGCCCTTGAGGAGTTGTTGGTTCTAGAGAGGAGTTCAGAACCCTACACTTTAGAGTCCGAAGATCATGGTTACACTGCCAATCAGGACCCCTGGATTCTTCGACAAATTATAACACCACCTCTGGGTCTAAGTTTCTTTATCTTAAGAAGCTGACCAGATAGATTTGAAGGGCCTTCCAGCTTTCAATCAAGTTATCTACTTTACTCGATTTTTGTTTGAGTGCTTAATTTTCTATTATTCATAAGAGCTTTGCATTTTAAGCTCTATATAGTTTTTCCACAAAATCAGACTCTCCCAAAAGAACAATTTTACATTTACAGTAAAATTGTGGTGATCCAGGCAACTTCAAGGAATAAATGTAGGATGAAGTTCCAGTAAGAAGAAAATGTATGCTCCTAACTTTCGTTGTTTCTATGGAGATGTTTTTGCAATGGTCTTGCCTCTTTCACCTTTGTACTGCACTATAAACACTAAGGCATGAAGCATGGCACGGCTGTGGGTCTCCAGGCCCGTTGCATGGAAACAGTTGGCATCCTGTCCCCATGCAGCAGGCGCCTTAGTGCTTACTGTGGCACTCGGGTGTCCTTAGGGGCTGCAGCCTAAAGTCCTGGTGGCGATTCTCATCTCTCTCCCACTCACCTTACCTCCAACTCAACAGGTACAACAATTCTGCCTGAAGTCTACATCTCACTGCCCCATTAGCATTTCTGTCACCTCTTGTTATTTTCCACCAGATGTTCCACAATTCAACAGTCCTCGGATTCAGGGTGTCTTTGGAGAAGCCCACTTTGGGGAGAAGTTAAAAGAAGGTACTGCAAGAGGCCTCAGTATTCCAAGGCATTCTCTGGAAGAGCACCACACATACACTTCAGGTAGTGATATCACCGCCTTGTGGCCTCTAAGGATACTGCCGCTTAGTAATATAGCAGATATACAATGACTCCAATTCTTTCTCTGTATCTGCCTTACAAACCAGAAGAATGATTGGAAGCCAAGATTTTCACCTTTGTACAAAAGTATAGGAAAAATCCACCTACCAGAAGTTTTTCCTCAACTTCCAACATGAAAGCATAGAATAGTATCTCCCAAACACATAGCTTTGCTCACCTGAGCAGTATCAGCAGCAACATCCTCTAAGAATGCATGTGTTATCATTTTAGACAACGTAAGACAAATTTGCAATTCCCATATTTCACAAAAGTAAAGGTAAAGGAATTGGTAAAAGTACTTTAACTCGGGCATCTAAGCCTGTAAATTTACCCCAACTGGTAGGTGTTTCTACTCTTTTACTGAAGAGCTTTTGCTATATCAGGACAAAAGGACACAGGCTTCTTTACTGAAGACTAAGGACCTAAAGAACCCTCCTTTACATATAATTTGCACAGAACTTCAGAGAAACAGTTGGAAATAAAATTGTCATAAGTAGGAACAGCTTATTATGCTAAGTTATTAATCAATTAAGATAGGAAATAAAAAAGTTAAAAACCATCATTCTGGAAGATCACAACACTTCTAATATGGAACAGGAGTCCAAAAGTCACAGTCAGGAGAAAGACATAGATTCTTATTAGGCATCTATAACAATTGCTTGGCATTAAACTCATTTCCCAAGTTTTCAATTAATATTTAGAATGACAGATTAGAAGTTGGGAAAAGGAAATGCCATAAATTATTGATATTCCCTATAGGGCAGGCACACATTCCTCCTGTGAGAATAAAAGTACCTACATGTATTTTATTTACTCATTAGTCTGTCATCTGGCCCAAACAATTAAAACATTCAATACACACACACACACGCGGCATCTTTGAAATGTTACACTTATACAAATGGCTATTCCACGGAAATAAAAGATAAAAATGCTCATCTTTCTGAAAATCTCTCATAAATCACTATAATTTACTGAAAAGGTTTGTTTTTAAGGTTTTACACTTGAATTTCATGGAAGAGCAGTCAAGTGTAATTGACTTAAAGCAATAGTTTGACAAAAGTGATAATTTGAAAGAAAAGTGATAACAATATAACCAATTGGCTAATGTCAAAGGCCAGAGCCAAGCTGGAAAACTAAAAGACTCCCGAATCTAAGTATTTTGACCAAAAGCAGGTAAGATTATTTCGTAAATTCTCTAATTATTAATTTACTTAATAACTATTCATAGCCCACTATGTGATGAAGGTGGTTCCTGGTGCTGCAAAGCAGATGTGTTGCTAGCCCCCTGGAGCTTCCAGCCTATAGAGGAACTCCACCACTCACATCTTTCCCACTTCTGTAAACATTTCGTGACATATGCAACACATATGGGCACCAACCCCAGCCCACTCCTCTCCTGCCTGCAGCTCTCTCCTTTCCTTTCACCAACTCCAGCCACAGAGGCGGTCCTCTGTCCCTCAGGTATGCAAGGCTCAGTCCTGCTCCAGGGCCTTTGCACTTGCCCTTCCCTCTGCCTGAGCCACTCTTCTTTCAGATCTCCAAAATCATAGGCTTCTTCCCCCTCATTCAACTCTCAGCTCAGACCCCTCCACCCCAGAGAGGCTTCTCAGGCCACTTGATGTAAAACAGCAGCCCACATCCTGTCCCATTCTACATGCAACCCTGCTTGCTTTCTTTCGCAGCACTTAGCACTATCTAGTCACCATCACTTATTGCATCTTTGTTTCTTATCCATCTCCTTCGCTGAGATTATAGCAGGATCTGTCTGTCCTGCGCGGTGCCATAATTTAGTCCCTAGGAAGTTGTCTGGAATATTAACAGATGCCCAATAAATACCTATTTAAGAACAAATATAGACAACGTTAGCAGTTTTGTATCACAACAGTACCAAATAAAAGGCAAGAGAATGCCTTAAATTCTAAGAGGAGTTTGGACCATTTAAACTATATATATATATTATACATACGTATATATTTTAAAAGATTATCATAGCTTACACTAGTCCTAAAAAATAGCCCTCAAAAATAAGCATAATGAAAATACTGAAGCTCAACATTGGCTAATGTTCAAGATTTATAATGTATTAGGCTCAATTTCTAGCATTAGCATTACTTTTACAATTTATTCTTTTTCAAGAGCATGCTGACAAGAGACCCCAATTTTTTCATTTTAAAGAAAAGCAAGAGCTAAATATTTTTTAAAAGCATCCATCCACTTAAAAGTTATTAATCCCATCATAAACTGTAAAATTTGTAACCATATTATACTAACATTAAAATATACGATACTGGTGATAATCTACAGAAGGCAGGGATTTGAGTAACTAATGGCAACCGAATTTTATGAAACATAAACTACCCTCATCTTCAATTTAATCAAAGGTACAAGCTGCCTATGTTCAAAAATAAACACTTCAGAATTTTTCCTACAGATTATTCTTTAAAATGTGTATCTGTTCCTTCTTTTCTTTTGTTAAAACAAAGAGCCAAGTTGTTACCCAAGGAATAATGACTTTAGTTACTGACCATCATGGCTCCCACTTCACAGCAAAGATGCCAAAGACTCTTATGGATTACTGTGAAGTTATACAGAAGCAAACAGTGTATGCTGGGGAGAAAGCACATTTATTTCCTGGAAGGTGATATAAAGAAACAAATGACTACTGCCTTTAGGCCTTTGGGAATAACCAAATCCACTTAAAAACCTCAAAAACTAATGCTTTACAATTTCATAGCAAATTATTAGAAACAACCTACATATATCACAATAAATAGGTTAAATAAATTATGGTCCATCCCTAATGGAGTACTCAGCAGCTGTCAGAGAATGAGGCAGGCTCTCTTAGATACCAATGGAGACTGCCATGATTTAGTACTCTGGGGAGGGATGGGGGGCAGGGGGAACTGGTGCAGAGTATACAATGGGTCCTCATCTTTAGGAATACAAACAAAAAGAACACGTACAAAATGTTTACATGAGCATACGCTATGTCTGGAAAGATATACACAAGGAGCCAGTAGCTGTGGAACATGATGGGAGAGAGGTATACTCTCTACTCCGTATCTTTTGTATCTATTGAATCTTCTCCAGTGTGAATAGATTACCTGCTGCACAATTAACATAAGAATAACGCACACTATTACCAACATATTTGTCAAGGATGACCATTCAGAAGCAAATTTTTCAAAAATCACAAAAGTTTTGCTCCTTCAACAGCAGAGTCCCTGATTCTCGTTCCCCAGAAGAGAATACAAGTCTCCACTAATCAAGAGGCTTGCTAGTGATCTCACTCACCTATTACAAAGCAAAGAAGTCTCAATTCAATTCTTGAAGAGGAAACAGCTGCTCAGATCACCTTGAGAATACATTATATATTTAAATTGAGCTTGCAACTAACTCCCTAATGAAGTTTCCAAGTGAACAGTTGCCCCCGACTATAAAGCAGAAAGTCAACTTAAAAGACAAGTAAAAGGACGGTCTCATGTTTTTAAAAAACACATTATACTTAGGCTTCCTTTTCTCTGCCAGGCTTAGACAAGAAACTCTCTGGTAATAGTGAAATGTAATTTCAGATCTGTGGCAAAATAATCCTGTAAGGGGAAGGGCAAGTAGCATTCGCGCTGAAAAAACTCCTTGGTTTTTCAACTTGTGAAAAGGAAAGGTCTGCCTTAAATTTAATTTCTGTACCATTTCTGGACCCCTGCCTAAACGATACTACTATATCACATTAATCTTACTTCAAGCAAATACTTTTTAAAATTAAAAACTAATCTGAAACTGAACATGAATCGGAAGGCAAACTTTGAAACTTTTCTGTTGAAAGAATGTATCTTTTAAAGACACATAAAAAGAAACGCAAAGAACCGATTTCCATATAAATGCCATTCAATAACAATACAGGTTATAACAATATTTGACTGCATTAAACACATTCAAAAAGGAACACAGAGATACCCAACTGCAAATAAAAGACCTCATATATTTTTGGTAGCGGAATGTGGGGGGTGTGGGCAAAATCACATTAATTCAGATTAATCATGTAAATTCAGAACACGTGATGTGCAGTTTTGTGTTGCTCAGAACTCCTGAATCCAGCTTTGTGCTTTTACACAACAAAGCAGAAATGGCATCTTTCACAAAGCCTAACTTTGACCTCCAACACTTTAACTTCGGGTTTATCCAGTACACCACCTTCGGAAGTAAGCACATAAAAATACAGGTAAGTCAAATGCACTACGGATACAGAAAGGACGAGGAACAGGTTTAAAGAGGAGTTGAAGCACAGGGGCACGAAATCACCTGGCAGGTCACTTCTTCAAAGGAAAAACATTTCAAGCTGCCTCCCATCCCCCAGGTAACCTCTGGCCTCAGAACTCACTGCCCTGCGTGGGGCAGAAGTTCTGGGCGCTCGAGTCCGCGTCCCCCGGGACACGAGGGTGACCCAAGGGCGCGCGGAGAGCGGCGGGACCCGGAGCGGCGCTCTCCGGGGTCACTCCCCTAGGACGCTCCGCAGAGCCAGGAGCGCTGCCCCACCCCGCCCGGGCCGCCCCTGGGGACCCCGCTCGGAGCTCCGCGGCTCCCCTGCTCCGTGCCGCGCCCACCCGCCCCCGGCACTCACGGTACGCTCCCGCGCCGCTATCTTGCCATCCCCTGCCGCCGGCTCTGTAGCCTCGGCCGCCGCCCCGGGGCTGCCCAGAGCCCGCAGCCGCCCGGGGGCAGGAGCCGCCAAGGAGGGGGCCGGGCACAATGCACCGCCGCCTCCGCCGCCGCCGTCTCGCCTCCCCTGTGCCGGCGCGAGGCTGCTCGAGGCGGCCACGGGCGAAGGGCGGCCCGCTGCGCTCTGCGAACCCCGCGGGCCGCCGCCGCCGCCAGAGCCTCACAGAGGCAACGGTAACGGCCACCGCCACGGCCGAGTCGCTCCAGCCGGGACTGCGGCGCGCGGGGGCGGCGCCTGCACGCCGCTCGGCTGGGGGCGCAGCGGGCCCGGCCCCGCCCCTGCCCCGCCCCTGCCCCCGGCCCCCGCCGCGCGCCCCCGCCGATCCCCGGCCGCGCGGCCGCGCGCCCGCGGGAATGCTCCAAGGAGTCGGAGGAACGCGGCCGCGCGACGGGCCCCGGACGCCGAGGGTGGTGCTTCCTCCGAGCCTCCGGTGGTGAGGCCGCTCTCAGAAGGTCATGGAAGCGCAGGGGAGAGCGAGGCGGCCGAGCCCAGGCAAATCCTCGCGAAAGGCCGAGTGCGCGACGGCTCTGCGGGGAGGACCGCGGCTGCCCGAACGCTGCCGCTGCTGCCGCTGCAAACAGTGCCTTGAGGAGAGGAAAGCGCGGAACCGTGTTTTCGCCGCCTCTGTAACCACTGCACACAAGAAAACCAGCTTCTGGGAGAGGGGGATGATTGTTGGGACTTTGCGAATTACCTAAACAGCCCAGGGCCGAGGCGCCGCCGCTCGCGGCTCTGTCCTCGGGTGCGGGGGGCTCCCCTGCCCGAGAGGGCCAGCGGGCGCGCCGAGAATATCCTGGAGCCATCTAGTCTTGCCTCCGAGACGGGGTGGGCTTATTTGTGCGGAGAAGAAACGGATCTCTTAATGGGGTGAGATTTTTCCTCCGTACATTGTTCCCATTTCCGCAGTTTCACTTGGCCTCGGTTTTCTAGCAGAGTAGTCACCAAATGAAATTAGCTGGAGAGCGTTTGATGGCGCAGAATCACGGTCTGAAGATGTTTACGCTGTATGCCGGACGCGTTTGATGGTGTTCTCTTTGGCACAATTAATTTTGCAAAGTTCAGAAATGTGCCAGCTAGAGCCCCTGGCACGCAGTCAGGACTCTACAGACACACCTTGAGTAGGAAATAGGCTTGTTTGTTTCATCTGTGATTTATGTGATGCACCAGCACCAAGGCCAACGTGCTTTTTAAAGACCTTTCGATGAAATTCCAAAGCAATTTATAAATTGGCAAAATGAAGCTTGTTTTGTAAAATAACTCTTCCTTGTTGATCATGTAATTAAATGGGCAACAAAACACCTGAAAGTACATTTATTGAAAAGTAGACTCCCAAAACAAAAATATGTATTTCACAGCTAGATACGGTCGCTATTAGCGTCTTAATGGCCAACTCCATCCATGTGCGTATTTTGAACACTAAAAACGCCTCCTGTTTGGATAAGGTCCTAAGACCTTGTTTGGATAACATTTTTCTATTATATGTACTCGAAACCAACCCCATTTAAGATGTTTACCCTTATTCTTGAGTCCTTGATGGTTTGGGAAATTTATCATTATTCATATTGCACAATCCTGTCACTGTCTTTTCCATTAGGCACAGTGCCTAAGGTCCACAATATTTTTAGAGGCCCACAAAAAATATTTTAATTTCTTTTCAAATCAGAAGGAAAAAAATTTGGGTTTAAGAAAGTATTTTAATATATATTAATATATTTGTTTTTGTGCTAATACAATCTTAAAATGTATATATATATGTGTGTGTGTGTGTGTATATATATATATATATTTTAGTGGAGTAAGGGGCTCAACGAAGGCAAAAAGGCCTAGGGCCCAAGAATAACATGATGTGGCCCTGTTGCCTGGGGTTGAAAAATCCCATTCCATGAGAAGAATTTAGTTTTAAGCATATTACATAAAATGCTCATTTCTGTGGGCTTGCTATAATAGAAAGATGGAGATTCAGAGTAGTGATAATGGCTAACAGCCACCTGATACACACCATGTGTCCATTACCTCTTAATCCTCACAGCACACCTGTGAAATAGGTACTATTCTCACACTTAGGAGGTAATGCAGGTTTTGTGGGGCCTACAATTTATGCAATTTGGGTGGTCCTCTTAAAGAAAAAGCAAATACTGTGTATTAGTCCGTTCCCACACTGCTATAAAGAACTGCCCGAGACTGGATAATTTATAAAGGAAAGAGGTTTAATTGACTCACAGTTCCACATGGCTGGGGAGACCTCAGGAAACTTAACAATCATGGTGGAAGGAGAAGCAAGTACCTTCTTCACAAGGAAGCAGGAAAGCATTGTGAGCGGAGGAACTTGCCAAACACAAAACCATCAGATCTCGTGAGAATTCAGTTACTATCACGAGAACAACATGGGAAAACTGTCCCCATACTCAAGTCACTTCTCTCCCTAACAAGTGGGGATTACAATTCAAGATGAGGTTTAGGTAGGAACACAAAGCCTGACCCTATCACACAGCATGTCCAGGCTGCCCCAGCACCACCCAATAGAAGGGAAAATGGCAGAGGGAAAGTCCAAGCGGAAAGAGACCTCAGTCTCAGCTAATTGTGGTGACAATATATTGCTTTTGCAAATTGTACATAAACATATGACCAGGTGGATGTATCGCCAAGGCTCCTGCCAAGGCCTGGGTTGGAGGCCTAGAGAAGATGCCTGAAAGTTTATGCTGTGTGAGCTTCACAGAAGACCTGCCTTCCACGTATACCCATTTTACAGGTAAGAAATTTAGGAATTTGCCACAGCTTCTAAGGAACACCACATTCCTTACACCATACTGAGGTACAATTTGAAGAGTTCCAGTATACGCACTGTTTCATGAGAAAAAACAGAGTTTATATATCTGTAACAAAGCAAGAGCTTTAAAAATATGTTAGCAATGTTTGACCAGGACATAACTCAGCTTGGGGCACCTGACTGCTGTCTGTGCTGTCAAGAATAAGTTTTTCTTATCGGTTGTATAAAAATCTGAATTAATCCATATGGACTCCTGAAGGAATTTCAGCTCAGTTTCAAATCTCATTGAGACTATTTTTACTTACTTTGTCATAGACCAGTCTATGTTGTAAATTCTAATTTATATAATACTCTTTGCAGTTTCATGAAGTGTTGCAAAATAAGTATCAGAACAAGAACATATTTTGTTTGATGCTTATATTGCATAATACAACGAGCCTTATCTCCATAAGTGTTTGTTGAATAAATAAATGAAACAGAGTAAGTCACAAAACTAGAAGTAAAAGTGTAGGTTTTGTCACAAGCTAAAATTGAATGGGACTGAAGTAGCAAAATGTTGAGCTGTAAGTACTTGCTGGATAAGCAGAACTGACTTCTTAATTATTTTGTGCTAAACGTCTATGATCTTCTTCACAGCGACTTACTGGCTGTTCTTTCTGTTTTTGTTTTGATAATTTATTTTCTTTTTTGTAAATGCTATTGCATTTGAAATGCATCATTATATAATAATGTTTAAATGAAACAAAAATCATAGTCACACCTGTAATGAAAGTTCTGGAAATGAAACGCTTTGTTTCTTGAACAGATCAATTACTCACAGAAACGGCAACCTTGAGTTGATGGGGATTTTTTCATTAAATCGCCTACATCTTGACCCTTAAACAGGCTTCTCTTTATGCGTGATCTAATATATATAGTGTTTATCAGTCAGCAGGAGAAGATATGGCTGTGTTCCTGGAATAAATTTTGGAAGCAAAAAAAAAATCTACAAATTAAGCATAGTTTATTAACCGGTGAATAATTGAAATGAGTGAAACTATTTTTCATTTTAAGCCTGACTGATAAATGTAGACTTAAATTGGTTTATTTTTGAGCACAGTGTTGGACAAGATTCAAAACTTTAATTATATCCCTGTAACATGAAGACATTTGAGAGTAATCAGCTAATTTTCTCTAGATTTTATGTTCTTTACCCAAAGTGGTTTGGAATGCTATTTGAGAGACATGAAAAATATGACAAAGACCATAAAAAGTAGTATCTGCTCAAAATTCTGTTTAGGATATTCTCTTTTAGATGCAATGATTTCAGGGTGCTATGTCAAGTAATTTGATAAATTATATCTCTAGCTTGGCCCCAACAGGATTGCATTTTGTCTTTTTTTTTTAGACAGAGTCTTGCTCTGTCGCCCAGGCTGGAGTGCAGTGGTGCGGTCTCGGCTCACTGCAACCTCCACCTCCCAGATTCAAGCAATTACCTGCCTCAGCCTCCCGAGTAGCTGGGATTACAGGT
Source organism: Hylobates moloch (assembly GCF_009828535.3). NCBI lineage: Eukaryota > Metazoa > Chordata > Mammalia > Primates > Hylobatidae > Hylobates > Hylobates moloch. The sequence continues at coordinate 34,916,849 of NW_026652292.1, forward strand.
GTCTGCCACCACGCCTGGCTAATTTTTTTGTATTTTTAGTAGAGACGGGGTTTCACCGTCTTGGCCAGGCTGGTCTTGAACTCCTGACCTCGTAATCCACCCACCTCGGCCTCCCAGAGTGTTGGGATTACATGCATGAGCCACCATGCCCAGCCTGTCTTTTGTTTATTTATACCGTGCCTTCTTCCAAAAGGGACTTAAGGTGGTTTATTTACAATGAAAGACAAATTTTTTTAAAAAAGAAAAGTTGAAATTCTGGCTAGACAAACAACAGCATTTGAGCATAAAACTGAGCCCAAGCTTCCTCATAGCAGTGAAATGGGGGAAACAAAGGTTTGCATAGCTCTCATTGTCAAGTGGAAGGAGTCCTACAGTTTCATCAGGAGAAAGCCTTTCCTGACCCAGTCTCTGGGAAGAATTTGTCTTAAGGGTACTTATCTGAGTGATACTCACATATCTAAGTTAAGAGGGACACTACACAACAACAATTTTGGCTATCTTTTGGCGGCACACAGAGCTAATTTTTTTCTGGTGATTAACTTCAAAATTGCTATTGTTGAAAGTAAGTAGTGAGACTCTTACTTGGTTGTTTCGTTTTTGTTTTTGTTTTCCCTAGCCTTTGAAGTCAAGCCAATGATGTAATATCAAGTCTTGATTTTCCTAGTTTCCTTCTCTATAAAAAGGCATTATTAAAAGTACCTACCTCATAGGGTTGTAGAGATGACAAAATGAGTTAATTGCTATCAAACCACTTATTGCTGTATCAAATTTACTGTAGCTTTCCTCAGCCAAGGTGTATATATATTTTTTTCTCCCCTCTTAGAAGTTGTCTTATTGTAGACCATCTGAAATCCCTTTTGGAAGGATGCATGCATATATGCCTGACACAAAGTAAGCAATAAATATTTGCTGTCAATGTTATCATTATTATGATTTCTACTACCACTCCTAAATCTATCAAAGCAAATACGGGAGCCTACTTTGGGAGTAGGAGTGATGGTGAGGCAGTTCTAGCCTCCAATTGTCCTTACAGAGTAAAGCTTAGAGAATTATGAGGAGTAAATTGGTATCACTGAGATACCCATAAAGCAGTCATTTTCCCTTTGGTTCCATTGTATTGTTTACCATCACCTCCTGTCCTCTATGACTTCACTTCGTTGTTTAATTTGAAGAATATGAAGTAAGAACACTTTCCCCTGATACACTAACATTTGCTTAACTCCCTGGGTCTTGGAGACCTCTTATACTCTTGGGAGGCTAAATGGCACAGCTGTTAAAGCCAACTCCCTGAGCCAAAAGCCTAGTGTTGGGGATTGTGGGAGCACCGCAAATGTCAAGAGAGCCAGTGACAGGAGGGAGGGAGACAGCCCTAGCAAACCCTCTCTTTCCAGAGTGAACTCTGCCCATCCCCTCTGCTCTGCCCCCTCTCCATGTGGTTGGTCCCAATTAACTTCTGTCTGATTGGAATCTTCATTTCACATTCTTACTCTTCCTCTCCTTAAGGAATCTTCTTGTTTCTCTTCTTGTCTCTCCCATCTTCTTTTCCACCTCCGTCTTCACCTATACCTTACTTCTTAGCCCTTGAGCCTCCATCCCTTTACCTCTTCCTTTTGACTTCCCAAGCACTCTCCTCTGTCCCTGCCTTTCTTTCTGTCCCCTTATTCTTATATTCTTATTCTTATCTGTTGACCAGAGTCATTTAGGGAGGCAAAGCAAAACATTTAAATTGATGCTACCTTCTTTCTTATAGCCCATCATACATCCAGAATACTGAGCTAATATTCTCAATTGAGCTAATGGATCCCACAAAAAAGCAATTTACTCCCTTTTGAGTGGTGATATTAAGCCCATTATTGAACGTATTCCTATGCTACTGCACTCAGTGCGTTGCCAGAGGTATCTTGTGCAAATGGAGAAAGAAGCCAAAAAATTAAGGGATTGAGCTGAGGTCCAGCCATGGGTGATGGAGTGGTTCAAAATTGAACTCAAATTCCTTAAATCCTTGAATATATTATTCTAAATATTGCACTTAATCCACCGCCTTCAATATTATGTACAAAACCCAAAAATCTAAAACTACAGGGGTGAATTTTTCTTTCCAGTTTCTGACTGTGAAGAATTTTCAGTGGTTACGCATTTGCCAATAGGCATAATTCAAGGTCTCTGAAACACTGGGTAGCTGAAAAATAACTAGTCAGTTAAATAATTAATTTAAATAACAGTAATGTCCCCAGGGTTTTCTTCGGGTACCTAATCGGGAGCACTGCCTGGGTCTCATATCGGGAAGACGAAAGTGGCCATCACTATGGCAGCTCTGGTAAACAGGGACATTTCTGTGGATGGTGATTCTACTGGAATTTAAGGTAACTGAGGACACCACTCTCACAGGGAAAGTCTGCAGCTTGGAATTTTTTTTCTGTGACATGCCCAAGAAATCTGTGTTTCTGGCTATTTTGTTCCCAGGGTCTTAGCTTGAAGGGCTGACAGAAACCTTGCCACTACCCTAATCAATGTAGTATCCCACTCAAATGTGAGTTCACATAGAATTCCATTCTACCTACCCAAGTAGTCTTGACCTGGACTATACCAATTAGTCTAACCTTACTGGATTTTTTCTTAACTCTAGACAAGAGAAACACAGCTGTGCAGGTGACTCTCAGGTTGGGAGATTAATATTAATTGGTTATTAACATAAAGAGTCCCCATGCTAGGCACTTTCTCTGTGTTTTATATATGTAGGTATTAGTCTCACTTTACAGGTGAAGAGACCAAAACTCAAAGGAGTAAAATAACAAAGATATGAATGCACCAGTCTGTTTAATTCCAAAGTCATCATAATTTATAATGATTTATAAGATGTTGTCTAAAAGTGGGGCTCAGAATTCATAATCACTAGAAAACATCGAACATTTATTAAGCACTTACGGCATGCCAGGTACTGTGTACCAACTCTGCCCATCTTCCCTACAACCCTGCAAGTTACAAGGAGGGTTGTCATCTCCATTTACAAATCAGGCAAAGAGGTTCACTAACTTGCCAAAGGCCACGCAGTTACTGACAACAGTGTGATTCAAACCTTGGCAGTCTGGCTCCAAAGCCCACACTCCTCATTCCTGAACTCTATGTTCCACTTCAGTGCTGGCCACTGAACCTTCTCCTGCCACTTCTAGTTTCAGGAGCTTCACTAGGATCTCACCTACACCGCAGTGCCGCTGTGAGTGAGGCTTTGACAAAGTTGGGTTTTGACTGAGTGCTGTCAAAGGCTCTTCTCAACCCAAAGGACATGCTCTGAATTCTGTCTCTCTTTAGTCCAAATGGCTCCTGTCCTTTGTCTCTGTTGGGTTGAATCTAACTCTTTCTCTCCTGCATTCCTGTCTCAGATTGTATTGCTCATTGAGATAGAGACTTGCTCTTTCCTTTGGGTGTTGTTTGAGTGCAGAATTGTGTCTCTGTAGGATCAGCCCATCCCCCTTCCCCACACTACTCTCTTCTGCTTTGAGACTCCATGATTGGATTTTTTTTTTTTTTAGACTACTGCCCAGGCTGGAGTGCAGTGGCACCATCACAGCTCACTGCAGCCTCGACCTCCTGGGTTCAGGTAATCCTCCCACCTCAGCCTCCCAAGTAGCTGGGACTACAGACATACCACCATGCCTGGCTAATTTTATTTTTTGTAGAGACAGGGTCTCATTATGTTGCCCAGGCTTGTCTGAAACTCCTGGGCTCAAAGGATCCTCCCATCTCAGCCTCCCAAATTGTTGGGATTACAGGTGTGAGCCACCACACCCAGTCCCCCATGACTGGATTCTCATACTGCTATTCACCTCTAGTGGGTTATTCCTTTCTTCAACCTTAAAGTGATGTTATATTCAAAACCACCAATAGCCGGGAGCATCCCTAGACACTTCTATTGGATTTAGAGAGTGTTATTTTTGTCTATGCCATATATATGCGTATGTATATATATATATATACACAAAATATATATATACACACACATACATATATATATATATATATTTTTTTTTTTTTTTTTTGAGTCAGAGTCTCACTTGTCACCCAGGCTGGAGTGCAGGGGTGCAATCTCGGCTCACTGCAACCTACACCTTCTGGGTTCAAGTTATTCTCCTGCCTCAGCCTGCCAAGCAGCTGGGATTACAGGTGCCTGCCACCATGCCTGGCTAATTTTTTGTATTTTTAGTAGAGACAGGGTTTCGCCACGTTGGCCAGCTGATCTCAAACTCCTGGCCTCAAGCATTCCATCCACCTTGGCCTCCCAAAGTGCTGGGATTACAGGTGTGAGCTTTCATCTTTATTTTGCACAGCAGTTTAGTAAGGAATTTGTTGAAATTATACTAGACTTATATTCAGTATTGAGCCTTGGATGTTTAATACTTTATCTTTAGAAAATAAAAATTTTCAGTTGAAGAACAAAGCGTATCAGTATTCCATTAATATAGATTTCAGTATAACAGATATAACAAAGAAAATTGTTCAATGAAGATTCCTTTCCTGCAAGTGATAGAAATACAGCCCTCACTAATTTAGGCAAAAAAGGAAGGGGGAAAGATCATGAAAAAGAATATTAAGTCCCAAATGGCAGTATAGCTATTGCCTAACTAATTTAGGCAAAAAGGGAAGGGAGAAAGGCCACATAAAAGAATATAAAGTCCCAGATGGTGACATAGCTATTGGGGGAGGGTAAATTCCTACATGAAAGAAGGTGGGAAGGGCAGACAGTGCCTTCACATGTCCACAAAACATATGAAATGAGATGATGTATATGAGAAAGCATCAAGTGGATAAAATATACCTCTGTCATGATTGTTGGTTTTTTTTAGACAGAGTTTCGCTCTTGTTGCCCAGGCTGGAGTACAATGGTGCAATCTCGGCTCATTGCAGCCCCCACCTCCTGGGTTCAAGTGATTCTCCTGCCTCAGCCTCCCAAGTAGCTGGGACTTGAGGCATGCACCGCCACGCCTGGCTAATTTTGTATTTTTAGTAGAGACAGGGTTTCTCCATGTTGGGCTGGTCTCAAACTCCTGACCTCAGGTGATCCCCCCGCCTCGGCATCCCAAAGTGCTGGGATTACAGGCGTGAGCCACTGCGCCCGGCCCCATTGTTGATTTTTAAAACTCAGTGTTCAACAAATATTTATTGAGTACTTAATACATATGCATGCTAAGGAAACAACAGTGAATGAGACAAAGCCCTTTGTCTTATGAAGACTCTTATGAAGCTTACGTAGTAAGACTCTCAAAACATGGTCAGAATGTCCTTGATTAGCCTGAGTTGCCAAAAAAGAAACGATTTTAAAATTAATTTTTATTGCTTTCTGTCTTTCATTTTTTCTTTCTTCCTATCATAGCACTAGATGAAGTTTTAGATATAAGCTTAAAGCCTGAGTACTTGATTTCTCAATGACTGAAGGTGAATTACAGCTCATAAAAATATTAGAATTAACATGTAATATTCAGCCTAAAAGATATAGGAAATATATTGTTCCTTTGATTTTAAATCCCTTTTAGTGGCTCAAAGTTAAAGTTTGCAGACATATCAGTTGGTTTAAAATCAATATTTTCTTCACTTTAGGCATTTTCTATTTGCTATTCAAGGGAGAGGAAAACATAAAGAATCTTTTTTCCCCAGCCACTAACACAGCAATAGATCTACATATAAATTGTTAGTTCCTTTCTTTTGTATTAATATCTCTATACTCTTGTTCACTATTTTCCAAAGGCATTGAGAAGTTAATCAGAAGTTCGTGAAAAAAGAGACTTTCTAATCAGAGAAGGTTGGATAACACTGAGTTAAACAGCTTTATAAGTCACAGGCCTTTTTAGAACCCTTAGTTCATTGTGGATCCTCAATTATAACATAATGTAATGTAATAATATAATATATGGGAGGACACTTCCCAACATTCATCCCTTTTCCTGGTAACAATATCTTGATTGTCCTTTAGGGAACCCATCCCTCATTCTTAGTCCCTGAGTTCTGGTGAATCTGTCTCCCATTCCTGGCTTTAGAAATGTTTATATGACAAGTGATTCATTGGTAAGTGTTAACAACCAATTCTAAAAAAAAAAAAGAAAATCCTTGATTTGTAGCATTTGACATTTTCCATGGTGTAAATACGCTTACTATGGCCAACTTCAAGCTACCAAGGTGAAATCACTAAACACGGAGTTGGGAAGAGAGGCACCTCATCAGCTCCTGGGAACCTGCAGCGCACAGTGTCAGAGATGACCCAGTCTAGTGAATCAGACCATTTATCCGTCTGGGCCCAGGACTCAAGCCAGACCAGCTCCTTAGGTCCAATTCCTTTGATTTTTTAAAGAACTGTTGTGAAAGAGGCACCATCTTTCACTGCGTTCGTTGAAAGGGAGGTATTGGAACCAATTCTGGTGATCTACTTTCCATGTGGTCTGTTTGGAAAGAGCCTGGCTGAGAATGCAGACCCTCAGAGAAGTGACTAGCAGAGCTGAGAGATGGAGAGAGACCAAATTCTGGTATCACTGTTGGAGTCCTTGGATCTTGTCCAGCCTGAACCTCTGGACATTGCTGTTACATGAGCCAATAAATCCCCTTCCTTTCTCTGTCTCTCATTCTGTTTCTCATCATCTCCCTCTTATCCATTATTTCTTTATTAATTTTTATTAAACCTGGTTGGTTTTTATTTCATTGAAAGAATATGACCATTCTGTATTTATTTATTTATTTATTTATTTATTTATTTATTTATTTATTTATTTTGAAGACCGAGTCTCACTCTGTTGCCCAGGCTGGAGTGCAGTGGCATGATCTGGCTCACTGGAACCTCCGCCTCTTGGGTTCAAGCAATTCTCCTACCTCAGCTTCCCAAGTAGCTGGGACTACAGGGGCACGCCACCATGCCCAGCTAATTTTTGTATTTTTAGTAGAGCTGAGGTTTTGCCATGTTGGCCAGGCTGGTCTCGAACTCCTGACCATAGGTGATCTGCCCACCTCAACCTCCCAAAGTGCTGGGATTATAGGCATGAGCCATCGCCTGGCCCAACCATTCTGTATTTCAAAGAGCCTGCCATGAGGTTGATATTCCCCCAGAGCAACTTAGGAACTGCCATTCTAGCTCATTCTCTCCCTACACCTCACAGAGACTGGGTACTGTGAGTAACTGTCTTCTAAACATCTGATCTGACTGCTTTGTTGTAAAGGCTGTTCAGATTCAACCTACTCAAAATTGAACTGATATTTTCTGCCGAAAACACACTTCTCCTATGACTCTCCTTTTCATTAACTTACGTACAAATTATGTGCCTGACCAGGAATATAACAGTGAAGACGATAAAGTTCTTGCCCTCATGGAGCTCTCATTCTAGAGAGAGAAAGAGACCATGTGTAAACACATAGGTAAATAATGTACCAATGGCAACTTGAAATAAGTGCTTTGGAAAAAAATTAAGTGGGTTTAAAGGGATAGAGAATGACAGGGGTTTCTATGGTAAATGGAGTAGTTGGAGGAGGCCTTCTTGAGAAGGAATTTTTGAGCAGAGAGGGCTAAATGAAATGAGACAAGGGCCTATGGGAGTTTCTGGGGGACCAACAGGCACATGGTTGGCATGTTCCAGAACTGCAAGGAGGTCAGTGTGGCTGGAGTCCAGAAGCATGGGGAGGTTAGAGAGGTATCTGGGGGGCCAATTAGGTGGGATGTTGTAGGCAGGATAAAGGACTCTTGAATTTCTTCTGCACATGATGGCAAGATTGGGAGCATGAATCCGTCTGCCCCATGTGTGAGGAGTAGATTATAGGGGTCAAGAAGAGACACCACACTGAGGGGCTGAGTATAGTTAGTCAAGGGAGTGACCATGCTGGCTAAGACCACCCTCCTAGCTATGCTGGTTGGGCATCATCTTTGACTTTTTCTTCTCCCTCGTTTGCTACGTTCGTGCATACATGCCCAACTGGGGATTTTGTTTTTATAATGCACCTTACAGCCATCAGAAGCAGGTTGAGCATCCCAGGATGCAGACTCTAGGACAGAGATTAGTGTGGAGGAGGTTTTTTGAGAGTGCTCTTGAGACAGTAGTTTGTCAAAGGGAAGGAAAGAAAGCACAACTGGGTAGAGAAAGAAGTTCAACTGCAGTGTGGTGAGTTCTGAGGCTAAGATGGCCCTTCAGAGCTGTCCTGAGCTGTGGTGAGAGGTAGGGGCCTTTACACCCCCAGTGATGATCAGTCATTGATGCCACCATCCCAAGAAGGTCATGACCTTGGCCGAGGGCCCTCTTTTGGCAGCATTCCCAGTGACTTGGATAATCTGATCATTATTACTGAAAGGGAGGTCTGGGCACCATATCGCAACACCCTGGTACCACATCACCCATTTTTACACTTGTTACTGAAGCTGCCTTGATTTAATTTCTCATTCTTCCTGCTTAGATTATAGCCCACCATTCTATCTCAAGTTATACTCCAAAGTAAAAGTCAAATTAGTCCTTATTGCCTACACAATGACATTTAGACTCAGCACAGCACTGAGACTCTTCAAGAGCCAGATGTCATCCCCTACTGCAGGGTTCACCGGACTGTGTCCTGTTAGGAACCAGGCTGCTCGGCAGGAGGTGAGAAGCAGGCGAGCAAGCATTACCAGCTGAGCTCCACCTCCTGTCAGATCAGCAGCAGCATTAGATTATCATAGGAGTGTGAACCCCATTATGAACTGCACATGCGAGGCATCTAGGTTGTGTACTCCTTATGAGAATCTAATGCCTGATGATGTGATCTGAGGTGGAACAGTTTCATCCTGAAACCATCACCCCCACAACCCCAGTCCATGGAGACATTTTCTCCCATGGAAACTGGTCCCTGGTGCCAGAAAGGTTGGGAGCCACTGCCCTACTGTGTGTCTTACAATATGGGCAGACAAGCCCAATTGGCACACCCTAAAATCGCACTGTTGCTTGAACCTGAAATGTTGTCTTTCCACTCTATCTATTAAAATCCTATTCTTCAAAGCTAGATCAAATTCTACCTCCTCTTTCCAAAGAATCTTTATTCTGATATTCATTTCATTCTGCCTAGAGTATGTTGCTTATTTGTTAGCTGGGTTAGTGCAGTAATGAGGTCCTCATCATTTTATTCCCCCTCAGTTCTTTACAGCATTTAACATGGTGGACTCCCGATAAGTGTCAGTTGACTTAGTCTGTTTCAGCCTTCATCAATGGCTAGATGATATCCTGAGTGGCAGTATAGCAGAGGGGTTACCAGCAGAGATTCTGGACCCATACTATCTTGATTCTCCACCATTTAATAGGTCCATAACACTTAGATAATTAAGCATGCTATACCTCAACTTGCCCATCTGTAAAATGAAGATAATAATCCCACCCAGTTCTTAGGGCTATGGTTAAGATTAAATGAATTTGTCTAAGTAGAGCATTTAGAACAGTGGCTGCTATTTAATAAGTACATATAAGTGTTGGCTTATATTGGTACCTAAAGATTATTAGGGGACCTGCCCAAGTCACCAGTTCCCAAGGTAGTCCATGTTCATCAAGACTGTCCCAGAAGAGAGTGCTGTTCTTGCTGAGATGCTGTGAAGAGGCCTTCATACAGTTCTTCTGTAGGAAAATATAATAGAGTTCTTGTTTTCCTCTTATGAGCATACCTTTAATGAGTGAGGATTTTCTTGCAAAACATTTTGGAATTCTGTGCTTTCCTGAGGCTTTTTCGGTCTGGACTTAGACTGGGTTTTAGAATGAACATTATGCACTTTCCCGGTGTTGCAAGAAAAAAAAAGTACAAAGCATCATATTTATAAATGAATAGATTCATGGACACTTTAGAACTTAGAGTTCACCTATTGTAGGGGCAAGAAAACAAAGAGATTAAGTGACTTGCCTAATTAAAGGACAAAGTTACTTAATAACGTTAGCCAATTTTTGTCTGAAGATGCCATTTTTTCAGCATGTATAATTCAGACAAAAGTAGATCTAACTTGCTAAATCTCCACAGAACAAAAAAAGGAACTCTTGTTTAATTTTAAGGCTATTGTGTTATTTAAAATTTATCCTAGATTTGGCACAATACTTACTGGTCTTATAATTAATTACCTTTTCTCATGAGCAAAAATAGTTACTATAATTATTCATTCATTTGTGTATTCATTCATTACTCAAAAGCCATTTGTGAGTCCCTTTTATGTACGAAGCACTGAACTAAAAATTGGAAACTTTGGAAATGAATAAGTCCTCGTGTTCTGTGACTGGCTCACATCTGTAGAATCTGTGTGTGTCTCCTGAGTAGTCCAAATTTAAGCAACTTCAAAATGTGGGTGTAGGCTGCAACTCGATCTTCATCGGCCAAAGGTTAAATATTGTTAGCCACAATGTCAGTGATCAGATTCAGAGCCAAGGTGCCGCTATATACAACCAGTTATCATTAAGTGAGCATCTTTCTCTAGAAACAAACAAATAATATGCACTAGTCGGCCGGGCACAGTGGCTCACGCCTGTAAACCCAGCACTTTGGGAGGCTGAGGCGGGCAGATCACTTGAAGTCAGGAGTTCGAGACCAGCCTGGCCAACATGGTGAAACCCTGTCTCTACTAAAAATACAAAAATAATTAGTCAGGGGTCGTGGTGGGTATCTGTAGTCCCAGCTACTTAAGAGGCTGGGGCAGGAGAGTCACCTGAACCCGGGAAGCGGAGGTTGCAGTGAGCCAAGATTGCGCCACTGCATTCCAGCTCAAAAAAAAAAAAAGAAAAAAAAAAAAAAGCACTAGCCTCCTTTTCCTCCTCTCCTTTGCTGCTACTGATTGAGCTGTATAAAAGCCAGAAGAAAAAAGATGACATTACAGATTTTGTAGCACAATGTCTTGTTATCATAATGCAATATTAATGCAGGCATTATGTTTCTATGGGATGTTAAGCATAAAGTGAAAAAATATCCTATGGTCAATGAATTTGGAAACTTCTGGTTGAACAACCTTAAAAATGTGTCTTTTAGTGTGCTTCCCTTTCTGAACTTTTAGCATGCTAATATGCATCGTGAATCTCTAAGAGAGGCTAAAACATTTGACCTAAGTCAAACTAACTTGCCTGTGGAAGCTTTTGTTTGCAGGGAGGGCATTGCCCATGAATACTTTCAAATCGAAGGTCAATTTTGTAAGTTTCTATAGTTCATCATCCATTAGGTATTGCTTTTTTCTAATAAAAAGGATTGTTTTTACTATAGCTTAAGCCCACTTTATCTTTGAATATTATTATGGAGAAAAATGGTTCAAAATCGTCTGTGTAAGAATCTTGTCTTTACTTGTATATTAATCTGTTCTCACATTACTATAAAGAAATACCTGAGACTGGGTAATTTATAAAGAAGAGAGGCTTAATTGGCTCACAGTTCTGCAGGCTATACAGGAAGCATGGCAGCTTCTGCTTTTGGGGTGACCTTAGGAAGCTTCCAAACATGCAGAAGGCAAAGAAGGAGCAGGTGTCTTACATGGCAGGAGCGGGAACAAGATAGATAGAGTAAGGGAAGGTGCTACGCACTTTTTAAACAACCAGGTCTTGCAAGAACTCACTCACTATCATGAGAACAGCACCAAGGGGAGGGTGTTAAATCATTCATGAGAAACCTACTCCCATGATTCATTCACATCCCACCAGGCCCCACCGCAACATTGGGGATTATAATTCAACATGAGGTTTGGGTGGGGGCACAGATCCAAACTATATCAACTTGAAAATCCTTATAAAGCACCCCTCAACATTTGTGCTACCACCTGTTTATCCAGAGCTTATGACAGGCATCTCCAGTCTATCCTGGTGCTCCCTCCGTGCGGGCCTGAAGGGGGATCAGAATATCTTTCCAATGCTATGCTTCAGGCAGTCATTTCCAATCCATGAAATGTAACCTGCTGGATTGAAATGAATTTGCCATGGTTGTTAACAATAGCTACCCCTTAATAGCACACCTACTACATGCCAAGCACTTTGTGCAGCCTTTTACTTAGAATCTGTTATTTCATCTCCATTTTAACTACCATCATAGTCATCTAAGTCACCATCATCTCTCACCCAAACTGTTGTGATCACATCCTAACCAATCATACTCCTTCCCTACACACTAAGAAACAGTTCAAACTGTGTGCATGGTCTATATAACCTGCAAGATGTGGCCGCTGCAACTTTCCCCATCTTTGTTTCTGTCACTCTCCTGTGTTCTAACCATTGATCCACAGCTGGATTGCAGGTTTGGAAATTCAGCCTTATTAGTTCACTAGAAGGGAGCAAAACCCTAGAGAATCAAGTCACACTAATCAGCTCACAAGAGCTTAATGTGTAATGCACAATACCAATTTACTAATTTAAAATGAGAAATGCAACAATTAAACCAACCAGATGTTTGTGTTGCTTGTCTGTGACTTCTTTCTGGAAGCTAGTAGTAGCCATCAGGAGCTGTTGAGCTGGAATCAGGCTGCCTGAGTGTGAATCTTGACTCTCTGCTTACTAACTAGGTGACCTCAGGCCAGTGGGTCAGTGTGCCTTTTGATGTCTACTTCACCATCAGTAAAGTGGGGGATAATAATGAATCCTACCTGTCTGCGTTGTGGTGAGGAGTGAATGAGAAAACACACCTGTTACATATTACCATATTACTTAGAACAGAAGTTGATGCATAGTAAGCATTCAGAAAATATTAGCGACTGTTCCTAGAATGAAAACCTACTGAAAGAACTAACTTAATAGCAGAGCAAATGAAATTAAATAATTTTAAACAGAATTTCTTTTGCCAGTGTGTTGACCTTGTAAGTTACTGTTTATGCGTTCATCCCATTCAGTAGTTACTGACACCCAAATAATTTCAGACATGATCAGATGCACTTGGTAGTCCCCCATCGCATAAATATAAATGAATGAATGGATGAATACTGAAATGTAAATTTACAAATCAGCATATATTTTTGCACTTGCCTGATTTTGTCACCACTCCCACCCTATTTCCCAGTCCTCTTTTTGCCTTCAGCTTAAAAGGCTTAAAAAGCAATCAAGGGGCTGGGCGTGGTAGCTCACACCTGTAATCTCAGCATTTTGGGAGCCTGAGGGGTATAGATCACTTGAGGCTGAGGCTGGCTGATTACTCGAGACCAGCCTGGCCAACATGGTGAAACCCCGTCTCTACTAAAAATACAAAAATTAGTCGAGCATGGTGGCATATGCCTGTAGTCCCAAACTACTTGGGAAGCTGAGCAAGGAGAATTGCTTGAACCTGGGAGGCAGAGGTTGCAGTGAGCCGAGATGGTACCACTGCGTTCCAGCCTGGGCAACAGAGTGAGACTCCATCTCAAAAAAACACAACACAACAAAAAAAAAGCAATCAAGGTAAGCCCACCACTTTAAAGCCTGGCCTGCCACTGCATCTGGTCTTTACTCTCCCCTCTGCTTACTCGTGTCAGCCACACTCACTGTCTCTTTTCCTTACACATGCCAGACTCCTTCCCTCTACAGACTTCCCTCATGCTATTTCATCTGCCTGAAATTTGTCACCCCAATTCTTGGCCTGGCTCATGTCTACTTGCCTCAGAGACTCCTCCCAGACCCCCGGGACTGGTTAGATTCCTTTATTGCAATTTTCATAATTGTCACTAAATGGCCATTGTTTACCATGGGTATTCCTTCCCAATAAAATCAATGAGGACAAGGACACTTTTTTGTTTGCTGCTGGATCCCCAGTCTTCAGCACATGGGTAGGTAGTCAATCAATCATTGTTGAATGAATGAATTTAATCTTCTCAACAATTTTCTGTAAGGGAAAGTCAAGGCTTTGAGCTGTCAAGTGACACACCTCAGTTACACAGTCAAACTGAGAGCAAGTTCAAACTCAGGTCTTTCAACGAAAGCCCTTTACTACCCAGCACTGCTGCCACTTGGTTTCTGCAAGTTACCTAACTATCTACACACACCATCATTTTCCTTAGCTTAGACTATACTCTACTTTGCATCCTGACGGTCACAGTCTTTTCCTAAGCTCTGGACTTTTGCTTTCATTCTTGAGCCTATCCAAACCTTCCCCATAATATCTGTACACATTGTTTTACCTCTCTAGCTAGAATATGTTATATTTCATCCTATCGAGACATCTTTTGTTCCCCTGCAACCCTGCAATTCCACACCTACGTATATACTCAACAGGAACTTGTGCATATTTTCACCAAAAGGCATGCACTGAAATTGTCACAGCATACTATTCATAGTAACTCCAAACTGGAAACTATCCACATGCCCATCCAAGCAGAACAGATCAACTGTTTTGTATTCGTATGTCATATTATATAACAGCAAAAATAAATGGTCTAAACTTTACACAACACAGATGAATCTCACAAACGTGATGTTGGAGGAAATAAGTCAAGAACATTCTATATGATTCCACTTAGAAAAAGTTCAAAAACTGGCAAAATTAATTTACAGTATTAAAAGTCAGGAATGGCAGCTACTCTTGGAAGAGTAGTGATTGGAAGGGGATGGTGAGGGCCCCAGGGTACTGATAATGTTGTTAGTGTTTAGCTTATAAAAATTCACCAATATATACATTTATGATATGTGCACTTATATTTATGTATATTATACTTTAAGAGGTTTTATAAAACAACTTTGTGTCTGTTTCTGATTACTTCAATTTACAGAGACAAGTTTGCAATCTGATGCCATTGTCTGATGTGCTGGTTACCCACTATTTGCCCAGAGAGAGCTTCCTATACATGAAAAGAGACCACTCTGAATTGTTTAAAGTCTAAATTGTGGCAAATGTGAAGAACACAGGGCTGCCTGCCATAGACTGTCAGAAATCCACTAATGGCTGTGCTGAGTCCATGGGCAGCTGTGGTTTGGGGCACAAATTAACAAACACGCGTTACACAGTCTGCTGATCCAGAAAATGTGCTGGACTGGTTTCCTATCTCTCATATCTCTTCTCCATCCTCTGTAGGACCCAGAGGCCCCCCACCTATAGGCTCACGCCTGCTCTGGGTTCTGGGACCAATCCTGTCCTTAGGGGGAAATTTAAAGAGACAGGTTTGCGTAACTGAGGTGACCCAGGCTCAAGTTAGTTGAGCTCAGATACTTGGAATGGTAGGCCTGGAAAGGAACCTTGTGAAAATTGCTGTTTCTAGGATTCATTCCTGTGTCACTGGTTTTGCATTTTGTTTGAGAAAGAGATGCAGAGGAAGGTGATGGGGGAAGGGCATCATAATGCTGTGGGAAGAGCATGGCTTTGAAATCAGACTGCTGGGCCCACATACTAATGCCGTGGTTTAATCAGCCACGTGGCCTGGTTATATTCCTCCCTGAGCCTCTGTTTCCTCATCTCTATGGTAGGGATAAAAGAACCAAATTTAAAGTTGTGAACATCAAAAACCACCTTGCTGGTCTGAGTCACTATCATCTGTCTGTTATTGCAATAATCTGCTAACAGTTCTCTCTGCTTCCTGCTTGCTCCACTGCCATCTGTGGTCAACATCATATCCAGAACAATCCTGTTTAAAAATGTTAACTTGGATGATTCTTTCTTTTGCTTAAAACCTGATCATGCCTTTCAGTTTCTCACAGGTAAGAGCCAGAGTTCCTATGATCATCTAAAACAGGCATAACCTTGCTCAACCTTGGCGCTCTTGACATCCAGAGCCAGATAATTTTTGGTTAAAGAGGGTTGTCCTGTGCATTATAGGCCTCGCTTTCCATGACAGACTTGCCGGCATTTTCTTGGTTCCACTTGACTATAATGCAAGCCAGCACTCGCAGTCATAGAAACGTGACACCACCTGATAAGCAAACAACTACAAATGCCAAGAGCGAAAGAAGGCTTGGAGGCCTGGCTGGTTGTCATTTTTAATGTGTTAACGTGACATTAGACAGTTCCTTTGGCAGGTATCACAATAGTGTCAGCAGGGAATCATCTGGTTACAGTAGTTAGTTGCCTGTGATAAAGGATCAAGTAATCAAGTACGTATTATTTCTATCTCAGATTTTCTTCATGCCTGTTGCAGGGAGGGATTCGGGGCAATATTCAGACACATTCAAAGCACAGAGTTGTGAAAATTTGTCAAGCAACACTCTGAAACTAAATTTTGAAGTATAAATAGATCTGTGGACACAATCCTAAAGTGCTCACATAAGCAAAACCATTGATTGAACCATAATGCATTTGAGATAAAATTGGAAATCATTTATCAAGCTGTCAGTGGAATCGATTTGAACTGACACTGATGACACAAACAGATACTGAAGGTTGTAAGAATTTCATGAAAAGCTCAAGGCATTCAAAGACACCAGTTAAAAAGATTTTTATGATTTGGTTTCTAAACATCTGGTCATGGTATTCAGCCAACTCATTCTCCTCCCTCTCGTTTCTTCTCATCCTGACTTAATGTCTGAATATGAAGCTAACAATGTAGGAGGACGTAGTGCTGATTGATGGAAAGAAACAGATATTTGAAGCTACGTTTTGAGTGTCTAGATCTAATTGTAAGTGGAGCCCTGATTTCAGCTGACTGACACCTCTTGCTCTGCCTACCCACCTACTCCTTCCTTTCTGGTTATTCCCTACCCAGCTGTCAGGACTTCCACTTCTCACACCTGGCCAAATCTCCCCGGTGCCAGTCGTCTGCCTAGACTGCCCCTTCACCTGTTCCCACACTGTCCAGATAGTGCCTTACCTGCCTTGTCTTCCTCCCACAAGAACCTGAACACCCTCCTCTTCCTGCCCTCCGACTGATAGCATCCCCACCTCCCAGACACCTTCCCAGAGTGCTTATCTCCGGTTTTGACATGTCCTGTCCTGTCAACCAAGAACTTCATCCTCTCAAAAACCATGGACATTTTAGCTCTCTAACAAATGTTTGTTTTGCTTAAGACAGTTTGAATTAAGTTTCTGTCACTTGCAACTGAAATAGCCCTTGATCTTCATTGGTAACAGAACTTAATCTTTCTAAAGCAGATTGGGTTTGGTTTTATTTTTTTGAAAGAGCTAAGGGTCACTTAGAATCAGGCTTTTTGAACAACATAAGCATTTAAGCATGAAAGTATCATTTGTGCATTAAATATTTTGCACTAAAATGTAATGAATGTAAACTCAAATGTGATAAAACTGATTTCATACATGCTTCCAGGAATTCCAAGGAGGACCCTCCATGGTGCCTTCTTAAATTGAAATGACATTTATTTAAATGCATGTTATCACATGACTGTTAATCAAACAGTGGCTTTAGAGTGGCGTTTTTCCAAGGTGTGGTTAACAGACCACCTGCATTGGTAATATCTAGTTTAAAATTCAGATTCCTAGGACCCATCCAAGGCCCATTAAATCAGAATCTCTGACAATTGAGCCTGAGAATATTCTTTTCCTTTTTCTTTTCTTTTCTTTTCTTTTTCTTTCTTTCTTTCTTTTTTTTTTTTTTTTTTTTTGAGACAGAGTTTTGCTCTTGTTGCCCAGGCTGGAGTGCAATGGTGTGATCTCAGCTCACCACAACGTCTGCCTCCCAGGTTCAAGCGATTCCCCTGCCTCAGCCTCCCGAGTAGCTGGTATTACAGGCATGTACCACCACACCCAGCTAATTTTGTATTTTTAGTAGAGACAGGGTTTCTCCATGTTGGTCAGGCTGGTCTCGAACTCCCAACCTCAGGTGACCCGCCTGCCTTGGCCTCCCGAAGTGCTCAGATTACAGGCCTGAGTCACCGCGCCCAACAAAGAATATTCATTTTCGATAAAATTCCAGGTAACTACTAGACACTATTTCTTTTCTTTTTTTAGACAGAGTCTCACTCTGTCGCCCAGGCTGTAGTGTGTAGTGTAGTGGTGCGATCCTGGCTCACTGCAAACTCCACCTCTTAGGTTCAAGTGATTCTCATGTCTCAGCCTCCTGAGTAGCTGAGATTACAGGTGCCCACCACCACACCCAGCTAACTTTTTTTTTGTATTTTTAGTAGAGACAGGGTTTCACCATGTTGGACAGGCTGGTCTCAAACTCCTGACCTCTGGTGATCTGCCTGCCTCAGCCTCCTAAAGTGCTGGGATTACAGGCGTGAGCCAGCACGCCCAGCCTAGACACCATTTCTTTAAGACATGTTTTATATATATATATTTTTAGTTCACCTTCAAGTGTACTGTCCTAACCTAAAGAATAATTCCAAGAACACTTCCTCATTTAGACAATCAATACAGAATGAGTACACCTGTGAAAAGTGGTAAAGGTTCAGAAAATTTAGAAATACTTAGAAGGCATTAGTCACCTTAGGCTCAGTTAGCTGTGGTAACAAATGATGCAAAATATTAATGGCTTACAATGTCAAAGACTTACTTTTTATGCATTTACATTTCCATTCTAGGACTCTCCAGAACTCTAAGATGTCAGAACAAACTTTGGGACATAGCTGGTCTTGTAGCAAAGGATACAAAGAATCGACGAACTACATCTGGCTCTTCGAGTGTCTGACAGAAGCAACACACCTTACCCACAGCCATGATACATTGGCCAAAACAGGTCATGTGGCCACACCTGGGGTCAGTGAAGTAGCGAAGGATAATATTTCTACAGAAAAGGGATACCACAGGGAGGAGCAGCCAACATTTTGAATAGAAATATAGTCTGCTATATAGGACATTTCATAAAGTAGGTTAAATGTTTTTTGAAAAAAAAA
Source organism: Hylobates moloch (assembly GCF_009828535.3). Taxonomy (NCBI): domain Eukaryota; kingdom Metazoa; phylum Chordata; class Mammalia; order Primates; family Hylobatidae; genus Hylobates; species Hylobates moloch. The sequence goes on from NW_026652292.1 coordinate 34,935,523, forward strand.
AAGGAGAATCTATGTATGGTCAGATGAGTTTAGGAACTCCTACATAATACCCATCTCTAGAGCTATGCAATGTAAACTAGCACACTGAAGGCTCTCAGAAGTCCTGCAATAGAAAAATAAAATCAAGATTGTTTAACCCCAAGTTTCCAAGCTTTGTTTCCATGGAACATTTTCCAAACACCATCTCAACATACCTCAATAATTTGAGGTATACTCACCAAGGAAGTCATTTATGTTACAGGCAAAATACTGTAACACTTTCTTCTACTATAAAGCATTCATTTGAGCTATTCCTAATAGAATGTTGCATAATAAACTCCGTGTAGCTTTGAGCTATTCGTATGTTTTTAAAAATGTGATATTCTACTAGGTCATCCAAAAACCTGCGGAATTCTATGCAAATATCTTAATATTCTTTGAACTAGTTACAGGCTGTTGAAATTTAACAGTGTTAATGGAGAACACATAAGAGGTGACTCTAATAAGCTAGCTCTTCCAGGTAGAAGAGTGTTCCAGAAAGGATTTTAATTTTAAATCCTTCTCATTACTATGTTTGCAATTAGGCAATTCCTGTAAATTGAAGCAATGCACTTTTTTCCCCATTTATGGGAATCTGTCATTTTAGAAGTTCATAAATAAGTTCTGCAGTTATAAATTAGTATAAAAGTACTTAATTCTATGAGAGTCATCATCAGGGAAGCTCATTTTCTACTTTTTCTCCACCTCCACCCAAATGCATCCTTGTACCTCCTCCACTGGGATACTCATAAGGTGCAATGTGATTTATGCTGCTGTGGAAGTGGAGGTTCTTGTTTCTCAAAGTCACTATGGCTGGAGTGTGCCACAAACAGAGGTGGCTGTGGTTGCCTCCTAATTCCTCCAGTTTTAAGTCATTATGGTGATCATCATTTTGAAAACCCATCCTCTCTTCTCTCCCTGCCACCTTCCTTTCCCTTATCACTGCCTCCCAGTCAAAGTTTCTCTGGCTCTTCCTCCTAGATCTACTCCTTAAATCATGGGGTTCCTCCAAATTCTTCCCTTGACACTCTTTTCAAGTCACTTTCTACGTCTGCCAGAGTGAATTAATCTGCTACCTGGCCTTCTGCCCCACCTAGATCTGTCTCCACCCCACATTGCTCCTAGCTTCGGTCCAGTATTCTAACTGCCAGTAGGTCATCTCCACCTGGTGCCTCACATCTGCCTCAAAATTAATGTATCCCAAGCAAAACTCGTCATTTTCCTTTCCTAAACCTGCTCTTTTTTTCCCTCGTTCCAATTCATTGCTTCAGCACCAATTGAGCCTCTTCAGTAAAGAATGAGGCATTTTCTGTGGCTCCTCCATCTCTGTCACCCCTAAGCTTCACCTCATGCCCACCTTCAGCCTCTGCAGCCCCATAAATATGAGACTCGAGATCTTCTTCTCTATCTCCGTGTGCTTCAGATGCTTATTACCACTTTCTCGGCTTCTGAGAGTGGGATATGGATTCTGGCACCCAGACTGCTTGGGATGGAACTCTAATGCTACAGTGTCTTTGGAGTGACTTAGCCAAGTTATTCAACCTCTCTGTGCCTCAGTTTCCTCATCTATAAAAAAAGGATCATTACAATATCTACCACAGGGGGTGGTTGTGAGTATTACTTTGGTAAATAGGTGCAAAATGCCTCACACATGGTATGTGCACAATAAATTGTGGTGGTTAGGATTATAACAATGCTTTAGCTGATTTCCCTGGTACTAGCATCCTTCCCCTCCTACTAGAATCATCTTTCTAAGAAAAAAAAAAATCTTATCAGGTCACTCCTTAGCTTCTGCTGGCTTTCTACCATTTAAAGACTAAAACTCAACTTTCCTAGCAGGACATTTAAGACCCTTTGAAAATCGTTCCCAGGCTACCTTTCTGGAGTATTTCTGGCTGTCTTTCTCTAAACGCGGAGTCTGTACTCTCAGCCAATCTGAACTTCTCACCATTCCTCAACCACTCCATGCCCTTTCATAGTCCTGTGCCTTTTCAGTGACTTTTCTGTGCCTTTTCTGTGTTAATCAGCTTTCCTAAGGTACACTGCGGTAACCAGCATCCCATGTCTTGGAGGTTTTCAACAGCAAGGTCTATTTCTTGCTTGTATACTACACATTGGCTGCAGGTTGGCCTCAGCTTTATTCCAAGAGTCTTCTTTTTTCTGGGATTGAAATGAAATGAGCAGGTCCTTTCTGGAAATGGTTTTCTCATATGTCAGAGGGAGAAGAGTAATATTGGAATGTCATGATGAATTTTGCTCATAAGTGATACAAATCGCTTCTGTTCACATTTTATTGGCCTGAGCAAGTCACATGGCAAAAACCGACCTTAAATGGGGCGGGGAAATATAAACCTGTCACAGGGAGATGGGACAAATAATTGGAAACGATAATGTAATCTCACACACTATCCTATATTTGAAATGCCTCACACATTCCTCCCTTTCCCCATTCTTAAAACCTTCAAAGCTGCATTATCACTTCCTTTGTGAGGCATTTCTTTTGCCACCAGGTAGAGTTAGCTCACTTCTCTGCATTCTTGCAAGCCTCACTTCTAAGAATGTGCTTATTACATTGGACAAATGACCACTTCTTTTTTTTTTTTTTTTAGAGATGGGGTCCTCACTGTTGCCCAGGCTGAAGTGCAGTCTCATGATCATAGATCACTGCAGCCTCGAACTCCTGGGCTCAAGTGATCCCTGCTCCTCAGCCTCCCAAGTAGCATGTGACACCATGCCTGGCTACAGCCTCTTCTTGATTTCTCCATTGCCAGTTCTAAGCATCTCAGAACATACTGACAGAATGAATAAATCAGGCAGTTTGTTGCTTGGCAATTCATTAGACAGGATTGGGAACTAATATGCAGAGGTAGGTGACCAAGTAACTCCTTCAATCAGGCAGAAAGGAGATGGAAGGACCAGTGAGACTCAGTTTGGTTTTTTCTCCATGTTCACTAAATACTTACATCATTTTCTTATTTTGCCCTCAGTCTGTTGCTATGCAAGAACAAATACCTTAGAGATATACTATTTATGCAAACAGCCTTGGGCATTTATAGATATATAATATTCAAATTAAAATAAATTATGCACATATAGTGTTCGTTAAAACTTTGCTTCAAATCAAGTGATCTATTAAAAGGACAAGACCAGCAAAATTATCTCCATGAACCACCAGTAAGCTTCATCTTTAGTAACCTTTCTGGACAATACTAAATCAAATTGCCAGGTTTTCAGTGTTACCTCCAAAGTACTGCAGATTCATCCGCTGCCAGCATTTCACTGGCACTGTCTTAGTTTCGGTTCTCATCACTGTTAATCTGCACTTTTATCACAACGCTTACTTGGTTTCCTTCTGCCCAGGGAATTCCCTGCTGCCACTTCCTCAGCACCTTTCAATCAAGAAGCTATTCATCAGGCATTGCCTTCCTTCTGAACCCTCTCTGATGCTCTATCTTCACCATCCTCCAACAGAGTTAAATCCGGTCTCTGTGTAACTTTTTATCATTGTGTTTGATCGCATTGCATTGTAATTATTTGTTTATTTGTCTGTTTCCTCTTGATGGAATAAGAGTCATCTGAGAACAGGCACTGCAGTATGCTAATTCCTCCCTATACTCAGAACAGAGTGCCTTGCACATACATAACGTGTTCAATTGATGCTTGCTTGTTACATGGAGCTGCTGTTGAACTGAAGGACAAAATTATGATTTATAAATTTCATGATCAGTAATATGGTACAACTTAAAACACTTTTTTGATCTTGCATTCTAACATATGCTAATATTTTCATGATACATGGAGAATGGAGTGTTTCTAGTATTAATGATATGCTTTATATTAAGTAATGTAGATTTTCACTTTCATATATAAGCACCATGCAAGACTTTTTGGAAATGAACCAATTCTCATGAGAACTTATTAGTGTATTAAGAAAACACCGACACCAAAAATTCAGGCTAAAAAAGCAAAAATAAATAAATGAGACTACAACAAACTAAAAAACTTCTGCACTGCAAAGGAAACAGTCAACAAAAAGAAAAGGCAGCCTACAGACTGGGAGAAAGTACTTGCAAAGCACATATCTGATAAGGGGTTAATACCCCAAATTTATAAAGAACATTTATAACTCAATAGCAGAAAAATAAATAACCTGATTTAAAAAGGAGTAAAGAACCTGAACAGACATTTCTCCAGAGGAGACATAAAAATGATCAACAGGTATATGAAAAGGGTACTCAACATCACTAAACACCATTGATATGGTTTGGCTGTGTCCCCACCCAAATCTCATCTTGAATCGTAACTCCCATAATTCCTATGTGTTGTGGGAGGGACCCAGTGGGAGATAATTGAATCATGGGATTGGTTTCCCCCATATTGTTCTCATGGTAGTGAATAAGTCTCATGAGATCTGATGGCTTTATAAGGGGTTTCCCTTTTCCCTTGGCTCTCATTCTGTCTTGCCTGCTGCCATGTAAGATGTACCTTTTGCCTTCTGCCATGTGAGGCCTCCCCAGCCATGTGGAACTGTGAGTCCATTAAACCTCTTTTTTTTTTTTTTTTTAAATAAATTACCCAGTCTCGGGTATGTCTTTGTCAGCAGCATGAAAATGGATTAATACAACCATGGAAATGCAAATTAAAGCCACTGTGAGACACCATCTCATACTCATTAGATACCATATCACAGCCTTTTGATAATAGGACTATTATTCAAAAGTCAAGAAATAACAAATACTGGTGAGATGGTAGAGAAAAGGAACACTTGTACCATGTTGGTGGGAATTTAGATTGATAGAGCCATGAGGGAACATAGTATGGAGGCTCCTAAAGAAATTTAAAAATGGAACGACCGTATGACCCAGCAATCCCTCTTCTGGGTATACACACAAAGATGAAATCACCCACTCATAAAGATATCTGCGCTCTCATGTTCATTGTGGTACTGTTCCATAGCCAAGACATGGAAACAACCTAAGCGTCAACAAATGAATGGATAAAGAAAATGTGGTATATGTACATATACATACACACACAAACACACACACAGGCGTATTATTTAGCCTTAAAAAAGAAAGAGATCCTAATGCTTGCCACAACATAAAGACACAGAAAAAAAATAGTGCAGGACCTAACTTATATGTGGAATCTTAAAAGAAAAAATCACACAGACAAGGAGAATAAAACAGTGGTTATGGGTCAGTGGGGAGAAAATAGGGAGATGTAGGTAAAAGGATAAAAAGTAGCACATAAGTAGGATGAACACACCTAGAGATCTCATGAAAAAATGGGAACTATAGGTAATAAAATTGTACTGCATTAGGGATTTTTGTTAAATAAGTAGAGTTCAGCAGCTTTTGTCACACACACACAAAAGTGACTATGTGAGAGGATAGATATGTGAATTTGCTTCATTACAGTAACCATTTTACTCTCTATTAATACATGCATCTCATCACATCATGTTGTAAGCCTCAAATATACACAGTAAAATTTATCTTTTAAAAAAGAAGAAAATGCTTTCCAAAGAAATATTCTTCATAAGATATTGTATGATGGCTAAAGAAAAATTAGATGATGCCATAAGTCTTTTTATTATCTTTGTAATAGAATACAGAAGCTAAAGTTTTACTTAAATACAAAAATTAAAGAAATAAAGAGAATTTAAGTTATGTGTGGTTTAGAAAAACAGTATGACATACTGACTTAACCAGCTCTTCTAAAAGAAAAGAAGTCAAGTAAAAATTACATCCATTTAATTAGCTCAAAGATGAAAATTTCAGTTTTAGTAACTGTAATACATGTTATGTAAGAGACCATGAGGAACAGATCAAAAGGGGTTGTAATTAAAGTGAATCTTCCCAGAACCCTGGATTACATCAGGAACATGGCCAGAACAAGCAAGGCTACTGACTTTTGCCAGGGTCATGTTTGGAGGTCGCTTTATCATAGCTCTTTGCTTAAAAAACATAATTTGGGCATAGAAGGGCTCCCAGCGTTCAGTGATCAACATGTGCTTCCCATTAGGGTTAGAAGAAGAAATGCTGTGGTAGTTTCTTCAAATAAAATGGAATGGGATTTTCAGACCTCTTTCCAACTTGGCAAAACAGGCTGTGTGTCAACCTGGACATCAGGAAGGCCCAGATATTTCTAAAATAGAGGGACACACAGTCATTCAGAGTTACATATGAGCCATTGCAAATGGTAACCTAGTTGCTCTTTTTTTTTTCATGGAGGAAAGCATCCAGGTCAGCTCACATGGCTATCTACTTTATTCTACATAACATAATAATTTAAAAAATATAAGTCAATAGCAAAATATTGTCAGTGAGTTCCCTTGCTAGCTAAGCTATTATAGACTTGGAAGTTGCCAGAAATGACCTGTTATAGCTTCTCTTCTTCATCCATTCCCCACCAAGACAGCATGATTGAGGACCCAGAGCAGTCAATCCCCTTCTGTTTCCCATCTGCAACTGGGATAACATGAAGCAACTAAGCCGAGTGTAGCATCACTGTTGGTTACTTATCTGGTATCCACTTCCCCTTTTCCCCACTTCCCCAGCCACTGAGACAGAAGTAGATATTTGCCTGGGGTTCTGGTAAAAGCTTTTGGTTTCCTTTTTTCTTTTCTTTCTTTTTGTTGAGACGGAGTATCACTCTTGTCACCCGGGTGTCAATTAAAAGCCCCCATTTTAAAACATCGGGTCTGACCCATGACATAGCAATATTATGGCCTCGTTCCTTTAACTCACAGTTTCTTCCAGTGCTAAGAATCATGACAAACTGTCCTACCTATGTTAAATTTTCAGCAAAGTTTGTAACTTAAGAGACCCGGTCAGTTGGAAATAAAAGAAGTCTCACACTTACAATGTTTAAATAAAAGAATATACAAGTCTGTTACACCAAGCTGTACATAACATGGTCCTCATTATGAAAATCCTACCTCAGAATTCTAGCTGTAGTTATAGTGTTCACCTTTCATTATTCATGTAGAAGCCTTAGATGTAAGACTTTCATGTGGATTCCATAATTATCTTTTGCAAATTGTGTTTTTATGTGATACTCACTGTAGTCATTTTCCAAGTGCTAACATGTAGATTCCTATAGGCACCACTCATATTTCTGTTTAAAAAACAACAAAAACTTTCAAACTGGTAACATCTGATTGATAGACTGGGTTAGGGATGCTTGCAACTGGAGTGTAGCCAGACCCGAGGCCCTTGCAAACACACAATTATACTAGATCCATCACATCAAAGCCATTTTCTGTGTTGGCTCCAATTTTAGGTCTGGCACATTGTTTCAACTCGTTCTGCTTTAAAACTCTCAAATAGTTTTCAGACGAATGGGTGCAGAATGGCAGTTTGCATATCTTCCTTTAACTCTCCTTTTTGGAAAAGTGTCCACCAAAGAATTCAGAAATGAAACGAATCTATCAATTAAGCATTTGTGTTATTAATAATAGCCACCATTGACTGAGGCACTAACTATGTGCCAAGAATTGTGCTGATCTCCATTACCCTTCACCACCAGTCGATAAGGTAGACTGATGTTGGTCTCTTGATATTAAATCCTTCACTCATCCATTTGGAGAGTTTTATGAACAGCCACAGGACTACACTCTGGGAATACAGTACTGAAAAAAGTAGACCTCTTGCCCCTTACTCCTCCTCACCCCAGCCCTCTACAAACACACAAACATCCCATGGAGTCTAATGGGGAACAGACATCCCAATGCAGTGAGTGTCAAGAAAGAGGGAAACTGAGGAGCATATACCAGGGGCCCTAACCTAGACAGGGATGGGAAGAAAAACCTCACGGATAAAAAAGATGTTCAAGCCTGGACATTAAGAGTTATTCCGGCAAACCGGGAGGTGTTACTGGTGCTGGAGGTGAAAATCACTCCAGGCAGATGAGACAAGATGCTGTTGGACAAGATGGCCCAGAAGCAGGAAAGAGTCAGGTAGCACTTCTGAAGGACTGAAAAAAAAAAGGGCCACTATTGCTTGAGCTAAGAGAACTAGCAAGAGAAGCCTGGTGAGATAGGCAGGGACCAGATGCTGTGGGCCACATTTGGAACTTTATCCTAAAGGCAGTGAAAAGCCATTAAAGATGGTGGTGGTGGTGGTGGTTGTTACTGTTTTAAGAGAGTGTACGGGATGGGGGACAAATAGGGAGAAGAATGATCAGATTTAAACCCAGAATCTGAGAAACAACATTACCCAAAGTCACTTTAAAGCTGGAGTTTGAACCCAGCGTGCTAGATTCCCACCTTTTGCTCCTAACCCATACATCTCTATTGCCTTCTAGTTTTACCAGCTTCATTCTAGTCAGGGCAACTTATCATCAACAAATCCATCAAAACACCCTTCAAAAGCGCATGTATCTAGTGCTTACCATGTGCCTGGGCCTGCATTAGGTGTAGGGATTCAAAGGCCCTAGCCTGGAGATATGCCCTGCCTTCTGTTCCTTCTCAGTTGCTACTGTAGAAGTTGGAATCTGTATTTCTGACTCTATCCATTAATACATATCACAAGGCCTGTTTTGTTTTTGACCTAGAGCAACATTATATCAAAGCATAAGTTAGCTGTAATCAGAGGTTGTGAGGGAAACCATTCTCCCGTTAGCAAAATCCCCAATATTCAATATAATGCCAACATTAACATGTGACATGGGTACCCAGTTGCAGATGAGTAGACTGAGGTTCTGAAGGTTAAGCCACCAGCCCAAGGTCACACAGGTGGAAAGTTCTAGGTTGAGAGGCCAGAGTCTGTCCTCTGGGAAACCAAACTCTCAGGGCTACACAGCCAAGCAGGTTTTCTCTGATCACGTGCTCATTCTGAAAAGGAAGGAAGGGGAGAAGAAAGGGCTTGAGGAAGAATTTTAATATGAAGGACACTGTATGCAGGATGATGAGACTGTCCAATCATTCCCTGTGGCTTTAAATACTTTTATTGACCTCATTGTTAAAAATCCTCACAGAAGTCAGTATTACAGAGAAAAGAAATGAATTTTCACTTTTAACTAAACTCATTTTTCTTCCCTACTTTTTTTTAAGTTAAATGTTACATGTAGTTGGAGTTGTTAGTAAGATATGCAATTTTGCTCAGACAAATAAGTAAAGAATAAAATATTTATAAAATTCAGAAGATATATTTGCTTAGGTCTTTGAGTGTCTTTTTCAAAAGGCCTTAAATCCCTATGGATTCATCAAGCACATCTCAGATACTGTCCTTTCAATGCTCAGGGAAGAAATGGCCCCAATAGGATAAAAGACACATTATGATTGAACTTGAGAATTTGCCTGAAAATTTTTCTTTAGAACTGGAATTACTCTAGAAAGTATATGAAACGCTCTGAGCTCTTCATTATTTCCCCAAATCATCTATCTATAGGTTAGCAATGCATTTATACATTTTACCCATAAAAATAAAGTAGATCCAATTATGCATATGTTTATTGGTATTTATTGTACTTTTACACTGAAGAACTCTATGTTTTTTTTTTTTTGTATTTTTAGTAGAGACGGGGATTCACCGTGTTAGCCAGGATGAAGAGCTCTATGTTATTGATCTCATTTTAAAAATCATATTCTTTGGGATACTGCCTCCCTTAAGTGTAGGGCTAACTCCTTTCCCCATTTTTTTACAAGTTAGCTATTGATCTTGTTAGATCATGTTTAAACAAGAAATAGTAATGCTTATGTTATAACTTTAGAGGACTATGAATATCAAAGTGAATGTTCCTTAACTATTAAAAAAATAAAATGGATGAAAGTAATTTTGCTTATTAAAAATAATTCAGCTTTACAACAGCTAGTTCTCAAGTGAAATTGAGTCCCAAATTAATCCCAAGTGATTCTTGAAAATGCTATAAAATTCAAATCTGGTATGAAATTTAAAAAAATGGGAGAAGAGTTAAGGATAAGATTTGATAACCTTATTCCATTAAATAATAGTATATGGAAAGTACTGAAATGGGATTTTAGAATTATTAAAATTTAATTCCCAAATTAGAGTTGCAATAGCAAAGGGTCAGAAGGCAGAGAAGAAAATGTGTGTGTGTGTGTGTGTGTGTGTGTGTGTGTGTGTGTGTGTGTGTCCTCCCTCCTTCTTTGTCTTCGAGCAGAAAGTAGCTCCACCACTTGTAAAGGGAGTCCCTAGAGAAAGGAAAAGCCCTTAGCTACATTTCCCAGATTTGGAAACCTGGAAATGCTAGAATTGTGAGGGCAAGGTGTGGCAAAATTTCTACTTTTCACTGTTTAGAAACTCTCTTATCTAGTTGGAACTGGACCATCTATGTAGTTAACTCATTTAATTCTTATAAACCCGGGACACAGATCCCATATTGATTATTCCTACCAAACCAATGGTTTTTCTAAGACATAATTCACCAAGTAATTTATTAGAGGTGACTTAGTAAATGCAGGATCTAGAGTTAGCCTCAAGTCTTTTCTATTATTTTCTCTTCTTCTCCTGAATACAGAAATATAGGCTTTGATCGTTTACCTTCTCTGAATAAATTATTTCCACATGAGAACAGATTATATCCTTTGACTATGATGAGTAGAGACAGATCCTCTGGGGAGGCTGATTTGCAAGCTGGGTACTTGAAAATCCCCAGGGAAGACTGGTCAAAGAGCCAGAAGACCATACAAGCACGGGGGGAAGGGACTGGGAAGTAAGAGGGAGATGAAAGTAGGGAGGTGGGAAAATACTTGGTAACTTTTCCTTGGACCCTAGAGACCCGTGTACCATTGTAAACATCATTTGGATATCTCCTTTGACACTGCCTCTGTCCTCTGTGCCTGGCATAACACAGAAAGGTAAAGCAGTTGTCCTGTGATATTTTAGGTAACTAAGGACCACCATATGACTGATAATCAAAAGGCAAATACTGTTTCAATGATGACCGTGAATAACAATTAGAAGAAGAGCTATTATTTATGAAGAGCTTATTGGATGTCCACCGCCACCACCGCCATCTTCAAAATTCATTAGCATGTATTGAGTCCTCACTATGTACCAGACACTGTCCCAAGCTCTTTGCAAGTATTATCCCACTAAATTTGTACAACTATTCAATCAAGTAGATACCATTATTATCTCCCCTTTATAGAAAGCAGAAACGAAGGCAAAGGCAGAAACATTACTTGTCCAAGCACACTGCATCCAAACCCAGGAATTTGACACCAGTAACTGCAAATGACTTAACACATTTCATTCAAAAGATTGTTGTTGACTCCCTTTTATATGCCAGGTTCTATGAGGAGGCGGTGAAGCAATGTTGAGAAAAAGTTGATATAAATCCTGTCCTTATGGAATGTACAGTCAGCTGAGGGACAGTAGTCAAATGATGATATAAATAAATGTAGAACTGTAATGGTGCCAAAGATTCTGAAAGAAGGGCTTGCAGCACTGTAATAGTATCTGTCCAGAAGACCTGCCCTAGTTTCATTTAATCTTCACAACAACGCTATTCCTATTTTGTACATTGGGACAGCAGAAGCAAGGTTTAGGGAGAGACAGGAAAACCCTCCAGGCACTTGCCTAAGGGCAACCTAGTCAAACCTTCCCAAGTTATGAATCAATTTTTTCACTCTGGGCCATGTCACATTTTAGTTGCCATTAGCAAATCATTTCGCTTAGAAGCCTAAGTGGTAATTATGTGCACATTAAGGGATCCAGAATACTGATTTTACTTTGGTACAACTCACAATTTTTGTATGCAAAGATTTCCCACTGCTCATATAACAGATATCAGGCATTAAACTGACTGCTCACATGGGCATGCTGGCAAGAGGTATTCAGCTGAGGACTCCACACTAATGTTTTGGACTTAACGTTATGCTTTAACTTTTCATCTGTTTTGTGGAATGTAGAATTTGGCTTAATGACTATGTTTATTTCTGTTCAAAGCACTGGAAATAAAAGGTTTGTGCAGATGTTTGAAGGAAACCATATAGACTATTCACAAACTTTTGTGGTCAGTTTAGCCACCATGGTCAGGCCCAGTGACTCACTCTAAACTGAGTTTTGTTGTTTCTTAAAATATTGTTTTGCTCTTGTCCTCAGGAAAGGTGGTGTATTCGTCACAAACATTGCTAGGTGGGAGAAGGGAGTGATAGGAGGTGGATTGATGTGAAATAGTCTGTGTGACAAAAGTTTATTTGAACTTTCCTAGTTATTCCTGAGACTGTGTTTGACCCAAAGAGCATTTTGATCTAGAAGACACCTTGAATTGGAGTGTCTAGTGAAAACCTGCATGCTGTGAAGCAGAGAGCTGAGTCTCTGAGAGATTCAGTAATATGACCAATGCCCTGGACTGGTTGGTGGCACAGACAGGCTTACCACTAACTCGAGCCTCCCAAGAGCCACAATCCATAGTTCTTTAACTCCACTCCATTGCTGACTCTTGGACTTAAACTCTTAATTTCTTTTGGTGTTATTATTTCTTCCCTTCTCCCCTTTTCATACCTTAAAGGTGGTGCCACAATCATCTGAACTGACACGTATTAGCCCACTAACTATTGCCTTGTAGTTTTTGCCAAATAAAGCATTAGTTGTGTAACTCTACTCTGTTTTCTAGGATTATAGAGTTTTAAACAGAAAATTTTAAAGAAATTGGAAATTTCTTTAAGAAAAAAAGAGGGAAGAATTAAAAGGTATAGACAAGCAATATCAACTAGCTTCATAAATTAAAGAAATTTTAAGTACATTATGTGAGTATGGGCGCAGTGGCTCACGCCTGTAATCCTAGCACTTTGGGAGCCTGAGGTGGGCAGATCAGTCGAGGCCAGGAGTTTGAGACCAGCCTGGCCAACTGGACGAAACCCTGTCTCTACTAGAAACAAAAAATTAGCCAGGTGTGGTGGCACATGCCTGTAATCTCAGCTACTCGGGAGGCTGAGGCACAAGAAATGCTTGAACCTGGGAGGTGGAGATTGCAGTGAGCCAAGATTGCGCCACTGCACTCCAGCCTGGGCGACAGAGCGAGACTCCGTCTCAAAAAAAAGAAAAAAAAAACATGTTACGTGAGACAGCAGCATATGTGCATATTTTTTCTATTTTTTTTTTAGAAAAAACTAATAGTTTAATAAAATTAAACTAATACTTATAAAACTATTTTTAGTTTGTATGGATATATAATAGTTGTACATATATATGCAAATTTAATGGTAATAAATGCGACGGACATGGTAGCTATTTCAGCAATGGGGTCAGGAAGAATTGTATCTTTTCTAATTAGCCAGGAAAGAATCAAGGGGAAGGAGCAGCCGGGCGTGGTGGCTCGCGCCTGTAATCCCAGCACTTTGGGAGACCAAGGCGGGTGGATCATGAGGTCAGGAGTTCAACACCAGCCTGACCAACATGGTGAAACCCTGTCTCTACTAAAAATACAAAAATTAGCCAGGAATGGTGGTGCATGCCTGTAATCCCAGCTACTCAGGAGGCTGAGGCAGGAGAATCCCCTGAACCTGGGAGGCGGAGGTTGCGGTGAGCCGAGATCAAGCCACTGCACTCCAGCCTCAGCGACAGAGCTAGACTTTGTCTCAAAACCAAAAAACAAAACAAAACAAACAAACAAACAAATAAAAAAGAGGGGGAAGGGGAGGATGTCCAGTGTGAAACTGGGGGGATGTTTATGAATTCTATTAGAATGGGGAATCTGGCATAGGTAAAAACTTAAACCTATGCTGTCTGATACAACTGTTGCTTGCCACATGGAGTTCAGTTTAAATTATTCAAATGAAATGTAACTTAAAAATTCAGGTCTGTCACATGAGACACATTTCAAGTGCTCAATAGCCACATGCAACTGGTGGCTATTATATTGGACCGCACAGGTGTAGAACCATTCTCATCATTGCAGAAAATGCTTTCAGACAGGGCTGACAAGATGCATCAGAGAAGAGGAGGGGGATGGATGGGTGGGTAGATGAGGGGGGCACATAAGGTAATTGCAACAGAATGAATGTTTATGTCTCCCCCAAATTCATATGTTAAAATCCTAACCCTTAATGTGATGGTATTAGCAGGTGGGTCCTTGGAGAAGTGATTAGGTTGTGAGGGTAGAGGCCTCATGGGTGAGATTAGTGCCCTTATAAAAGGGACCCCAGACAGCTCCCTTGTCCCTTTTGCTATGTGAAGACATGATAAGAAAACAGTCCTCTAAGAACGAGGAAGTGGATGCTCACCACGCTTTGATTCTTCCTGGTGCCTTGATCTTGGAATTCCCAGCATACAGATCTGTGAGAAACAAATGATTTTTGTTTAAGCTACCCAGACTATCATATTTTTGTTACAGCAGCCTAAACAGACAAAGATAGAAATGTTTACCAGGAAAAGTATATGCTAGATGGATAAGGGGAAACAAGAGAGACAGGACACACGGACGTGATCCAGGGAAAGGTCTTGAATTGGGTTAGAGCTTGGATTCAAGGCATTGGCTGGCTGCGATAAAACCTTTGTGCATATTTTTTTAAATGGTGTCCCTCTGGGCAGAAGCATCCTGTGGTTTTGGCTGGTAGATAGTTCTTTGTGCAAAGAAAAAAGTGTACTTTCCCCAAAACAATGGAGATGGTTAAAAGATCAGTGGTTGTCAGGGCCTGGAGAAGGCAGGGAAGAAAAGAAGGATGAACAGGTGGAGCACAGCAGAGTTTTAGCATCAGCAATGAAGCTATTGTAAGATGCTATAACGGTGCATATATGTCATCACACGTTTGTCAAAACCCATAGAATGCACAACACAAAGAGTATACATAGTATACATTACTATGTATACTATGAACTTTAGTTCGTACTAATCTATTAATATTGATTCAATTGCAAAGAATGTACCACACTAACGTAAGATGTTAATAATAGGGGAGACTGGGAGTGGGGTGGACAGGGTGTGCAGGGGTATATGAAGCTGTCTGTACTTTGTGCTCAGATTTTTTGTAAACCTAAAACTGCTCTAAGAAATAAAGTCTAGTAATAAAAAATAAAAAGGGAACCTATTTAACTATTTCTCATAAAATATTTTCAGGCACTCAAAGTTTTCATGTTCACATACACAATGACGTGACGATAAAACACACTAATCTGGTTTTAGCTGATAATCTAATGTACTTATATGTGATTCTATCAATATCCGACATGGAAAAAAAGCAAAACAATGTACCTTCCTCCAGGTTTCCACAGAGCAGCTTCAGGCACTCATCTTGGTGAGCAGAGTGCAAGCTGGATTTTCCTACCCACTTGCTGTCTTCCTCAGGTGTCTGTGCAATGCACAAACTGTACAACTGTATACAGTGACCATTTCTACTCTGGGTCTCCAAACAAGGGCTGGTATCGTTACAGAGACTGAAGACTGAAGAGGACCATCTCTATAGGATGCCAAGGATTGACTGGAGAAAGTCTGGGTAAGTACAGGCCACAGGAAACCACACAAGAAATACCCTTTTGTAGGACAGTATAGCCCTGAGAGACCCTCACAACTGGTATTAAAGCAGAGTGAAAAGAAATCTAAAGGGACAGGTCTAAGGGGACATGGGACACAAAGCCAGGAAGGAGGGAAGCAAACCCCAGCAATGCTGTACCTGGAGGGCGATGAATGAGTCGCAGAGGCTCCCTTTCTGAGCTGGGATTAGGAGTTGATAATGGTCTTGCAACTGCAGTTCTGCAGAGTGAAGGGCCCGGTGCCTTGCAGCAGAGACACGTTCTGGGAGAGAGGGTTAGGATTTGAGTAAGTTCACACTAGGAGGCTATATATACATGTGTGGCATTGCCCAGGGGCTGGAGGGAAAGAGGAGAAGGAAAATGCATGCCAACAGTGACTGGAACGCATCAGCAGTGCAAAACAAAACTCTAGGGAAAACCAAATTGTGTCTTAGATAGTGGTTCAAGGAACTAGTAACGGGATAAAAAGCTTTTGCCTCCAGGCCAGCAGCATGAGTCCAACCCAGGTTAGGAGTTAGCAGTGTGCTTCAGATGTCAGTGTGAAAGGAATCCACAGGGCCAATCTAGCCTTCTAGTGTTAGAGTAATCCTGAAAAGAACCACCTGCCACAATAGGTTTTTTTTGAGACAGAGTCTCGCTCTGTCTCCCAGGCTGGAGTGCAGTGGCTCGATCTCTGCTCACTGCAAGCTCCGCCTCCCAGGTTCCCACCATTCTCCTGCCTCAGCCTCCCGAGTAGCTGGGACTACAGGCACCCAGCACTGCGCCCGGCTAATTTTTTTGTATATTTTTAGTAGAGACAGGGTTTCACTGTGTTAGCCAGGATGGTCTCGATCTCCTGACCTTGTGATCCACCTGCCTTGGCCTCCCAAAGTGCTGGGATGACAGGGGTGAGCCACCGCGCCCGGCCCACGATAGGTAATCTTAGCAACCTGCTTCATGAGATGACTTGGAAGGGAAGATGAATTGTGATACTGGCTCATACTTAGCCACGGAGGGAGCCTTTTTAGAATAAGACTGGAGCGATATGGACAATTTGTACCACTCCTTTATATACAGGCCAATGCTCCTCGAAGCTTGGTTCATGGGCCAATTGCACCCAAATCACCCTGCGATGCTTATTAGCAATGCAAACTTTCCTGGGTCCACTCTAGACCAAGTGAATCTGCATCTTTAGGGATGGGATCCGGGAATCTGCATTTTAGCTTCTTAAGTGATTCTTGTGTACACTGGAGTTTGAGATTGTTGGAGCAGATTAGAGGTTCTCAAACTTTAGCATGCATGAGAATCACATCACCTAAAGGGCTTGTTAGCTTACAGGTGCCTGGGCCCCACCTCCAGAGTTTCCAATTCACTATCTGGGATGGGGCTTGAGAATTTAACATTTCTAAAACATTTTCAGGTCATGCTGCTGGACTAGAGACCACACTTTGAGAACCATTGCTGTAAACAGAGCTCTTTACCTGGCTCGGAAAGTGTAAAATCACGGTTACCATTCATCCACATAATTCAGCTAGCTTCTACCATCCTGTTGTATAGATGACTAACACCCATGACCTCTTTTTCATCTTGTTAGATAACTTCTAGTTTTAAATGGACAATATGAAAAATGATCACACCTGGCCAACCCTAATCTTGTATATTGTTCTGTTTCCACATGTTTATATTATTATCAACACTGTCCTTTCCTCGTTTTTGGCGGTGACCTGTTGAACTTTGTGTTACCTTGGGCTTCAAAATGCAAAATCAGCTCCTTTCTTTGCTTGCCATAAGAGATGCCATGCAAAAAAAAAAAAAAAAAAAAAATGCTTCCAAAGTAGAGGAACCTGAAAATATTCTGAAATTTGGAAGGTGTTATTTTGGGGAGCCTTTCTGGGACAGGATGTCCCCATCATCAGCTAGAGGAAGCCCAGCTTCTGATAAACAAAGTTGTGCCTTGCACAGATCAAAGGGAGCCATTTATTGAAGGAAGGGATGGAAGTATTTGATGAGGCCCTTCTGCAGACTCCCTGTAAACAGGATAAACCCTATCAATGAAAGCTTATACTCAGCCAGGCCACAGTCCCCAGGAACAATGGAGCAACAAGAACATTGGGTGGTGAGGAAAGAGCCTTGGTCCAGACAAGATTGTTCTGCCAAGAGAATGGCCGTAAACAGGATTAGTTGTAATGAGATTATGAACTTAGGACCTGGAGGCCTGAGCTGGAGAGTTCAGTGTTACATAAAGAAAAGACACAGAAGTAGCTCCTGGGGTGAGAGGATGCCAAAAGGACAAGGACTTTTCCTTCCTAGCATCCCTCTAGCCCAGGGGTGCCATCTCTCTGGGGAGGAAAAATGAGTCACTGTAATTGCACATATTGCCTGTGGGAGCAGACAAACTAGGGACTAAAGCACCAAAGTAATGGGCCTCAATTAGGAGATGCTGGAAATGTCTGAAGACATTTTTGTTGTCACAACTGGGTGAGGTAGTGCTACTAGCATCCAAAGGCAGAGGCCAGGGATGCTGCTCAGTATCCTACAATGCACAGGACAGCCTTGCACAACTAACAGCTAACAGCCTTGCACAACTAACAGTTAGCCTAGCAACTAACAGCCTTGCATAACTAACTAGCCCCAAATGCAGAGGTTGAGAACCCCCATGCTGGAGTGACGGAGAGGGAGTCCAGCTAGGATGCTGGTAGATGACCAGCTGGAGATGGAGCGTGGCAGTGGTGGGGAGGGAACAGGCAAGTATTTCATGGGCTTAGCCTAGAGGGATGTCACATTAGCAGTCCTCAGAAGGTGAAAGTTGGTTGTTGAGTGGGGGCGGATGGAGGAAGAAAGTTATTTATTTTATGCATAAAGCACATACAGTGCATAAAGACATAGACAGCATTTCTGGGGTATTAAAGTTTCATGGGGATTGGTGGGGTGCTTGGGAAAATAATGTCTAAAAAGGCTCCTTAGGAGGTGACAATGAGAAAAAAAAAGGTTGAGAAACACTGATTAGACTCTAGAAATTCATCCACTTTCCCCAGCTGCATCCAGGATTCACGTGGTGGGATCTTTCTAAGAAATAAATCTATGGCAGTGAGTCCATGGCTATGACTGGTTTCTATTGCCTTCAGGATAAAATAGAAATATCCTTGTATTTTAAGGCACACTTTTTTTTTTTTTTTTTTTTTTTTAGAGGGAGTCTCGCTCTGTCGCCCAGGCTGGAGTACAATGGTGCAATCTTGGTGCACTGCAACCTCCCCCTCCCGGGTTAAAGCATTTCTCCCACCTCAGCCTCCCAAGTAGCTGGAATTACAGGCATGCACCACCATGCCTGGCTAATTTTTGTAGAGATGGGGTTTCACCATGTTGGTCAGGCTGGTCTTAAACTCCTGACCTTAGGTGATCCGCCTGCCTCAGCCTCCCAAAAGGCACACTTTCAATCTGGCTCCTGCCACATTCTACCTAAAATTCCTAGTGTCAGCCGTAGTGAATCACTGATAGCTGTTCCCAACCCACTGAGCTTTTTCTCTGCAGGCCTGCATCACCCCCTCCTGCCCCTTCCCCTGACACCCCTCAAGTGGCTAACTGCTACTCCTTCTCAGCTCCTCCACGAGGTCTGCCCTAACTTCCTCAATACTGGGCTGCTTGCCCCTTTTCTGCACTTCCCCTAGCATAGGATGTATCTTACTCCTATTGTAGCATTGTTCCCACTTTGCTATAATAATTTACTTCCTTGTCCATAAGGAACTCTTAGGCAGGCGTCTATGCCTAGCACAATGCCTGGTGCATACTGAAACCTCAATAAATATTGGTTAAAACCATAAGATAATTTGCACTCATTATCTCCTTTCATCCACTTAACCTCCTTTGAGATAGCTATGATTATCCTCATCTTGTAGAAAAGTGCATGGATTTCTCAGATGAGGAATGAGTATAACCCTCTTCTATGCCCTCTTCTGGGTCCTAAACCTTATCTAGACCTATGGCCAGAAAAGAGAATGAGCAGGCTTCCCCCAGGAGCTATGTTACCAGTAGAAAGAGCATAACTTAGAAATGAGTCACAGAAAAAACAAAGAGTA
Organism: Hylobates moloch; assembly: GCF_009828535.3. Taxonomy (NCBI): domain Eukaryota; kingdom Metazoa; phylum Chordata; class Mammalia; order Primates; family Hylobatidae; genus Hylobates; species Hylobates moloch. The sequence goes on from NW_026652292.1 coordinate 34,955,036, forward strand.
AAGACAGAAAGTGAGTCAGGGATAAGGGTTTTATAAATACAAGGGTTTCCCATTCTGACATCTATAGGATAAACCAAAGGCAGCGCCTAGCTCTCCAGGAAACAGTTTGAAACCCATTGCCTTAAAGTCCTAGAGCTAAGATATGCATTTTCAATAGAGTGACCCCAAACTGGACTTTCTGGCACCATTACTGAAAGGGTCACTGGCTCAGTTACAGAATCCACAGGGAATGATAATAGTTGAGATGGAAGTCCTCAGGGTGCAGTTTGAAGCATAGACCTTGAGAACCTGGAGATCAGCGGGAAGGTCAGGACCCAAGGCACAGTTTGGGAGTCATCATTAGTACATAGGGCCTATGTTACAGGTGGTCTTTGAAGCTGTGAGAGTGAATGAAATTACAGAGGGATAAAAGTGTGGAGTGGAAACACAGCTGAGTATGGAAAGTGCCAAATAATCTCTCAATGTCTTGCATTTTCAGTTAAGTTTTTAATCTATAGCTTATCTTCTCAATTAGTTTACAGACTCCTTGGTGTTGGGGACAGCTTTAGATACTTTAAAAATTTTTAAAGATGCTTAAGAATTTAATTAACAAATTAATTAAATCTTTCCCTCCATCATTAAACTTCTGGAAATAGCTGTAAACCAAAAATAGAATTCTAAACCTTCTGACCATGTGAATGGACCCATCCTCTCAGTAAGGGCATTCCAAAGTTAACCTGAAAAACTAGTTCAGGCCATGATGGGAAGGGAGGGTCAGACATGCCTCATTATACCTTCCTCCCTTTTAGAAATACTGATAGAACAGACTCTTTAACTCTGATAAGAAACATTTTTACAGTCTATTCTCTCTGAAGCTTGCTACCTGGGGGCTTCATCTGTATGATAAAACCTTGGTCTCCACAATCCCTTATCCTAACCCAGACATTCCTAAGTCTTTAGACAATAACTTAACTCTTTCAACCAATTGCCAATCAGAAAACCTTCTAATCTACCTATGACCTGGAAGCCCCCTCCTTCCAGTTGTCCCACCTTTCCAGACTGAACCAATGTACATCTTACATGTATTTGATTGATGTTTCATGCTTCCCTAAAATGTATGAAACCAAGCTGTACCCCAGGCACCTTGGACACATATTCTCAGGATCTTCTGAGGGCTGTATCATGGGCCATTTGTCACTCATATTTGGCTCAGAATAAATCTCTTCAAATACTCTACAGAGTTTGACTCTTTGTCACCACAGCTTTCCTTTCATCTTTACTTCCTTTAGTTTTAACTATTTGGGTTCTGCCAGCATCACAGGACTGAAATTCCCTTTAGCAAGTTGTCTACATCTTCTGCATTGCCAAATCTATTGGCCTATTCTCAAGTCACCTTCCACAACCTCCGTAGCATTCAGCACTACTAGTTCCCCTCATTCACTGAGCAGTTGCCATCCTTGTCTTTCATATCACTGTGTTCTCTTGGTTCTTTCTCAGACTTCTTTGATGAATATTACTTTCAGCCTCCCTTCCTGGCTCCTTTTCCTCTCTTAGTCCCCTAAAAGAAGATTACTGTTCAAATTTCTCTTTGTCCCTCTCCTCTCCTTTTTCAGGTTCTTCCTTGACAGTCTCATCCATGGTCTCAGCTGTGGCTTTCTAGGATGATGACTCAAGCCCTGATGTCTTTCCTGATCATTTTGGGCCTGATTCTCTGGAACTGGGGGAGGAAGCTGAATGCCGGTCCACCTTGTAACAATGTGGCCAGCAGCCCTGGGTTGATACTGGAAGCAAACATTAGTCTGGTAAACTACGCAAGGACAAAGGTAGAACAGGACACACGGGGTAACACTGACCTTAGAGGGGTGATATTGACTGAATGCTTGTGTTCTCTCAAAACTCATATGTTGAAACCATATCCTCTAAGGTAATGGTAGTAGGAAGTGGGGTCTTTGGGAGGTATTTAGGATTAGATGAGGTTACAAGATGGAGCCTTCATGCATGGGGTTAGTGTCCTTAAAGAGAGTCCTGAGAGAGCTTGCTTCCTCTTTCTGCCACGTGAGGACACAGTGAAAATACTGCTGTCTATGAACCAGAAAGCAAGCCCTCTCTAGACACCTTATCTGCTGACACCTTGATCTTGGCCTTCCTAGACTCTAGAACTGTGAGAAATAAAATGTCTGTTGCTTAAGCCACCCAGTCCGTGGTGTTTGGTTGTAGCAGCCTGAGCTGACTGCAACAAGGGACAGTCAGCCAGGACACAAACTTGAAGGACTGGAGCAAAGATGGGAAGAGAAAGAGATGCCAGGTGCAGGCGGGTCTGCTGTCAGTTCAGGATTTCTCTCCTGGACCCTGAGTTCCCGCCATGGCATAGCTCTTACCTGGATTCGTGTACTACTTATAGGGTCAGGAACAGTATATATATACTGATTTCCAGACCACATTTCCATGAGGCCTTGCCAGATCCTTCCACTGGGACCTCCTGGCTCCTTCCTCCAAGCTCACTTGACTTTTGTTCTCCAGGGTTCGGCACTTGGCTCATATCTTTGCATTTCCTTTTTCACTTTGCTGGGTGATCTCATCCACTCCCATGGCTTGAGATACTATTTTTAGGCTGACAACTCCCAAATATGTATCTGTAGCCTAAACTCCAGACCTGAAAGTCTACCTATAAATTAAATAACCTAAAAATCAATATATCCCCAACTGAAGCTATTCTCTTCTCCCCAAACTGACTCTGTTCTGTCTCCTGTGTTCCCACTGCTGGATAATAACACCAATGTCCATCCAAGCTAGAAACCACCGCATCATCCTTGGCTCATCCACCTTTCTCCATGTGTGAGTCAATTTGCCTCTTAATCATCTGTCAATTTATTCACCCTTCTCCTTCTCCACTGCCAATTTCTTGGCTACTCTTCATCATTGTTCACCTGGATATTCCAGTCGTTTATCAACCAGTCACTAGTGTCCAGTTTCACAACCTCCCAATCAGTCCTCCAATGTCATTATACAATTTTCTTTAGAGTAGGAAGCTGATGATATTATTCCATAGTTCCGTGACTTCTTTTTGTTTCCTACCAGATAAAATCTAGACACAATTCTTGACACACACTGCTGCTTCTCTATGTAGGCTTATTTACAGACATTTTCCTAGTAGTACTTCATACCTTTGGTACAAATAGTGCCAGTCTCCATAACTGACCATGCTGTTTCACAATTCCACACCCTTGCACATGTGTGCCCACTACCTGGAATGCCCCCTCCCCTTATTCTAGTGGATTAAGTGGTTCAAGTCCCAGTCCCTGCATCATCTTCTCTTTGAGGTCTTCTCTGACCTTTTCTTTTTTTTTCTCTATGTTCTTCTTCTCTTACATCCATTGTATATACCTGTTTTCCAGCACTAGTGGGCTAAATTCTAATTCCTTGTTTAGGTTTTTATCTTCCCATCTAAATTCTGAGTTCTTCAAGGACAGGGGCCTTATCTCATGATTTCACTCCCCTCTGCAGCTAGCACAATGCTTCTAAAACTGTGTTCCTTGGATTACTAGTCTTATTGTTACAGGCAGTTAGACAGGCATGAGTAGAGCAGGAAAAGGATCTTCTCCCCCCACCCACTAGGAATGTCAGATAATGGTTCGACAATTATCACAATGACTCTCTCAGGAAGAGACAAGCTCCTGCTGATCCACAGCTCTTAACATTACAGTGCATGCAGACACCTGGGAAAAGCAACTTCCTGGGAATATGCATTAAAAGACAAAATGGAGTATGACTTCCAGGGGCACACCACTGGAGAAGGGAAGAAAGCCTGAGACGTGCATGCGTACAACTTCCTAAACACACTGCGCAAGCTCAATTCCCAAGGGTAAGGCAGGCACTGTGCATGCGGGCCACCCACCCTAAAGAAAGAATCACCCTAAGGGAAAGGGGTACAAGATGGCAGCCTATAAAGTCCCAGGGTCAATGTTAGACACTGCACTTGTTCTCCAAGGCACCCACTGGATCTCTTCCACGTGTTCTTTCCTTTCTTTGCTGTTCTAAAGCATTTTTAATAAACTTCCACTTCTACTTTGAAACTTGCCTTGGTCTCTTTTCCTGCCTTAGGCACCTCAGTTGAATTCTTTCTTCTGAAGAGGCAAGAATTGAGGTTGCTGTAGACCTGTGCGGATTTGCCGCTGGTAACTGAGATACCTTCCACCAGTCACACTGTTATTTTAAAAGGTATTCTTGAAATGAGAATCTGTGGTCAAATAAATTTTGGAAAAACTGCATATTCACATTACCTGTGAGCTCAGAGAAGTCTTTCAGCAGAAACCTGTTTAATCTGGTTTAACTGTGTCCCTTCCAAACCCAAGGTCAGGGAAAGACCCTTAAGCAGATCCTTACAACATATGTGCAAGAAGCAAAGGTAGAGATGTGCCCAGACAAAGGGTGATGTGGGAAAACAGAGAAGAGGCTGCCCTAGGGTCCAGGGGTTCTGGAAGCATTTTTGGAAAAAAATGATCTCCATCACTCACAAGAAGATAATGGGCAATTTAACCCTCAGAAAGAAAACTTCCTAGTATTCTAATGTCTCCAGGGACTAAAATTCAGGATTGAATGTAACTATCCAAGGGTTTTATTATCCAGGAAGGTCAAGCCTTCCAGGATGTTTTCTTCTCTTATTCATTCCTGTGGTCAGACTCAACTTTGAACTGGTCTACTCCACAGATGAACCACATCCTTCAACTCACTTAACAGCATCTATTATCCTATTGTTGCTTCTATTTTTCTGGCTATGTCCTAATGATCTCCAGCCACAATACTGGAGGGCAGCCACTGGTCATTTACACTGTCATCTCATGGACTCTAAGAGGCCCAAGCACATAGTGAGACTCAAAAAATGTTTATTAAATGCAGTGAACACAAGCATAATCTAATTCTTCCTATTTGCCTTGAGATGGTAGAGATGCAAATATGGTGACCCAGAGCCTGAACTTGGGCACTTGGAGCTCATGTGGAGCATTTTCTGCAGTGGCTGAGGCTGAGGTGGGCAGAACTTTTCTTCACTGCTTCTATCTAGAAGAAAGGAAATTAACTAGTCCTACTGAACCCCCAGACCTGTGGAGAGGAGAAAGGGGCAAGGCAGGGTCTCTGACTTGGATATCCAGCACATTCCCCCAGAGACAGCCATTTGTTTTGTAAACCAAAGGGTGTCTGAAGACAAGTCCCAATCAATTTAGAAAGTTTTTTTTCACCAAGGCTGGGCGCGGTGGCTCATGCCTGTAATCCCAACATTTTGGAAAGCTGAGTTGGGCAGATCACCTGAGGTCAGGAGTTTGAGACCAGCCTGGCCAACATAGTGGCCAACTCTACTTAAAACACAAAAATTAGCTGGTGGTGGGCGCCTGTAATCTCAGCTACCTGGGAGGCTGAAGCAGGAGAATCACTTGAACCTGGGAGGCGGAGGTTGCAGTGAGCCGAGATTGCGCCATTGCACTCCAGCCTGGGCGATAGAGCAAGACTTTGTCTCAAAACAAACAAACAAACAAACAAACAAACAAACAAACAAACAAGTTTATTTTGCCAAGATGAAGGACACCCCATGACACAGCCCCAGGAGGTCCTGACAACATGTGCCTAAGGTGATCGGTGTACAGCTTGCTTTTATACATTTTAGGGAGACAGGAGACATCACTCAATACATGTAAGATTTACACTGGTTTGATCTGGAAGGGCAAGACAACTCAAAGGGAGAGGGGCAGCTTCCAGGTCATAGGTAAATTTAAGCATATTCTGATTGGCAATTGGTTGAAAGAGTTACTCTCAGTATTATTATCAGTAGAAAGGAATGTCTGGCTGATGATAAGGGGTTGTGGAGACCAAGGTTTTATCATGCAGATGAAGCCTTCAAGTAACAGGCCTTTGAGATAGACTATAAAGGTTTCTTGTCAGTCTTTAGGTTTGTGTTGATATTAATGCTGGAGGGGTACAATGAGGCATGTCTGGCCCCCACTTTACATCATGGCCTGAACCCGTCTTTCAGCTTAAATTTTAGAGGGCCCTAGGGGGTGAGTTTTATTTTTGTTTGCAGTTTTACAGACACTGGGCTATATATCCTGTTTTGCATAGAGGCAGGCACCACATAGAGACTAAGAGCAAGCACTGTGTTCAATGCATGGACTGGAATCCCTGCTTCACTGTTTGCTCTCTTTGTGATTCTAGGCAAATTACTTGACCGCTCTGTGCTTAAGTTTTCTCATCTGTAAAATGGGGGGTGATAATCACAGTACCCCTTCCTCCTAGGATTCTTATGAAAATTAAATGAGTTGCTATTCATGTAGAATTTAGAAGCAAGTGCTATTGAAGTGTGTGAAAGGAAAATAAGTTTTGGGACCCCCAAATCACTAAGCCAAAGGGAAAAGCCAAGCTGGGAACTGCTTAGAGCAAACCTGCCTCTCATTCTATTCCTAAAAAAGATACCTGCTAAGATAAAAAAAAAGCTACAACCTTCCTCACAAGGAAATTCCTTGTGGACAAAGGACAGACAGAACTCAAAGTCATCCCTCTGCTCATGGAGGTAAATGCATAGCTGATTGTTTCCTTTGAAAAGGCTAATCAGAAATTCCAAAGATTGCAACCATTTGTCTCTTACTAACCTGTGACCTGGAATCCCTCTCCTCACTTGGAGTTGTCCAGCCTTTCCAGGCAGAACCAATGTACATGTTACGTGTATTGATTGATGTCTCATGTCTCCCTAAAATGTATAAAACCCAGATGTGCCCCGACCACCTTGTCGTCAGGACCTCCTGAGGCAGTGTCATGGGTATGTGTCCTTAACTCTGGCAAAATAAACTTCCTAAATTGACTGAGACCTGCCTCAGATAGTTGGGGTTCACAAGTGTTTGTGAAATCAGTCAATCAATGTTAGTTGCTATGTTGGGGCAGATCCAGAATGAGACCGTGGATAATGTATTAGGCCGTTCTTGCATTGCTATAAATAAATGCCTGTGATGGGAATTTATAAGAAGAGAGGTTTAATTGGCTCACCATAGCTCTGCAGGCTGTACAGAAAACAGTGTTAGCATTTGCTCGGGCTTCAGGAGGCCTCAGGGAGCTTTTACTCATGGCAGAAAAGCAGGGGCAGGCATATCACATGGAGAAAGCAGGACAGAGAGAGACAGAGAGAGAGAGAGATGGTTCCACACACTTTTAAATTACCAGATCTAACCAGGAACTCATCACAAAGACAGCACCAAGCCATGACCCAAACACCTCCCACCAGGCCCCACCTCCAGCATTAGGGATTGTAATTCAACAGGAGATTTGGATGGGGTCAAATATTCAAACTCTATCAGATAATTACCTGCAAGCACAAATTATCTATATTGCCGGCACCTACTATTTAAAAATAGTAATAAGAGCTGCTGCTTTCATATCTGATTCCATCCTAAACATTAACTAGAAAGTGGGCATTATTTCCATGTTTTATTGAGTAAACAGGCTCAGAGGTTAACATGCTCAGTGCCGCACAGTTGCATATTACGTGGTAGAGCCAGGTTCTGAATTCACGCCTGTCCGGCTGCCAAGCCCAATACCTTTCCATCAGAGACACTTTCTTTTTTTTTCCCCCATGGGGAAAGTTTGGTTTAGAGGCAACCCAGTACATCCCCATGACTTACTTGTTGGGAAGTGGTTAATAAACCACTTAGATCACACAATTCATGTCATTCGTATCCAACCTGTGTGTTCAGAATTAATTAGTATTTATTATAAAAGTTAAACTGATATGCGACATTTGTTTTTAAATAAAAAAAAATTAATAGCAAATCTCTTTCCTTCTTCACCTTTTCCATCCCCACTAGTTCCTAAAGTCTTAGGAAACATCAAAAATGATCTGTTCATTTGTAAACATATTTTTTAAAATAGTATTTAGAAATGAGATTATACACTGTTTGGTATCTTCTTTGGATTCTTTAACATTTGTCTAAGCTATTTTAAATCCAAGCACTCATTCTTAGAATCGTCTTATACTTATTGGGATGTTTCTGTTGAAAGTCTACTGATGGTGCTTGCGGCTCAGGGTCACAGCCTGTATGTATAACCAGAGCCTGTGGACTCATTGTTTCTTGCATTTTCATCTAAGAAAGGTCCTTATCATATTCTGTGTGCATCAGATACCTCCACAGATCAGAGCAGGGGTCTGTGGCTAGAATTATAAAATCTTTTTTGTCTATCTGGGCTTTTTCAAAACAAAGGCTTCAATATTCAACGTAGCTCCCAAACTCCCATCTTCACTCCCAGCCTTCTCTTTTGCTCTCTCTCTCTCTCACTCTCTCTCATATGAACACACACACTCTCTCTCATTCACAAGCTTTCCTTTCTCGAACCCTATGGAAAATTACCATGCATTCTTACTTCCAGCAGAATAGAAACTCTTGCACATGAGGAGTGGAACAGTGGTCAGGGCATTACAGCCGACTCATCTTGACCAGAGAAGGTTACAGCTGGAGGCCTCAGAGACTGCCCACTTCCCACCTCCATTTGACAGCAAGGGAAGCAATGGTCAGAGAGGATCTGGAACTTTCTCTCAATTTCACTGAAGGCCAGAGGTAAAATCAGGATTGTCTGAAGACAAGTAAGGTCAGGTGCATAGGGTTATATGTAGGAGTATAGTTAACAGGTGTCAGAAACTTGGATTTAATTTAGAAGTGGTTAGGACACGCATAATATTTTTCAACTGTGCGTGAAATATGGGATTCTGCATTTATTTCAAATATGGGATTGTCCATTAATTCTTTCTCTTGAGAGGGTGCTTCTTTCAGAAATGTTCTAGGCACTTATAAACATTTTAAAAATACATACACGTGAGATCATACTTTCATAGTGATATAAGCATCATTGCTCATATCCCTAATGAACAGATGGGGAAAAGGAGGTATAGAGAGAGAGAGAGAGAGAGAGAGACAGACAGAGAGTCAGCAACTCACCACAAGAATCTCCTGGTTGCCTGCCTGGGCTTCTGTCAGCTCCATTTGGTTGAATTTCTATTCAATATTATTACTGAGGTCTTATACTTAAGAACGTGTTCTTTGGGTTTCCTGCTTATCTCTAAGCTGAAGAATTTTTTTTTCTTCTATTTGCTTTTCCAATCTTCAGCTTCCATGACCTTAAAAAAAAAAGTACACAAACTGAGCTGGTCTAAAAGCAGCCTGTTTGCAACCTGATATGAGACCTGGAATGCAACCAGATAAACCTTGGTGTAGGGTTCTCTAAACACATTCAACATTTTTTCCAAGAGGCAATCGGTTTATTTCCTTTGAAATGCTTGATGATGAATTAACAATACATTTCCGAAACTATTGAAAGAGCAGAGGTAAAATGGTAGTTATACATGTCAGAATGGGAAACAGAGAGCTATGGAATTTGTCTTACTTTGAAGCTTAAACCCCTTTTAATATTCCTTATATTTAGCCACATGTATTTTTAAGGTGGAAATTAGTTAATGGAACATTCTCATAGTCCATACTTTTTATTAAGGTTGATGTTTGATGAACCAGATAATGTCTAATCACTTTCTGCTTTAAAGTTTATAATTCTTGATAAAAGGAAAAGTGGTGAATTATGTAAGCCAACCCTGGAAAGTATTTCCGTATTGAGTTTTGTTTGTTTCAAAGAACATACTGTACATGTGCAAAAAACAAATGTATTGTCAATTGTTTTACCAAAGCCATGAGTCCCCTTGTCAGTGTAGACAGAATCAGTTGTCTTTCTATATGAGAATATCATGGAAAAGCACAGATGTAACAAGGGTTCCTTCCAAACCTAAGTGGTAGAATTATGTGACTTAAATTGTGGAGTCAGGACTAATCTCACAGGCTTTCAAAATTGCTCCCTCTCATCTCTTCAACCTCCCCTTCCTCTTTTATCTAAGGAGAGAGAGTGAAATAAGTAAATAATCCTGGATTTGTGAGAGTGGAAGGAAATGTATTATGTCTTTTAAGGTCCTATTTTAATACCTTTGACTAATGAGACATTAATTACAGTGTTAAATAAATCTTGAGATGATTTCAAAGCAAAGCCTGCTCTTTTTTCCTTCCACTGATGTAATATCTAGGGAGTTCCACCCTACGAAGGGCAGTTTCTTCTCATTGGCTATCTTCAACAGTCCAGGCCAAATAGGACATTTGAGTCTTTTCAAAGTGGCCTTCGAGTCCCCTCTCAGCCCTTTTAGGTGCTGTCTTGTCAGTTCATGTCCAGCAGCCCTAAGCAGAGTTCAGTCAACATCTTCCCTCTCCTCCAAGTCTTTGCAACTGCTCTTCTCCTCCTGGCTGCCTGGCATTGCTGCTTAACCCAGAGCCTTAAAGTCTCTCGCACTGCCCGCTTGCTGAGCCACAGTCACAATCACGACCTTCAGAGTTTCTCTTGCTGCCTAGGCCCAAACTGCCATCTCCACCAATGTCTTCACCAGCACCACCATCCTTGCCGCCTATTGCCAGTACTCACAAAAGCCACAGCCTAACAGTCACCACTAAATTCTTCATCAGAGCTTCTGCTGTTAGCTCTAGGACAACGGTTCTCTCCCAGGGGCCATTTCTTACCCACTCCCCTCAGTCCCAGGGAACTTTTGGCAATGTCTGTACACATTTTTTGGTTGTCACAACTTGGGGAGGTGAATGCCACTGGCATCCAGTGAGTCAAAGGCAAGAAAGCTGCTTAAGAATTTACAGTACACAGGAGGATCTCCATAACAAAGGCTTACCCAACCCCAGATGTCAACAGTGCTGAGGTGGAAAACCTTGCTCTAGGAGATAGCGGAGGCCTTTATTCTCTTTCTGTACCTTGGCAAAAAAACAAAGATAGAAGAAAACAAAACACAATCTGTCCTCCACCTGTTCTGGAGGTGTCCTCCAAAACACACCTGGAACCCTCTGTTCTCTTCCCTACTTCTCAGTTTAGGATTGAAGAGAAAACAAGTGGGATTTTGTAGAACCTGCCTTTTCATTTATGGCATGAGTCCTCTCTCATCTGGGCAGAGGCTAGGACAGACAGGCTTCATCTGAACAGACGAACCCATTTACGCCAGAGGTTCTCAACACTGGCTGCACATCAGATTCATGACATTTAACATTTTAAAATTACTGAAAATACAGATATTCAGAATTCAAATGGAATCGGCCTGTGGTGAGGCCTGGGCGATACCTTTTAAAAACCCTGGGCTGGGCACAGTGGCTCACCTCTGTAATCCCTGCACTTTGGGAGGCTGAGTGGGGTGGATCACTTGAGGCCAGGAGTTTGAGACAAACCTGGCCACCATGGTGAAACCATGTCTGTACTAATAATACAAAAATTAGCCGGGCATGATGGCATGCTCTTCTAGTTCCAGCTACTTGGAAGGCTGAGGCACAAGAATTGCTTGAACCCGGAAGGTGGAGGTTGCAGTGAGCCAAGATTGTGCCACTGCACTCTAGCCTGGGCAACAGAGTCAAACTGTGTCTCAAACAAAACAAAACACTCTCTAGATTATACTATCATGCAGCCAGAGCTAATAACCCCTTGGACTGGTCACTTATGCAATGGGGGAGAGAACAGATATCCCCAAAGAACTGAAGGAAATTATTCTTCCAGTGCTAAAAAACATCTGATCTTCCAGTAGGAGGGAAGTCGTTTAACTGTGTGGTCAGCATGGGTCATCTGGGCAGATACAGATTATTTCAGATTATTTGATGTTCTTCACTGGAGTCTTTCTATGGCTTGAATTGAAGCTTATTTTTAATAATAAAAAAGTTTTAATATTTATCAAAATCAGGAAAAGAGGGTAAATTAAAGATTAAAAGCCATCCTCATAATTAAGCACTCTATGCTAGCTATTTATTTGTCTTAGAAAAAAATGATTCTTTCCTCTTTTAGAAATATACAATAATTCTAAATTAAAGCTTCAAGATAAATTATGACTTATGAAAAATAATGGGATAGTATCATAAATAACATTGTCTGCATGAAATATGACCACTCTAATTCTGTACATTTCCTCCCCATTTCAATACAATGAAGTTTTTACAAGGCAAATTAATCTAGCATTAACCTTGAAATGATTACCCTACCTTACTGATGAAACCGATAAAACAAAAATACTTTTAATGCTAAAGAATCTTGTAAAATTCTCTGTAACTTAAGTAAACTATATCTAATTTCTCTTTTTTTTCCCCCCATTCTTTAGCCACACACTTAGCATTCTGTAGCAAAATAATCACCGGACCCCAAGTGAGAAGCCTGAGTTCTAGTTCAGGCCATAGAACTGCTTTATAAAGTCAATTAACTTTGCTGGGCTGCTCCTTCATCAGTAAAGTAAAGGAATCACCAGGTGATATATAAGATCCCCTCCATGTTTAGGAATTAGTAGGAAGGCAGATTATTGTTTTGAGAACCCTCAATCAAATAAAATGCCTGTTTTTCTGTCCTGGCATATAGTGTGGGAACACGTTATATGTAAAATATGGTATATATGCACATATATAATATATACACACATATGTATATACAAAAATGAGCATATATATGTTATGTATATAAAAATTAACATATATGTGTTTATATAACACATAACAACATATATATAAATTAACAAACATTTACTGAGCACTCTGCTAAAGAAATAAGGCAGTGCTATGGAGAATTCAAAGAATTAGCAATTATATCCCCAAGGTTTCACTATAAAAATTATAATTTAGGCCAGGCACGGTGGCTCATGCCTGTAATCCCAGCACTTTGGGAGGCTGAGGTGGGTGGATCACTTGAGGTCAGGAGTTCGAGACCAGTCTGACTAACATGGTGAAACTCCATCTCTACTAAAAAAATACAAAATTAGCCCGGTGTGGTGGTGCACTCCTGTAATCCCAGCTACTCAGGAGGCTGAGGCAGGAGAATTGCTTGAACCCGGGGGGTAGAGGTTGCAGTGAGTCGGGATTGTGCCATTGCACTCCAGTGTGGGCAACGAGAGTGAAACTCTGTCTCAGAAAAAAACAAACAAACAAAACAAAACAAAACAAAAATATATATATATATATAAAATTTAGTTGGGGATGTAAACAGTCCCATCAGATAAAAGTATTCAGAATTTCCAGTTGATATGTAATAAAATCAATCAACATTTATTGGATACCTGCTGAATGAGTTAGGTCCTAACCTGATAAATATCACAAATAACAGTGCTGATTTGTTTAGAATAAAGCTGGGACTTTTTCCTTCCTTTAAGTAAACTATAGTAACCCACTACATTAAAACTTCAGTTAATGGTATATTTCTAATGTTTTACTTCTAAAAAAGGCCTCTAAATTACATAGGCTCCAGCCTCACAAAACCTGGTTTTGCTACTGATGGGGCAAACTAGGGAATACAGCATGGAAGCAAAATCCACCAATGGCCCAGTGGTCCTAAGTTTGCATTACGGCAGCTGTTGGGATCACTATACTATATCTGTGCTGGGTCAACTGGAAGTTGTGGGCAGTCATATTCTTTTCAGAAAAGCTTTCATTGTTCAAAGCTACATCTTGACCAATACACATGCACCTTAACCAGAAGCATGGTGAAACCCTGGGCAGTACGTGGATAACACCTAAGTCAAGGCTAGGAACATGGAGTTTAGCCATGGGCACCACTCTGACCAGCAGAACACCTTGTGGGCAACTGGCTGAATGACCTAGCCAACCAAGAGAACATCTGGTAGACCCAAAAAGTTTGAAAAAGGGGAGAAAGAGTAAAAACAGAGAGGCAGAACAGCTACATAATTTGGAGGGTCCACTACAAAACAAAAATGTGGACCTATTGTTGAAAAAAATGTTAAGAATTTTTGGCAATGACAGCAGAGCATAAAGCCATGAGTGGGACCCTGGGAAGCATGAAACCCTGTTGAGTCACACATCTGTGAAGTTAGCTCTGAAGACAGCAAAAAACTTAGGAGAAGGGTGCTCACATTATTGGGCATGTACTATGTTCTGGACACAGTGCAAAAACACATTCACAATTCATGTTATTTTCAAAACAACTGTGGGAGAGAAATATCAACATTTCACGGATGAGCAGAACTCTCAGAAAGGTTAGGCTATTTGCACAAAGACACACAGGTAGTATGTTTGTGTGCAGTGAAGTGGAGGAGGAAGAGGAGAGAGAGGAAGGGACACAAAGTCATTGCCCAAGTAATGGTCAGAACCAGGAACATTTGGGTGTCTGTCATTAAGATCATTTAACAGAGCCAAGATGTCACTATGGTTTGATTGCCATTGTGAACAACAATTGAGGCGGTGAACAGGAAATTAAAAACACCATTGTCTTTTACTATTTCTTTGAACCATTTATGCCTGTGCTGCGGCAGGGAGGTTGTCATTCCAACAAAAGCAGACACATTTGGAAGCTTCTAGATGCTCAGCTTTTGTATTTAGTTACTCTGGTTGGCTAGGGTTAAATGACTACTGCTTTATTTGCAACTTATTTATATTAAAGGTGAAATGTCAGGTTCACACAGGGTAAAATAAAGGACTCTCTATAAACACGCAAACAAATGCAAGTGTTCGCTGCCAAAAATATCCAAACAAACCAAACCAGAGAAGAGAAATATCGCCTCAGCCCAAACTGTAGAGCTCTTCCACATGACCTCTTCAGCAGATGAAAGGAAATCCTGAAATTCAAGACCAAACTCAATCAAATGCTAATTTAATGTTGTTCCCTAGTAGACACCAAGTCAAGGGAGATTTGCCACTTATCTGGCTAATTTGAGCTCTGGGACACCCAGGGTACAAACTGAGGCAAAATAAATCTAATAAGGGATTGGAATATTTTGATACTTTGCCAACCGTCTTCAGAGTCACTTGGACACTGTCATCTTTTTCACTCATGCTTGTTTGTTTACGTGCATCTATAAAGCATAATTAAGAATCCTTTGATATAAAAGTAAATTTGTTTAAGTACTGACATATCCACACATGCTCATAAATGAGCTTCAAATATAGAGGTGTTCTTAACCTGTGCAATGTTTTAGGAAAGAGGGTGGCAGTAGGACCTGAACACTCCTGGATCCTAGAGATGACAGATATGTGACTTTTAAAGAACTGTGGACTTGGCATTATTGATTGTCACTAAGGAGACCCAATCTTATATCAAGACAAGGAACTGGAGTTAAGCCCATAATGTGCCTGTGCCAACTCAGTGGCCCTTGAAACTGGCGGAACGGGTTTGGTGCCTACTTTGATCTATGCATATGAAACTCAGAGCTCCCACTGAGAAGAGAGTTTATAGGATCATGGTTCTGGTATCTTTCCTGAGAAGGGAGGAGAGGGAAACTGGCATCTTTTCTTTCACCCATTCCACCCTATATAAAAGTAGACAGCAAGCCTGCAAATTATATTGCCCTATAGTTGGTCCTTCTATGGTAAGAGGGACCTGGTCAGCCTCTTTATCCCCTTGGCAAATGATTCCCAGCTTTTAAACAGCCGGGCTTCTTGCAGGCTGGTGGCTGCTGTTTCCTGCTTAGCACTCCTCTGGGAAGGGGAGTGGAGAAATAAAGACTGAGCTCAAAAAGAAAAAGAAAAGAAACAGCCCCCCATCAGTATGGAAACAGCATGCATGCGATGCTTAGTGGACACAGAGGCCTGGTTCTAAACCAGGGGTCTAGGTTATATCACAGCCTAGTCAGTAACTTTGATGAGCTTTGATTTCCTCTATGACCAAGAGATAGTTGAAATCTTGTTCTTAATTCTAGGGGTAAGGAAAACCCTGCATTTTTTAAGCAAATGGCACAATATGTGAACAAAGCCCAATACTTATTCCAGTAAATCTTAAATCAATTTATTGAAATATATATATAGAATAAAGGTCAATTTGCTGACTTACTTAAAGGAAAGAAATCACTAGAAGACCATTTTTTTTGTAATCTTGCAGAAGAGGAAGTTAGAATATTGTTCTCATATCTGTTTATGTGGAATGTCACTACCGATAAGAGTGACACAACAGGGACATCACACTCAGAGCCCCTGACTCCTGCTTAGTGATAAAGTGCACAGAGCCTGGAGCCAGCTGGCTGGGTTCAAATCTCATCTCTGTTCCTTTCTAATTATGCTAATCTCTCTGAATCAGTCTTCTTATCTGTAAAATGGGGATGTTAATATCCTCTGAAGGAGCTGCTAGCTTCTTACCCAGTAGCTATGTGTTTTCCTTCCTTTCTAATGATTTTGTCCGGTTCAGTGGTATTTCCAGTTAGAAACACTCATTTGCCAGACTCCAGTAGGGGGTCTGTTTGACCCGGTTCTGGCAAATGAACTATAAGCAAGTGTCATTGGGTGGGGCTATTCCCATGGAGATTGACTCAAATGGCACATGCTTTTGCTCTTCAGAGTCCCTCTACCTGGGATGTGATTCAGTACCCAGTGGTGGAGCGGTCATTGAGGAATGAAGACACATACAAAGGGTAAAGGAGCAGGTAGGATTGGGAAGCATTGCTCCTTGAACTGCCCATTCCTCTCTATTCCTTGTCATATGAGAAAAGCAAAAAAAAAAAAAAAAGTACCCTATTAAGTTAAGCTACATACAGCCAAATGCCACCCTAACTGATATACTACCTAACAAGATCAGTGTGAAGAATTTATGAGACTCAAAGTGTTTAGTACACGGTCTGGCACCAAGTATTTAGTAATAGGCATTTACACTGATTTTTGCCTATGGAAAAGAACTGTCAGCAGAGTAACAATGGGGGCTGTCCCTATCCATAGAGATGTGATTTCCTGCTTATGGGGATTGGGGTATGGGTAGCTCTCCTCTGCCTGACTGCTGTGAACCAGCTGGCACAGGTTTTGGTTCTGTTTTCTTGTAGCATTTCCCCTCCCATGGCCTCAGGGAGACCCAAGGAGCTCTGATCCTCAGATCTCTTCAGCGCCTCAGATCTCCTGTAGTTTATCTTCCCCCCTTGCTGCCGCCAGGAGTGGTGCCACATTCAATAGCACGCCAAGACTCCTGAACCCAATATGATTTTGAATCTCATTAAAATTCTTTTCTGTTTTAACTGCACCTCATAGGGGACACTAATGAAGCTCTTAAAAGAACCAGATGTGGTATCTGGCACCAGTTCATAGCCCAAGAATTGAGCTAAAAATGGAATGTACTGACGAATGTTCCCCCTAATAACTTCCACACTCAAAGAGTCAAGAAGTCTTCCTAGCATAGATAGATTCTTCTGACACTAGCAGTACTAAAATATGCAAGAGTTGTATCTCAGAGACACCACAAATGTAACATATGTGATAAACCTGATATGGCTTCCTTCTTCCCAGTTTCCCCACAGTTTCAAGATGCATAAGAAGCATTTACAATCTGAATTAAACTTGCCCTGCCATCCAGATACATTAATTTGGTTCACAATATTATTTTATCTCTTTAATGATGTAGACCTATTTGTCTACATCTGAATTTGATCTCCTTTTAAACAGCTATCTTGAGGTATAATTGACATACAATAAACTACTGGTTTAAGGTATATAATTTGGTAAATTGCAACGTGTGTGTGTGTGTGTGTGTGTGTGTATAGATATATAGTCATAAAACTGTCACTGCAATCAATATAATGAACATTTACCCGTTACACCCAAGAGTTTTCTTGTGCCTTTGGTAATCCTTTCCTCTGTCCCTTCCCGCTGCCCACCAACTCCCATTTGTGTATCTACTTTCTATCACTACTTTGCATTTTCTATAATTTTAATCAATAAAATAATATAGTATGTACTCATTTTGTCTGGTTTCTTTCAATCAACAAATTATTTTGAAATTCATTTATGTTTGCCTCTATCAATAGTCTTTTCTTCTTATTGCTGTGTAGTATTCCACTGCATGAATATGCTATAGTTTGTTTATCCATTCTATGGTTGAAGGATATTTGAGTTATTTCTACCTTTTTCCTATGACAGATAAAGCTGCTATGAGCATTTATGTGCAAGTTGTTGTATGGACCTATGCTTATACTTCTCTTTGGTAAATATCTAGGGGTGGAATTGTTGAATTATCTGGTAGGTGCATGTTTATCTCTCTAAGAAACTGCCAGATTGTTTTCCAAAGTGGTACCATTTTTCATTCCTAGGAGTGGTGTATGGGAGTTCCCATCTCTTCAGTTCATTTTCTAGTCTGTTCCATTGACCTATTTGTCTACCTTTACACCAATATTACATTGTCTTGATTACAGTGGCTTTATAATACATCTGGAAATCAGTTAGTTCTCCAACTTAGTTCTTTTTCAAAGTTAGTCTGACTGTGAATTTAATTTGCTCTTGTTTTTCTGTTTTTTTCAAAGTGAAAGCTCAGATTATGGATTTGAGACTTTTCTTCTTTTCCAATACAGATGTTTTTGTGTTATAAAAATTCCCCTAAGTACTGCTTTAGCAATATGTCTCACATTTGATATACTCTTTTTATATTCTTATTTACTTCAAAATACTTCCCAATACTTTTGATTTCTTTTTTGACCTTTGTGTCATATAAATGTGTGTTATATCATATCCAAAAATTTGGGGGAATTTTCAACAGATGTTCTGTTATTAATATTTAATTTTAATTTGATTCATTATGGTCATAGACTGTACAATTTATTGACACTTGTTTGATGACCCAGAGTGTAGTTTAACTTAGGTAAATATTCTGTGTGAACTTGAAAAAAATTTGTATTTTTCTGTTGTTAGGCAGAATGTATATAAATATCATTTAGGTCAGGTTGGTTAATAGTGTTATTTAAGTCTTCTTAAAGTCTTCTGTCTACTTGTTCTATTAATTATTGAGAGAGAGATGCTGAAATCTCTAGCTATTTATGGGATTGTATATTTCTTGTTGTACTTCTACAATTTTTGCTTCATGTGTTTTGAAGCTCACTTATTAGGTGCATAGAAGTTTATGATGGTTATATCTTCCTGGTGAATTGACCCCTTCATCATTATGAAATAAACCTCTTTGTCCCAGGTAATATTCTTTGCTCCAAATCCACATTGTCTGATATTAATATAGCCAGTCCAGCTTTCTTTTGATTAGTATTAGCATGGTATATTTTTCCATTCTTTTACTTTTAATCAATTTGGGTCTTTCTAGTTAGACTGGGTTTCTTGTAGGCAACATATCATTGAATCTTACTTTTTTATACAGTCTGACAATTTCTGCCTCTTAATTGAGATGTTCATACCATTTATATTTCATTTCATTACTAATGTGGTTAAGTTTAAATCATTCATCTTACTATTTGTTTTCTATTTGTCCCATTTTTTGTTTGCTCCCCCTGTACCCTCTTGTTCTGCCTTTAGATTATTTTTTATGATGCATTTATTGCCTTCATTGGCCAATTAGCAAAACTCTTTGCTTTGTTATTTTAATGGTCACTTTAGGGTTAATAATCTGCATCTTTAACTTATCCAATCCACATTAAAGATATAATGCCCCTTCATGAATAGTATAGAAATCTTACGTTAGTCCAATTCTCCTCTTCCATCCTTCGTGCTATTGTTGTCATACATTTTACTTTTGCATGTTACAAACCTTATACTACACTGTTAGGTTTTGTTGTTGTTGTTTAAACCATCAATTATCTTTCAAAATGATTTAACCACTAAAAATAATTTACATATTTGTCTATGTAGTAACCATTTGCAGTTTTCTTCATCTCCTTATGTTAATGCATATTTCCAGCTGGTATTATTTTTCTTCTACCTGAAGGGCTTTTATTGATGCTTCTTGGGTCAAATTTTGATCTGCTGTTGATGCATTCTTCAACTTTTCCATGACTGAAAAAAAATCTTCATTTCACCTTCATTTTAGAAAAATAATTTTGCTACTGACATTTTTTATCTTTCAGAAACTTTGAGGTGTTGTTCTACCGTCTTCTTGCTTACATTTTTTTCTAACAAGAAATATGCTGACATTCTTATGTTTGTTAATGTGTCTTTTTTCACTGGCTGCTTTTAAGATTTTCTTTTTATCATTGGTTTAGAGTAGATTGATTATGATGTGTCTTAATGTGGTTTTCATTATTATTATGCTTAGAGTTCATTGATTTTCTTAGATCTGTGGGTTTACAGTTTTCATGAAATTTGGAAACTTTCTGGCCATTTTTCTTCAGTATTTTTATTAGTTATTTATTGCTGTGTAACAAATTATTCCAAAATTTAGCAACTGAAAACAATACACATTTATTATGTCTCATTTTTTTTTTTTTGACAGAGTCTCTTGCTTTGTTGCCCAGGCTGGAATATAGTGGCACAATCTCAGCTGACTGCAACCTCTGCCTTCTGGGTTCAAGCAATTCTACTGCCTCAGCCTCCTAAGTAGCTGAGATTACAGGTGCACACCACCACGCCTGGCTAATTTTTGTATTTTTAGCAGAGATGGGGCTTCGCTATGTTGGCCAGTCTGGTCTTGAACTCCTGACTTCAGGTAATCCACCCACCTTGGCCTCCCAAAGTGCTGGGATTGCAGGGATGAGCCACCGCACTTGGCCTATTATTTCACACTTTCTGTGGGTCAGAAATCTGAATATAACTTTGCTGGGTGCCTCTGGCTTTGGGTCTCTCATGAGGCTACGACCTAGGTGTTGGCCAGAGATGTAGTATCTCAACGTTTGACAGGGGCAAGATCCATTTACAAACTCACTTTTGTAGCTTCTGGCAGACCTCAGAAGATCCATTTCAAAGCTCACCCACATGCTTGTTGGCAGCCTCAGTTCTTCACCACATGGACCCCTCCATGCGACTGCCTCACAACATGGCATCTAGCTTCCCCCCAAAAAACGGATTCAAAGAAAATCAGAGAGAAAGCCTACAGATGGAAACCAGAGTCTTTTTGTAATATATTGTGTAATACAAGTTATATCACATCACCTTTGCCGTATTTTCTTCATTAGAATTGAGTTAATAAACTTAACCTGCACTCAAGAGGCAGGAACTAAAGAATAATATGAATACTAGGAGGCAAAGATCACTGGGAGGTAATCTTAGAGTCTGCCTACTACTTTGGGAACCCCTTCTTTGCAAACTGCAATTACACACATATTAGGCCACTTGAAATTTTCACAGCTCATGGATCATAAGATCTCCTTTTTTAAAAACAATGCTTTTCTCTTTGGGTAATTTTGGGTAATTTCTCTTGCTATGTCTTCAAGTTCATAATTCTTTTCTTCTAAAATATCTAAGTTAAATATCTATTAATCCAATCCAGTGCATTTTTTATTAATCTCAGACATTGGACTTTTCATCTCTAAAGTTCAAGTTGGGTCTCAGTTATAGTTTCCATCTTGCTACTTAAAGTTTTGAACCTATGAAATAAAGTTATAATAACTGTTTTAATGTCCTTTGCTGTTGATTCTTCTGCCTGAAAAATCCTGAGTCATTTGACTGATTTTTCTGCTCATATTTTTCTGCTTCTTAGTACTTTTTTATTGGATGACAGACATTGTGAATTTTACCTTGTTGGATGCTGGTTATTTTTGTATTCCTATAAAGATAATTTTTAGGACATTTTCTGGGACTAAATTAAGTTATTTGGAGAGAGTTTGATCCTTTTGAATATGCTTTTAAGATTTGTTAGGTTAGAAGTCAACAGTATTCAAGGTTCAATAATTAGGGCTAATTATTTCCCAATTCTGAGGGAAGACCTATCTGTATATTCTACCCAATTCCCTATGAATCACGAGGATTTTCAGTCTATATTGTGAGAATAGGCATTATTTCTGGCCTTGTGTGAAAGCTGAACACTATCACCTCTTATCTTTTTGGGTGGTTCTTTCCCTGGCCTCCAGCAGTTTCTCACATGTCTGCACTTATCAGCTGAATATTTACTCAAAGGGGTATTCTTTCTGGAGATTTTTTTCATTGGTTATCTCTCCTCTCTCGTAGTCTAACCACCTTGGCCTTCCTCATATCTCAGCTCCATCTCCTCAACTCAGGGGTTCCTCTGGGTTTTCCTCCTTTGCACGATGGCTTGTAATTTGTCTCAAAGCATGTGAGCTGGGACAATTATAGGGCTCTCCTTGTTTGTTTCCTGTCTTGCAAAGATCATTATTTTTTGCCACTTCATGTTCAGCATCTTGAGCACCATTTCTTAGGTTTTGGGTTGTTTCAAGAGTGAAAATAATCCTGGTCGTTGTTACTCCATGTTGGCTGGAAGTGGAAGCCTGATCTCCAGAAAAATATTTTGAATGGACAACAGCAACATTGCTGAAATAGCATGTGAAATGTTTATTCTTTCCTTTCTTTGTAGTGAATAGGGATAAAGGAGGAATCCTGGTGTGTATGGACACAGATTAGGGAAGGAGGAGAATAATTATGGTTTTTTTTTCCCAAGCTCAGAACATGATTTTCACAGCCTCACCCAGATATGGTTTCCCTAAAAATCCTCCTTCATGCTGTCATTGGATTTCTGTCATAAGTTAGCCACCCATGGCTTTGAGGTCCCACAGATGCTCAAATCTTTTCCTTAGAACCTATAGCTGAGTTGAGGCCAGACTCTGGCTACAAGTGTCTCAGATGATAATCTTTTTTGGCTCATGTGCATGAGGTTAAATGAAGAGGCTGATTCATTTCTAGTAGTTAAATCAAACCATTTGGTACTGTTCACTAGTGGCCATTAATGTGTCAGTGGCGCCTCTGTATAAATCCTATCTTCTAGCAGTAAAAAGAATACTGATTAGTGACTGTAGCAGAATCCAATTAGCTTTCCCTCTTCTTATCTAATTTTTAATGTAATCATATTAATGTGAATTTTAATAGTGATTTATGGTAATAGCATTTCTTTACCTTCTCATGAAACTAGGTAACTTCTTTTTGAACTCAAAGTGCAGCAAGAGCTGCCTTGCCCGTAATTCTCATTTTTTCCATTTCCTGTTATAATATTTTTAATCCTCTACTTTTAATCATATTTAACTGCGCCCCATTCTTGGGCTGACTTAGTGTACTCTTAATGTCAGACTTCACAAAGCACATGTTTCCTGGAAAGGCTGTCCTTCATTAGTTAGGAAGGAGAGAAAACGTTTATGTCAGCGTTCTGTGAACCATCATCTCCTATGGACAGAGCGAGAGCGTTCACACCAAGTTATGTAACCAAGAAGGTTCCTCAAATGTTTCAGGCAGGGCAGGGGAATAGTATCAGCTTAAAAACAGCTTGGACATTTCTGAAGCAAGGAAAGAGCTTTGATAAGCACATCTGATTAAATATTTTTTCTGCCCTGGAATTTGTTATGAACACTGACATTTGTCTTAGTAATACACTGCTTTTACAATCCATACAGATAAGAACTCAAAAATTACCAGGAAAATAATGCCACAGTGTGGGAAACGTCACTCTCCCAATCAGAAAGGGCCCATGTGCATTCTCAGGCCTTGGCTGGAGGAGAGAAGAAGACGCAGAGAGAGGCAGATATAACAGTATAGAAGCAAGAGGAGGCATCCTGGAATTTCAAGAATTCAAGGCAGTCAATATTGCTGTGGTTAAGAGCCCAAGTTCTGGATCCTGATTGCCTAGGTTCAAACCTCAATTCTGCTCTTTCTAGCTGTATAAACTTGGGCAAATTACTCAACCTCTCTGTGCCCTGATTTTTGCTCTCATAAAGTGGAGAAAAAATAGTATCTAGTTCATAGGATTGTTGTCCTGTAACAACTAAATTAAAATGAGCTAATACACGGGAATGCTTAGACCAATGCCTGATGTATACGGACGTTAGCTGCTGTTATTCCTCAGAGATCTAATCAGGGTTAGATCTGTGCTGTCCAGTATAGTAGCCACTGGGCACATGCAGCTATAAAGAATGTTTCAAGTATGGCTACTGTGACTGAATGATTGAATTTTAAGTTTTATTTTATTTTAATTAAAAATAATACTTGATTCAGTTATTGCTATAATTTTAAGTATGTTTGGAACAGTTTAGAAATTTGGATTTATTTTTTCAGTTGTAAATTTTATGAAATCTACAGTTCAGTATTTCTAATAAAAATTTAGCATCCAGATTTTGATAATGAAGTACAAGAAAAAAAGGCTGTAAAATATCTCATAAATTTTTTAAAAATATTGATTGCATCTTGAAATGATAATATTTTGAATACGTTTGGCTAAATAAAATATATTAAAATTAATTTACCTTGCTTGTTTTTACTTTTTAAATATGGATACTAGAAAATTTAAGACTAGATATGAGGCTCAAATTGTATTGAACAGTGCTGGGCTAGAATGTGAGGGACTTTATTTACTATGCTAAAATGTTTGACCTTTTTCCTAAGAGCCATGGGAAGATACAGTGGAAGAAACAAGACCCAATTTACATATTTTTAATTTATATATCAGAAAATTTATGCTGGCAGCTGTGTGGGAAATGAATCTGAGGGGAAAAAGACCAGAGTTAGGGAGATCAAATTAGTTGCAAAAATGTAGGCAAGAGAAAATCATGGTCTGAATGTGCATGGCTGTGTGCAGCATGGAGGAAGCAGACATATTGAAGAGGTAGACTTCCTCAGCAAGACAGGAAAAAGAGAGTCCACACTGATTCCCAGGCATGTAGCTTGAAGAACTGAGTAGATTTTCTGAAAAGGTGCCTAGAGGATAAGGGATAGAATGTAATTTAAGTATTAAACTAAGTCCTTTTAACAAAACCACCCCTTATTCCTTTAGCTCAGTTAATCAGATTGCAGAGGCTCCCACACTTGGGAGCCTCTTGGCTGGTCTACTTTTGTTTTGTTTTGTTTTTGAGACGGAGTCTCCCTCTGATTGCGGTTGCAGTGGTGCGATCTCGGCTCACTGCAACCTCCGCTTCCCGAGTTGAAGCAGTTCTCCTGCCTCAGCCTAGCAAGTAGCTGGGATTACAGGCACCCGCCATCACATCCAGCTGATTGTTGTATTTTTAGTGGATACTGGGTTTCACCATGTTGCCCAGGCTGGTCTCAAACTCCTGACCTCAAGTGATCCGCCCGCCTTGGCCTCCCAAAGTGCTGGGATTACAGGCGTGAGCCACCTCGCCCGACGGCTGGTCTATTCTTGTCCAGACCTGCTCTTCAATTAAGAAGCACCAAATGAAGTCTAGAAATTCTCTCTCTCTATCTCTACTTTTAAAAACAACAACAAACAAACCAGACATATTCCAATATATTACTACCATCTGGTAAACATAGTTAACAGTCTTCCTTACTCTGTACTCAAAAGGCTTCTAGAATTCAAAAGGATTATTTTTGAAGTGAGGATGACAGAAAAGGTCCTTTGGAGAAATTCTTTATTAAGAAAGCAATGCAGCCGTGTGGAAAGAACACAGGCTTAAAATCCAGACACATCTAACCCTGGATCCTGGTTCTACCACTTTCTGATTCTAAGTCCTAGTACATGAGAGACTCACAATCAATATTTGCTAAACACAGGAAGTTTACTTAACTCCTCTGAGCCTCAGTTTCCTGATCTGTGTAAATGAGGTGATTAATTCCACTGTGAAAAGTTGTTATGTGGATGAGATAATCCTGTACATAAAGTGCCTGGCACTTAATTAATGCTCATTAAATGATAACATTGATGATTACACTTTAGAATAAAATAAAAACAGAGGGCAAAACTATTTGTGGCATTTAGTCCATCTTGTGTTGCTATCAAGGAATACCTGAGGCTGAGTAATTTATGAAGAAAAAAGGGTTATTTGGCCCACGATTCTGATGGTTGGAAAGTTCAAGATTAGGCATCTGCATTGGTGACAACTTCAGGCTGCTTCCACTCATGGCAGAAGGTGAAGGGGAGCTAGCGTGTGTAGAGGTCCCATGGCCAGAGAGGGAGCGAGGGGGAAAGGGGAAAGGCCAGGCTCTTTTTAACAACCAGATCTATGAATACTAACACAGTGACAGCTCACTCATCCCAGAGGGAGGTGTGGTGTTTTATATATATACGTATATATACACGTATGTATATACGTGTATATACATACGTGTATATACACGTATATACGTGTATATACACATATATATGTATATATATACACGTTATACATATATACACGTATATATACACATATATACACATATACATATATGTATATATGTGTATATATACGTATATATACGTATATATGTGTATATGTGTATATATGTATATATGTGTATATATGTGTATATGTGTATATATGCATATATGTGTATATGTATATATGTATATATGTGTATATGTGTATATGTATATATGTATATATGTATATATGTGTATATGTGTATATGTGTATATGTGTATATGTGTATATATGTGTATATATGTATATGTGTATATATACACATATATGTATATATGTATACATGTATATATGTATATATGTATACATGTATATATGTATATATGTATACATATGTATATATGTATATATATACACACACACATATACACACACACACATACATATATATACACACATTGATTTTCATCCATGGTTCCCAGCTGATAGCTCCCATAGTCCTTGTTACAGTCTTTTGTTATAATGTTGGCTGTGTTAACTCTTTGGAAAGAGAATCTTCTCTCTCTTGTCCTCCTTTCACCTGCCCCAAGACAGGACTCTAACATTCCTTCACCTTTCTGATTGTGGGACTTAAGACCCTCCTCTGAGAGGGTTCCACCACAAATCCTGGGGGAAGAATTGCTGACATCATGAAGTTCCTATAAAATTCCAAGAGGACTGGGTTTGGGGAGCTTCCAGATAGCTGAACACATGGAACCTCCATTCCCTTGGAGGGTAGCACATCTGTGGAGGGGATGGGAGCTTATGCCCCTCCCCACATACCTTGGCCTACCTAGCTCTTCATCTGTATTCTTTGCAATATCCTTTATAATAAACAACTAATTATTTTTCCCTGAGATCTGTGAGCTGCTGCAGCAAACTAATTGAGCCCAAAGAGGGGGTTGTGGGAACCCCAACTTGAAGCTGGTTGATCAGCAGTTCTGGAAGCTGGACTTGTGACTGCTGTCAGGGGGCAGGGAGCAGTCCTGGGGAGTGACCCCTCAACCTGTGGGATCTGACATTACTCCAGGTAGATCCTGTTGGAATTGCATTGGGGGACACCCAGGGGTGTCTGCTGCTTTGTACTGGGGAGAAACTCACACATCTTTGTTCACGAAAGTCTTCTTCTGTGTTGCTGATTGTTGTGGTAATGTGAGAGCAGAGGGAAAATGTGGCTTGAGAGAGTTTTTCCTGAGACAATTGGTGTCAGAAGTGGGATTTGCTAGACTCATTCTGACTAACAGAAACATGTGGTTTGGGAAGAGAAAGGACAAAAGGGCAGGGGATGAAGAACTTTTCCTGGGTGGCGACATGGTCACCTATGGTATGAAGCCAAAGCTGTGGGATCAGTTACTAAAGGTAAACATTACCAGTGGAATTTAAAGATGGATCTAACTCCCATGGGGTTCGTTCACTGGATGCATAAGGAAATGCAAACTCATATGAAAAAAAAATAGTTCCTTGGTTATTGTTACCTATAATAGCCAAAATAAAAGTGAAAGAGAGTGCTGGGTCAGGCTTTGAGGCTGGGTCAAGCTCAGATGTGGGTCTGTCTGAACTCAGCCCACTAGTCTCAAAGTCATCAACAAAGGAGAAAATTTTATGCAGAGACAATACAAAGTACCACTGAGACCCGTGGTTACCAAGAAAGTAGTCAATGTGGAGGAAGGGCAAAACCAGGTAACTATTGAAACCAAAGAGAATAAGTGAAGGAATTGCTTCATTTTGTAGATCAGTATCATCAGCTTCCAGAGAACCCTTTACTAAAATAGATTGTGAAAGTGACTAATTTAGGCATAGTATCTTTGGTTTTAAATGCTGCAGAGTAGAACAGCATGCTCAGGTTGATGGAAGATGCACAGCTTACTATTGAACAATCACAGATGGGTATATATGATCCAGACACACAGGAGGTTATTCATGAGGTAATAGCCGGCTTGGTGGACCCGATAAAAGCTACTGGAAGATTGCTTTACCCTGAGAAGGGAGACTGTCCAACTCCACCTGTAAATGCCAAGTGGAGCACCCCAGATGAAGCAGCTGAAATGCTTCATACGCAAGCCATGTGGGACTGGTTTTATGATGGCAGGAGTATTCATCTGATGAATATGTCCATAACCCAGGTCATGGTAAATGCCTTGGTTAAGGGGACCCCTTCTACATTGGCACCCCATGTGACATTACTCCTTCAAACTCAAACAGCGTTTTGAGAAGCTGTACCAAATTTGCTGTCTCAGCTTTCCCTTATGGGTCCTACAGATGCTAATAAAAATATTAGGTTAGTTAATGTTTTTATTAATTAACCTAATGAGACCAGGGAAAGACAAAAAGCAGAAGCAGAATCAAAGGGCTCATCCCAAGAATGTGGAAATTCTTTTTTTTCTTTTTTTTTTTTTTTTTTTTGTGACGGAGTCACTGTGTCGCCCAGGCTGGGGTGCAGTGGCGCGATCTTGGCTCACTGCAAGCTCCACCTCCCGGGTTCACATCATTCTCTTGCCTCAGCAGCTCCAGTAGCTGGAATTACAGGCACCCACCACCACGCCCGGCTAATTTTGTTTTTGTATTTTTAGCAGAGACGGGGTTTCACCATTTTAGCCAGGATGGTCTCAATCTCCTGACCTCATGATCCGCCTGCCTCGGCCTCCCAAAGTGCTGGGATTACAGGCATGAGCCAAGAAGTTGGAAATTTTTAAAAGGTTATTTAAAAATGAGGTGAATAAAAAAACATTGATGGGGTGAACATAAGAAGAAAAAGAAAGGAGAGTCATAGGACTTGTCCCAACAGGAAGGAAATCTTTAGATCATTATTAAAAAACAGAATGAATAAAATGGAAATCGATCAAGTTAAAACAAAAGAAATTGATGGGGTCAATACAACGGTATCAAAGGTTGGGTGGACCAAAGGGAGCCTCTGCTAATCCCCCAATATTAAAGGGCTTCAACCCAGTTTGCTCTATTTCCCCCAGTTTAGAGAAATTGTGAAAGCCAGAAGGCAGAGATTCTAATGAGAAATCTAATCAGACTTTGAGAAATTGTCTGGTACAATAGACAGGCAAGTTAATCAAAATAAAGATTGAAGAAAGACCAAGGTCCTTTGGCTCAGCCCTTGGCTGGAGACCGAAAGCCTTTTGCACAAAAGAGGATAAAATGATCTGGGGGTGGAGAAGAGAAGTTCCTAAAACGAGAACATGAAAATGTAAGGACTGGTAGGATTATGAAAGTTGGTATTTATTTGAACACACTTCATGTGAAGTTGTTGCATCTCTTTTACCTAATTGAATCCTGGGAAATGACATTGTGTCTGATTGGGAAATATTTCCCCTACCTTGTACCGTAAAACAGAAGGCACGTAAATCTGCCCTTCAAGGAATATTACTTTTATACACTACATGGGAACCAGTAAGCTTGCCCGAGCCCACACAGTGCAGAGGAGAAGCTAGAGCACCTGATAAAGATAAATTCTCCATTTGATAGCACTCTGTGGTGCATTTCCTGGGGCTTATAGCAAAATCCTGTGAGCATTTCCTGCAATGACTACAGAGACTTTGGACTAAAGAATTTCCAGTTGAAGGGCATTTACTACCTTGCCAAGGGAAGTTAACTGAAGCTACTCCTATGACTGAAGGATATAAAATGATGTTGACACCTGAAATACCAATGCTATCTTAGATGACGTCAGGGAAATACTCTAATGAGGATAGTAATGCCCAGAAGAATTCCATAACAAAATGGAAATGGTTTATTCAGGATTATGCTATCTGGGAAATGCAAGGAGATACTCACAAGCAGGTAGCCTCTTTACCCCTAGTACTGACCCTAGAACTGTGTGAGGTGCTGCTGGATTCTATTGACACTTGGACAGTACACTATGAACAGTTCTTGATTGACCAAAAAGGAGCTGCTTGGTTTACAGATGGCAGTTTCAAAGCGAATGGACAACATCCTGTTTGGAAGTCAGCTACTTTGATCAAAGAAGATAAAAATGGATCAGCTTGGTGGGCTGAATTGCATGCTTTTCTTTTTTTAACAGTGATGGAAGAATTGAACAGTGGTGGAAGCCCCTGTGTTTGGGGTTTTACTAACTCATGGGTAGTGACAAATGGCCTGGCCACATGGTCAGGCAGAAGGGCAATGGAAACCCGGCCTATTAAAGACATGCCCACATGGGGTATGGCCCTATGGAAATTTGAGGAGTGTGTTAAAGTAGAACAAATGCTCATCGGAAGAACTCCCTTCCAGATCTGGAAGGTGACTGGAATCAACAAGTACATATCTCTGTGTGCTCCCTGGAGGTGGCCACCTGGGTCCATGAAATGAGGGAACATAGGTCACTGCAGCGGTGCAGAGATGGGCTGAATTGAGGCATGTTATCTTTGAACCCTCTCTGGCACATAATGCCAGTAAGAATTACTCTGTTTGTTACCAAGAGAGACAGAAATTGTGGATAGCTATGAGACAGGTTTCCTGATGGAAAGGCCCTCGCTGGTACAACGCCTTCACGAGTGTGTGCTTACCCCCAACATGAGTGGGGCTAGTGTCCCCACTAGATTTTTTCTGTTTTTCTGATTGATGTGGGGAAGAGCAGGTAGGGAGGATGGATGCTGGTATGGCTATGCCATCTTGCCAAGGGAGGAGTACCCTGGTATAACAAATGTATATATATATATATTTAGTAGAAACCCTGTCTCTACTAAAACAACTATATATATCTATAGATAGATAGATAGATAGATAGATAGATAGATAGATAGATAGATAGATAAATAGATGTTATATCAGGGTAATAGTTATGTAACTATAACTATAAAACTATATATATTTTTTCTTCCCAAAATCACCTCAAAAAATTCATTTTTCTTTTTCTCCCCTATCTGATGCACTGGTCTTAGGACCAAGACTACAACTCTAAGTGGTGGAAGCAGGGGTGATTTCTAAGCAAGAAACTGTCACTGTGTTTTTAAACCTCATGTCAGAATTACTGAGGGCCTGATGGAGGTGGGCTGTGCCTTCCACCCATCTAGCAACATTGGGGTTAAGAGCGAAGCAGCCATATTGCCTGGTGGTAAAAATAGCTCACTAGCTCTGTACTTGTGTAACCTTACACTATCTGAGTGAGAGTGGACTGAGGAGGAGGTACTTGCTAGACCTGTATTGCTGCCTGCAATCTAGGCCAGTACAGTGGCGATTCTAATGTCCCTTCACAAGGTGAAAAGGTTTGGGTATTCCTGGAGAGAAGGAGAAATGTTGCTGAGTGTAAAGAAATGAATAAATGGGTTATTAATTGAGGGAAATTCAATATTACATTAACAACTCAAAAGAGTCCCAGAACAAGAGATGACATTGTCTCTTAGCTCAATTATTCCGGATGCCTGAAAGGGTGTATATGTTTTACCAAGATCACTCCTGCTTGTGGAAACTGACAAGATTGAAAGGAAATCTTCAAACCTGTGTGGCCTCACTCTGAGAGACATTCACATAATATGATGGACTGGACTAATTATTTCCGATTATGTATATTCTTTTGATGTAAGGGGTCCATGGTCAAAAATCAGAGTGTGGGCCGGACGTGGTGGTTCACGCCTGTAATCCCAGAACTTTGGGAAGCCGAGGCGGGTGGATCGCCTGAGGTCAGGAGTTCCAGATCAGCCTGGCCAACATGATGAAACCCGGTCTCTACTAAAAACACAAAAAATTAGCAAGGCATGTCTGTAATTCCAGCTACTTTGGGAGGCTGAGGCAGGACAATTGCTTGAACCTGGGAGGGGGAGGCTGCAATGAGCCAAGATCGTGCCACTGCACTCCCACCTGGGCGACAGAGCCAGACTCCATCTCTAAACAAACAAACAAAAACCAAGGGTGTGGCTTGTGGTGTTTTCATACATATATATTTATATTTGTATATATAATATATACTGGCTTTCATCCACGGTCCCTGGCTCATAACTCACATAGCCCTTTTTACAATCTTTTGTTAAAATGTTGGGTGTGTTCAGAAACAGAATCTGTCTCTTACCCTCTTTTCACTGCCCCAGGACAAGACTCTAATCTTCCTTACCTTTCTGACTGTGGGACTTAAGACCCTCCCCCGAGATAGTCCCACCTTACACCTGCAGGGAAGAAATGCTGATGTCATGAAGCTTCCATAAAAACCCAAGGCCACTGGGTTCAGAGAGCTTTCAGACAGCTGAACGTGTGAAGGTTCCTGGAGGCTGGCATGCCTCTGGAGGGCATGGGAGCCCGTGCGTCTTCCCACATACCTTGCCCTACCCAGCTCTTCGTCTGTATCCTGTGCAATATCTTTCACAATAAACCACTAATTGTGTTTCCCTGAGTGCTGTGAGCTGCTCCAGCAAATTAATTGAACCCAAAATGGGAATTGCAACTTGAAGCCAGTTAGTCAGAAGTTGTGGAGGCCTGGTCTTGTGACTGGTGTGTGGTGGAGGGGGCAGCAGTCCTGGGGACTGAGCCCTCAACCTATGGGATTTGACACTATCTCCAGGTAGATCGTGTGGGAATTGACACCCAACTGGTGTTCACTTCTTTGTGGTGGGGAGAAACTCCCACACCTTTGGTCACAGAAGTCTTCAGTGTGCTGATTGTTGTGGTGGTGTGAGAGTGTTAGGGGTGGCGAATATCTGGGTTATTGATGGGAAATACGTACAGGTCTGCAGCAACCTCAATTCTTGCCTTCTCAGAAGAAAGAGTTCAACTGAGGGCCATAAGGCAGAGAAAGAGACTGAGGCAAGTTTCAGAGCAGGAGAGGAAGTTTATTCAAAAGCTTTAGAGCAGGAAAGAAAGGAAAGTACACTTGGAAGAGACTCAAGTGGGTGCTGTGGAGGTCAAATGGGACATTTGACCTTTTGACTTGGGGTTTTATAGGTTGGCATACTCCCGGGGTCTTGTGTCCTTTTTCCCATGATTATTCCTTTAGGGTGGGCCACCCGCATGCACAGTGGCCTGCCAATACTTGAGAGGTGAGCATGCTCAGCCCGTTTACTGGAGTTGTTCAAATTCTTGCCTGTGGCATTCTTCTCTTTTCCAGTGGAATGCTCCCAAAAGGTTATACTCCACCATTTTGTCTCTTAATGCACATGCCTGAGCCTACTCACCCAATTCCTGAGCTACTGGTTACCAATTTCAAATGTTTTCATCTATTGTGAAATTGCCTCTCCCTTGCACCTGCAACCAATTATCATTTTTAGAGAGGCAGTGTGACAACTGCCAGACCATCACCTGATGGTCGTCTGACATTCCTGGTGGGTCAGGAGGAGTCCTCTTCTGCCTGTTCATGCCTGGCTAGCTAGCTACTGTAACAAGATCAGAGGAAAAACACAGTTTCAGAGAGTTTTTCCTGAAACAAACGGTATTAATCTGTTCTTGGGAAATCTGCCCCAATGACCCAAACACCTCCCATTGAGAATCACCTGCAACACTGGGGATCCAATTTCAACATGAGGTTTGGAGGGGACAAATATTCATACCACAGCAGGCGTGTTTC
The DNA here is from genome assembly GCF_009828535.3 of Hylobates moloch. Lineage (NCBI taxonomy): Eukaryota > Metazoa > Chordata > Mammalia > Primates > Hylobatidae > Hylobates > Hylobates moloch. Next base: position 34,988,503 of record NW_026652292.1, read on the forward strand.
AATGACTGCACATGGCCCATTTTGCCTTCAGACTAGCATTCTGTGCATTTCCCAGTCAGTAGGGGCATGGCTGACATAGATCTAAATCTTGAGGTGATCCTAAACCCAGAACTTTTGTTATGAGCATTGACTTTCACCATCACTTCACCAAGACTCTAGCAGGGCTGGGTTACCAATAACAACATTGTTTTTGTTCACTGTCTTCTTTTCTCAGTCCTCTTCCCTCTCTTTCATCCCTCCTGGGGAAGAAATCTTAGAAACACAAAATGCTAGAAAGAGAGAACAGGTGGGACCTGAGCCAGAACAAAGGTCCTGGATTGCCCACATACTGATTAACTAATGTTGGCTCTTCTGGAGGTGGCAGCTGAATCTATTGCATATTAGCTGAAATGATCACGCTTAGACTGGCCCTCCTTTGCAGTCTGAGTTTATAGCAGCACTTTCCAAGTTTGGCTTTTTATCACAGCTTAAACAAATATTTTATGTGTAAAGTACAGAAAAGTGGGCCAATTGCTCTTCTCTGCCTTCTAAGAACAATGAAACTCCTCTCAAACATTTTGCAAGAAACTAACATAATCTCCCCGACTGTGCTGGAAACAGAACACGGAAGAGCCATTTAAGAGTATGAGGCAGCCTGTGTGGTGGCACTGATGAAACGGCCAAGGAGCGAAACGCTTGCCCAGACGAGGACTCTTGGTGATAATGTTCCCAGAGAAACAAGGTCCTGAACCGAACCTTTCATCCATTAAACCAGAGTTTGCAAAGTGGCTCCACTGTATCCTCCCATGTCTGATCCTACTGGAACATATGATCCTTCTCCTAAGAGCCTTATCCTTTACCAAGAAAGACAAACACACCCTTGAAACAAATAGAAATCAACTAAGTACTTAACTGAGTGATATTGACTCTAAGTGAAGGAGAGTTTCCAGGAAGCGGAATCGATGTGGGCAGAGATGCTGAAAAGGTCTACATGAAGAAGACAGAGGTTAAGCTGAGCTATGAAGGATGAGTCAGCTTTCAGTAAAGGGAGGAATGAGGAAAGGGCATTGGAGAGGGAGAGAGAGAGAGTGTATGTGTGTGTTTATGTGTGTAAGGAGCAAAGAAGATTCTAAGACAGAGTGCTAATAAGTATGATATACACAATTCACTCAAAATCTTAAACTTCTCCTTGTATTTCATGCAGTTCTCTGCTCCAATTCCCTCTTCTCTCCAGCCTCACCTAACAATTCTATTTTGCTAACTGTAAATTATTTTTTACTGTATCTTGTATCCACCAGCCTTATTAATATACGAACTTCAAGTCATTTCTAATGTTTCACATGCAAAAAGAGAGAAGATTCTTCTGTCTTCCAAAAAGAGAGAAGAATCTTCTGTCTTCCAAAAAGAGTGAAGATTCTTCTCTCTTCCAAAAAAGAGTGAAGATTCTTGTGAGTTCCCAGTACAAGGCTGATCATGTGCTCACTAAATACCACCCAGTGGCTGAAATTGAATTTATTTACCTCAATTGCACATCTCTGAGAGGACCAAGGAGTTTCATGACTGCTATTCTAGCATTTTAAAGAGCAGATGCGAGGGACCAAAATGTTGGTAACAACTACCGAAGAATTTCTGTGACAGACTAAAGCTCTGAAACTGTAGGGTACATTCAATAACTGGCGTTGAAAAGACTGATTTTGTCTTTCTTTCCCTCTCTCTGTCTCTCTCCTTTTCTTTCTTTCCAGAATTTTCCACAAATGAGTTCATTTATAAAGAGAAAGGCAAGCTTTGATGACAACACCTTCACAAAACGGAGGCCTTTGAAAACATTGGTCTGGATTGAGGAGTATGTTCCCTTGCCCGGATCCTTCAATTCCTCCCTATAGTGTATTCATTCAGCTTGATTCCAGCCTGAGTGTCTGGGCAGTTGGTACCCACAGCCCCTTCTGGGCCCCAGGGGAAGGCATCCTTCCCCTCCCTCCTCCCCGAGCTCTGAGGTGGCTGGCCTCCTGCCTGGCTGTGCCAGAAAGCAGCATGACCACCAGCACTACTGTGGTCAGGACAGGAAGAAAATCTCGGGCATTCACAGCTAAACTATGGTTTGAGAAATGCTGGCGACTGAGGGTTGGCTGGGTAAAAGAATAAGAATAGCAGCTGCAATGCACTCTTTGACTCTGCCTCTCCCAAAACAGTCCCTAAAAGGACCATAGAAAGGATCACAATGTTCACGGCTGGGCTTGGCATAGTCTTAGTCCTGGGGTGAGGGCCAGTGAGAAACCCACGAGGGTTTCTTTGGGGGTCTTTCTGAGGGTAGCAAAGGGAGTCTCATGGCCCAAAAAAGTAGCATTCTTTTGGCCCTAAGAAGGACCTGCTGGAACTCAGGATTTTTTTTTCAGTCCAGTTTAAAATCCCAGATGAAATTAGCAGAGTGTGGTGGCATGCGCCTGTAATCCCAGCTACTTTGGAGGCTGAGGCAGGAGAATCGCTTGAACCCAGGAGGCAGAGGTTGCATTGAGCCGAGATGGCGTCACTGCACTCCAGCCTGCGTGACCGAGACTCTATCTCAAAGAAATAAAATAAAATGCCAGATGCCTCTTCCATTGACGACAACGAGGAAGCATTGTCCCCTTTATTTCAGCCCTTGAGTCACATCAGCATGTGCTGGTGGGACCTTAGGGTCCACATCACCAAGTTGAGTAAGGAATCCATCCATGTTAGTTAGGTTTTTTTTCTTTCCATTTGTTCTTTTCACAGTAGAACCAAAGTAGAATATGCTTCTGCCACTGGTACACATGTCTGGCTTCTAGATAAGGAAACTAACTTTTTCTGTCCTAACTCACAGCTGTATTTAGGCCCTAAGGATCTGGGAAACAGAGATGTGACAGGTCCCATTTTTCCACTTCATCTTCTCTTTAAGACAAATAGGACTGGATGTGGGCAAACATATCTGTAGCAAAAGATTGAACACTGAATCAGGATCATGTGCTCCACGCTCCTTAGTTATTTTTATTCATTTAAGGGAATCAGAAAAAGCACAGGAGGCCCTCAGGACATGAAAATTAAATGTGGCAGCTGAAATTGGCATCTGCAGGCGCAGCTCAAGCAGGCTGGCATCCACTAAGCAAGGCATTTAAAAGGAGTTGAGGCTGCTCTAACCAAACTGAAGAAAACCTGGGCAGGGGCCGTTTAAAGGAAACAAGTTCCCTCTCTTCTTAGGACTAAGCTTGCATACTGTCTTCAAGCTAAGGAGAATAAGGGGGGCTTGTTTAAAGGGCATTCAATGTCAATGACTGTTTTTTTCTCCGTAAAGACTGACAGTTTAAAGAGAATCTGTTGGCAGGCTGATTGCAATCTTGTTTGTACCAGAGCAATAGAAATCTTGGTTATAAATATGCAAAGCATCATGAAAAGATTAAGACTCAGTGGCTGGGGTGCAAATTGGTCTGGGTTGTTTACTGCATGAGGAATGCCTTCCCTCCATCCTCCTCTCCCAGTGCAATCCCACACACACAGAAGAATCCATGAAGACAAATACCTTGCCATGTCCCACTCTCCGGCTTTCCAGGGCTTATTCTGGTGTGGGCCTGGCTCTGGGGAAAGATTCACACCTGGGCAGGAAGGACAAGGTGGAGAGAGGGCGGAGAAGGAAATGAGCTCCCTGATCCAGGACCTGGCCTGCTATAATTTTTGGCTCAAATAGAGTGGGTTGCTGTTGGACTAACCACGAATTTGGGTCTGCTTCAGTGACTTCTGAGAGATGAGAGGAAGCAGTGAAAACTTAGTGTTCACTCCAGCCTGGACAGGTATCCTTAGGGCCAGACCAAATTCTGTTTTAGAAAAGGGAGATTAACTATGTGAGGAAGTTCCAGGGTTGGCATCCTGGCTCTGTCATTTAGGGGGCCCTGGGTCCTTGGGCAAGTGGCTCGGCTACCACCTTTCTGTGTCCTGCCAAGGTTGTTGTGTGTGAGGATGAAAGGAGACAATGAGTATAATGCATCATGCCTGGGACATGGGAGGCACCCAGTCAATGGAAGCTATGACTAGAAGGTCTGACCCAGGAGTGGCAGAGAATGGTAGGAATTGTAGGACTTTCTCCTCAGTTCGGCTAAAAACTGGGTCCTTGTCACACCACCAGGAAAGATTAGGCACGCAGACACTTCGAAGGGTGAGGGGTTATGAAATTTATTGGGCGAAAAGGAAAAAGACTCTCAGCAAAGTGAGAGGGGTTCCTGTTAACAGGCCCCCATCTCACAGATTGAATTGCAGGTTACCACACAGGAACAGGAGGGCCAGGCTCCTCCTTTCTGCAAATGGGGTCAGTTTCTGTGCCTCCACTCTGTTCTCCCAGTGCGCAGACCGATTGGAGATTCGATTCTCCAGGGACCATTTATACTTGGCTGTCTCAGAATGGTCATTCACCGAACTGTCCATCTGTCCTGTGGCTTCCCAGGAGTTTAAGGAGTTTACTTAAAACCTTTTCCTGGCTTTGCTCTGTTCTGCTGTTCAGTCTCCCATCAGCCTGGGCCTGCTTCTACCTGCTGCCATTCTTATGCCAAGTCTTAATGTGCACTCAGTCCCTTCGTGAGCAGCTTTGAATTTTTAATCCTTCTGTCCCCACATCTCCTGCCTTGTCACTTTCCTCAAGGAACAGGATATAAAGCACTGGAATGGGGTGGAGACATTGTCTCCTTCATTCAGTTCAAAGTTCTTTTAAATCTTTGAGTGCCAGATCCCAGGAATTTCTTAGCCTACGTTGGTGAAGCAATTGGCCCATGGATGCTTCACTTGTTTCTGTAAGAAGCGAGTCTAGAATTTAGTCTCCTAAATGTGAAAGAGATAGAAAGAAGAATCATTCTATCAGGGCAGAGTGTAGGGAAACCCTAAGGCATAGTGCAGTACCCTGGAGCAAGTGGTCGCTGAAGATAGTTAGCACCCCTAAGCCAAGAGGAGCCAGGGAGGGACTGCCTGGCAGGGGGTGTGGTCTGCCATGGAGGGAGGCTGACAGCCTAGGTCCACCGTACTAGAGAGGAAAGAGGGGAAAAAATACCCTAGCCTTACTCTCCCCACTCCTCAGATCTGCCTGTGCTCCCCATGGGCTGAATCCCACAGGAGTTATAGGGAATGGACCCCTGTGGCAATCCCCATGATCAGCCTTCCTCCCAGGGTGGAGAAGAATGAAGTGCACATCAACCAGACAGAAGAGAAGCAATTTGGAGGAGGAAAAAATCAGTTCTTCATGAAAGGATCACATTGATCTTGGTAAGTGTAAACTCTAGATGCCCATATGGTTTGGTTGTGTCCCCACCCAAGTCTCATCTTGAATTGTAGTTCCCATAATCTCCATGTATTGTGGAAGGGGCCCCATGGGAGGTAATTGAATCCTGGGGGCAGTTATTCCCATGCCGCTGTTATCATGATAGTGAGTGAGTGATCATGAGATCTGATGGTTTTATAAGGAGCTTTTCCACCTGTGCTTGGCACTTCTCCTTGCTGCTGTCATGTGAAGAAGGACATGTTTGCTTCTCCTTCTGCCATGATTGTAAGTTTCCTGAGGCCTCACCATCCCTGCAGAACTGTGAGTCAATTAAACTTCTTTCCTTTATAAATTACCCAGTCTTGGGTATGTCCTTACAGCAAAGTAAGAACAGACTAATACACCATGTCAGTGAGCCCACACCCTCTGAACATACAACCTACTAATTCCTACTGATTTCTCTTGCAGAGTCTCTCCAGCAAAATATCAAATTTCCATTGTACAATTTCTTGTTTAAAGAGACTGTCAGTTGTTTATGACTATATTCAGAAATTTACAAATAAATAAACTAGAGTTACTACAACAAACAAAACACTGTTTGGCAAGTATACCAGTAAAGATTGCAACAATGAAATGACCGAAGTCACCTAGTGAGCAAAGAGCCTTACTACGATATTTTTCCATGTGGCTTACCTCCCTCAGAAAAGCTGAGGTACATCAAGCACACCTACCCCTGATACCCTATTCTTTGTAACACCTCCATCCGTGAATAAAGTGGACATAGAGCTCCCAGTCACTTCCTTTCCGGATGTGCTCCCTTTTTCTTCACAACCACTGTCAGGTCAATCAAAGCTTGCAATTTCTAGTTTTCCCATCTACTGGATTAACAATGAAGAGCATAGACTTTTCTCTGGCTGCATTTTTTCACTGTTCTGATTGAAGGTTAAAAATCCTTGTATGGAAGCTTTTTGTAGGTTGGGTTTCCTGGAGACAGACTCTGAAACAGAGAGTTGCATGCAGAAGGTTTACCGGGGGAGCTGAGGAAGGCAGGATTGGACAAAGACAGAAGCTGATCCACAATGTAGCTGCAATAGGAGCCTCAGCCCTTTCTGTGGGAAGCTCAGGAGCTGGGATGGCCTTTCAGAGATGTCCTAACTGAAGCAAATGTGCCAGCCTTATGTTTCTTCACATCAGTTTCCTCACAGTCAGATGGCCATCTCTGGGAGAGAGTGCAACCTTAAGTGAAGGAGTTCCCTGTAGCCAAGGGCAATTCCCAGTGAGCCATGTAGTCATGAATTGTCAGCAGCTGAGAGTCCCAGCAGCTGGAACATGAGTGCATTGCCTCTTAAGAAAGAACCCTGACAAAGCCCCACAGCATCCCCTCATCCCACATAGATCCTCTCAGGTTCCAATGAGTCTTGTTTCTTATGAAAACTTGGACACTCCAGTGGGATGAGCTCTAGCCTTGCTGCTGCAGCTGCCTTCACATTCATAATGGATGCTTATTGTCTTTATCCTCTACCACTCATTCTGGGTTTGTCTCACCCTCAGCCAGCACTTCCGTTGGTCCAGGTGGCTAGTCTGAGGGAGTGCCTAGACCCTCAGCTCTGAGGAATCTAAGGCCCTGGTTACCAGGTCCTTTTCAGGCTATGGCTGCTTTACCTGAATGTATACACTAAATGTAGGCATGGAAGAGCCACAAGACAGCACAGCCAAGGCCCTATGGGCAGGAAAGGCAAGCCCATGCCTAGAATAAGTATCAATCCTAGTCAGGATGAGTTGTTCCTCCATCTAGGATTGAAAAGATTCAAACGGATTGATTTGGTACCAAAAGAGTGGTTGCTTTCACTGAGTGAGGGTGCCATATTGGGGACCCGTTACCTCTTGTTGCTGGCAGGTTGGATGGACACTCAGCAGCATCCATAGTTAAATTAGCTTTTGTGAGTGTGCTGTTGGGGCTATGCATGAGCCTTCATTTCTGCCTCCATGGCTACTCTGTTCATGACTCCACTGTGTAAGCACTGGGGTGGAAAAGAAAAGAGGCTGCCTGATGTCTACTAGCCAAGTCAGTTTGTTATTTAGCGCCTCTTCTGCAGTATGTGGTATCTGGTGGGCATTAACAAAATCTTCACAATTTGTGTGCACCCCCATAGGCTCATCCCAGTGCCCCCTCTGCAGACAATCTTGTCCTCAGTCTTTTAATTGTTTTCTTCCCATGCCCTGACAAGCGAACCAGGTAATTGACTGCATGCCCTGTCTCCAAGGACCATACCAACTCTTTTAGGTTGGGTAGCATGGAAACCAGACTCTGAGACAGAGAGTTGTAGGCAGAGGTTTATTTTGGATAGCACTCATGAGATACAACTTTAGGGAACTGAGGGAAGCAGGATTGGAAAGGGGACAAATTGAATGGGGTTTGACTTCTTTATCCTCATGTCAGGCTACCCCAGGCAGGAGCTCATAATCTTGAATGAGACACAGCTTCAGCTTAGAGGGCAATTTCTAGTAAGAGACATAGCTATGTATTGCCAACAAACAATATTTTCAATAGCTGGGACATGGTTGTGTCAGCCCTGAAGAAGTGATCTAGGTAGTATACCACAGTATCCACTATAATGTTTTATCATCAATTTTTTTTTCCAATTCCGGTTCAGGTTTTATCTATCGCTGTATAAGAAGCTACCCAAAATTTAGTGACTTGAAACAATAATAAACACTTACTATTTTGCACTTTTTGTAGATCAGGAATTTAGGAGCAGCTTACCTAATGGCACCTGGTTACCTAATGGCACCCTCACCAGCTTTAATGGCACCCTCACTTGGTTCTGGCTCTGGGCCTCTCACAAGATTGTACACATGATGATGGCCAAGTTTACAGTCATCTGAAGCCTTGACTGGAGCTGGAGACTACATTTCCAAGATGGCTCACTCATACTGCTAGTAAGTTGGTGGTGTCTGTTGGCAAGAAACCCCAATTCCTGGTCATATGAATCTTTCCATAGGGCTGTGATGAGAGTCCTCATAACAGGGCAGTTGGTTTACCCCTAAGCAAATAATCCAAGAGAGGAAAGGCAGAAGCCACAATGTCTTTTGTGACCCAACCTTGAGGGCCACATACCATCATTTCTACAATGTCCTGTTGCCGATGCGTGTTGGCACTATTCATTGTGGGAAGAGACGACACAAGTACATGGATACCGGAAGGCAGAGACCACTGGGGTCCTCTTGGAGACTGGCTACCACAAGAAGTTTGACAGATCTAGAAGTCTTGAACCAAAGGTCCTTTTGTCAAATGCTCTTGTCATTTTGATAATAAACTCAGTGTCTTAGAGGTGCTAACAAGAAGGTTATATGTACCCAGAAATTGAAAGCGGCTGGAATTCAACTTCTTGAGTGCCATCATGTTTTTTTCCTGCTACGTGGTTTAATAAAGTACATATAACTGTGTTTCTATAAAGCTGTCCATCACTGCAGTAATCTCCCATTACAGCAGATTTTGCCATAAATTTACAAGATACCATTTCTTACCCTAGAAATAGTTTGCAAAATCATGTCATTGTGCTCAAGGAGCTTGTACCATGAAATTGCAACCTTTCTGATTTCTCACATTTTCCAGGATTCTATAGAGAAGCTTACATGTCACCATCTGGGAGATCTTTATGATTACTTTACCCTTTTATTCAGGATGAGTTATCTAAGTTTATGATTGGTAATTATACTTATGAGCAGTGATTAAGCTTTGCTAGCCAGCTAAACTTTGCCTGAAGGGCACTGCAAAGAAAGAAAAATACATAGGTCTTGCTCTTAAAGACATTAGTATCTTGAGAGAGCGAAAGCACAAATCCATTGTGAGCCCATAAGAACTATGCAGCTGGCTTGGCGTGGTGAGTCATGCCTGTAATGCCAGTACTTTGGGAGGCTGAGGCAGGTGGATCACCTGAAATTAGGAGTTCGAGACCGACCTGGCCAACATGGTGGAACCCCATCTCTATTAAAAACACAAAAAATAGCTGGGGGTAGTGGCAGGCACCTGTAATCCCAGCTACTCAGAAGGCTGAGGCAGGAGAATCACTTTGAACCCGGCAGGCAGAAGTTGCAGTGAGCCAAGACCGCACCATTGCACTGCAGCCTGGGCAACAAAAGCGTAATTCTGCCTCAAAAAAAAAAAAAAAAAAAAAAGAAAAAGAAAAAAAAAGAACTATGCAGATGTAGCAACTAAATGGGAAGCTTCCATGGGAATGAAATCTTAGCAAAGCTCTCCCTGGCCTCTATCTCTCAGCAAAAGCAACCCGATTTGAAAATAGAAGAGCAAATCTCTCAGCGAGCTTCATGTCAGGGATGGACTCGAGGAGAGGAAAGGAGGGGCCAGTCTTTGCTGCTTGTCACCTTAGTGGCCTGGAGGAGTCAACATCAGCTGTAAATAGAATGCTGCCTCCATGACGCCCTCTCTACCCACCAGATCACACCACATCCCCTTGACTGAGGGATGCCCTTTTGCCCAAGGCTGTAATTCATTTCCATGACTACCAGGAAGGTCAGAACAAACACATTTCTACCAACAGGAGCCACATTTATTTTGAAGATAGAAAATCAATATCCTTATTATGTGGAGGTATGTACATTGCTTTAGAAGCATTGTACTCAGGTCTGATAGAAGAAGTCTATGTGACTTGAACTTAGTTTACATGCTGAGCTTGGAATTGAAAGGAATAGTATCTTCCATTTATCCACTTAGTCATTCAACAAATTTATTGCTCATGATGGAACTGTGCTAGGCACAAAGAATCACCCAGAGCTTAACAGCATAAATAAATAGGGTGCCTGTCTTAAGGAGCTCAAACAGATGGGTAAACAGATGAATACAATACAAATTGATACATCCCATGATAGAAATATGCACCGAGCTTTGGGGGAAAATCTTGAATTCGATAGGTAAACAAGGGGAAGAAAGTGTGCTCTGAGCAGAGGCAGCAGCATTTTCTAAGACACAGAAACCAGAAAGAACGTGATTTGTTCAGTTAATTGCTATGGCTAGAATTTCAAGAATTTGTGGGGAAGGGATACTAGATGGGCTTGACATGGGTCTGATCAGGACAGGTGTAGGAAGTCCTACTTAAGAGGTGAGATTTACTCTGAAGGTAACTGAGAACTTCTGGAGAAACTTATGGAGAGTGTAATGATTAGATTTGTGCGCCCCCCCACCCCACCCCCCAAAAAAAAAACACTCTGGAAACGCAAAAAGGACAAGAATGGATGAGAATAAATCCCTAGGGAACTCCTGCATTTGTGGGGAAAAAAGAGCCAAGAAGAGGACTTAGAAGGGGAAGCCACAGAAATAAGAAGAAATCCTAGAGAGTAGTTTTATGGATTCAAGAAATAGGAAGAGACAAGAGTGCCCAAGGCCACAGAGCTCAAGAAAGGAAAGGATTGGGCTGGGTGCGGTTGCTCACGCCTGTAATCCCAGCACTTTGGGAGGCCAAGGCACGCGGGTCACCTGAAGTCAGGAGTTCAAGACCAGCGTGGCCAACATGGTGAAACCTCATCTCTACTAAAAATACAAAAATTATCCGGGCCTGGTGGCATGTGCCTATAATCCCAGCTACTCGGGAGGCTGAGGCAGGAGAATTGCTTGAACCCGGGAGGCGGAGGTTGCAGTAAGCCGAGATAGTGCCACTGTACTCCAGCCAGGGCAAAAGAGCGAGACTCCATCTCAAAAAAAAGGAAAAAAAAAAAAAAAGAAAGGCAAGAATTGAAGTGTGTTCATTGGATGAGCAACAACGAAGGAATAAGAGCCTCAGGGGGAAAACTTTCTGTGAAGCAGGAGAGGCAAGTGCAGGTAAAGAAGAAATGAAGGGCCGGGCGCTGTGGCTCACGCTTGTAATCCCAGCACTTTGGGAGGCCGAGGCGGGCGGATCACGAGGTCAGGAGATCGAGACCACGGTGAAACCCCGTCTCTATTAAAAATACAAAAAATTAGCCGGGCGTGGTGGCAGGCGCCTGTAGTCCCAGCTACTCGGAGAGGCTGAGGCAGGAGAATGGCGTGAACCCGGGAGGCAGAGCTTGCAGTGAGCCGAGATTGCGCCACTGCACTCCAGCCTGGGCGACAGAGCGAGACTCCGTCTCAAAATAAAAAAATAAAAAAATAAAAAAAAATAAAAAAAAAAAAGAAGAAATGAGGAAGAGGAAGAGGAGACAGCAAGTGCCACCTTTTCTAAGATCCTGACTCTGAAGAAAAGAAAGTCTCTCTTTAGATGAAAATATGTACTTGAGAGGTTTTGTTTTCATTTTTTTTAAAGATGGAGATTTGAGAACATTCCTGTGTGAGTGGAAGACACAGGAAAGAGTGTGGGTGATTACAGGAGCAAATTTCCAGAGATGTGGAAAGGAAGAGATCTAAAGCATGGGGGGAGAGCCTTGCCTGAGACTGGAGGAAGGACCCCTCTTCCGTTGCCCAATGAGAGCCGCAGGGCTTGGGGGAGGGAGAGGGGGAACGAATGCAGGTGAGGGAACAGGCTGCGTGGTGCTGCAGTGGGGCGCTTTTGCTCTCACACCGTTGTCTGTAAGGCAGGCGGTAAAGTCCTCCCCTGGGTGTGCAAGGAAGGTGTGGGTGAGCTTGAAGACACTGAGACAGGTACGAAAGTTTGAAACAGACACTGTGGAGAATGAAAGAAGCTGTCCAGGCAAACCTGGAAGAATTATTGTCTTAAGATGAGGTCTCCTTTCTTCAAATACAAGAAGGAAAGAGAAAGTTTGATTCCTTTAGATTCTGTGATGTTAGGCAATGTAGGTAACTTCCCAGGCTTTCTTCTTCCTTGTACGAATTGTTTCAACTTTCAGTTCTGTTTCTTTTCTACTCCTTAATAAAAAGAAAAGAAGAACTATACATCAGCTAACCGGCAGTGTGTCACGACTGAGGAGAGATGGCACTTCCTCTCTACGTGCCTGTAAAAACAAAATGACTCAGCTTCTGGTGTATTAATTAGAGACCAGTTTACTTCCATGGAAATAGAGTCTATTGTACCATCTTTATATATTTAAACTGTTAGTGACAACAACTTTTGGAATGCATCCAGAGCAAAACCCTGGAGAGGCTCTCAATGTACAACAACTCTTGTTTTCCAAGGTAGATAGTTCCATTCAACTCAATCAGCTGTTCGTGAAGCACCATCTATGCACCTATAACGATCTTGTTTTATAAAATCTAGATTGAATGCTCCAGTTTTGTTCAGGGCACGAATAACAACTTTACGCCATTTTGTGCCTCATTTGTGGAAAATATAATGATCACGGTCATGGCATAATTCTTAAAAATTTAATTTTGATCTTTCTTCCTTTCAGAATTCTTCCATGATTAAAACAAAACAAAACAAACCTCAAACCCTCCTGTAGCTGACACTGCTGTCTTCGACCAGTGCTCCCAAGAGTGAAATGAGGACAGGCTTAAAGACAAAATCAGTGCATGAGAATGGAGAAGAAAATAATAAACTTAAATCCCCAAACCAATTATTTCTCAGAAACAAAGCCTGTGTCTCTTTTGCTTGCTTTTATTTCTGAGAACACAGAATCCCTGGACTTGTCGCAAGGGCCATTCTCACTGAGCACTCAGGAAACCACCACAGCCATTACTATTGCATGTGGGGAGCCTGACTCCCCGGCATGGTGGAAAATAGTGACAATCACTTGGCTTCTGCCACCAGCACTTTTTCATTTTATTTACATTAAAGGGACAATGTTAGTGTGCTGGGGTGTGCAACTTGCAGTCCCCAGGACAACCAGGACTGGAGAGTGTGCAACCAAGGGAGGACTGAAGAGTGTGCTCTTCTGCTCCTCTCTTTCTGATGGCGTGGATTCTATTGTTCACGTCCCACATTCTTTCAAACTATGTTACAATATATCAGTGCTACCTACTTGTCATGTATCTATTCATTTTTTGGACCTACTGTCTATCTCTCTATGAAACTGTAAATACCAAGAAGATGGGATTAGGACTCTTTTGTTCACTTTTGTGAACAAAATCCCGGTACTTAGAATAGTGCCTGGCACAAGGAGGTGCTCAATAAGTATTTTCTGAATTAATTAAATAATTCAATGTAGAGGTCTCGTGTTGATTCTCTTTTCACAATCATGCATTCCCAGAATAGCAGGATGGGTAGAGGCCTGGATTCCTGAATATCTGAAAACCACAAAGTTCCCAGCTCAGATGGTGGAATGATGCTTTCTCTTTCGTTAGACTCATGGCTAAGAGTGTGACATTTGTTATTATTCCTGCCTGTTCCAAATGAGGCTGAAGAGACCTGGGAGGGGTTGTTGTCCCTTTCATTCTCATGAGATGAACAGTTGTTTTCGGTAATGTCAATGGTGTCGCAAAATCATGTATTTGCAGGCTAAAAGATCATCTGCTTAAGCCAATTTCACAATAATAGAATCTTTTGAGCCACTTTTAAACAGAGTGTAACCTATCGAATCCATATATATTTCCAAAATCAAATCATGCTAGCTCTTATTAGAATAATCATATGCCTTATTTTTCAAATGGGATACTCAGATACTGAAAGGGAAAGCTGTTGATAATTACACAAGACAAAATGCATAAATTGAGAGTATCGTAGGAAAACCAGAGTGAATATATGATTATTTGTAAGCAATTGATTATAAATTGCTTACAAATAATCATATATTATTTATAAGGTCCACGGAGAGAGAAATAATTGACAAGGGTAAGAAGATTTAAGGGTTTTTCTTCTTTAGCTATTGGACAAAGTTTTTCATAAAGTATCTCTTGTTGGAAAGACCCGTCCTCAATCACTGTTGGGAACCTATTTTGACTTCGACAAACTCCTCGATATTGACATTCACATTTTCTTACCACATCCAGCCTGCATGCTACATGTGAAGACTTACAGATGCCAGCAATCATCAATTCAGAACAACTTTTGTTTTTTTCCTGAGCTAAATAAGTCCAAGACCTTTATACCATCTGCCTTTTTTTCTTATTTTTTAATCTTTTAATCAGTCTTTTCAGTCTTCTTTGTGCCTTTTGCAAGTTCTCTCTGGGTCCCACTAACATCTGATATCCAGAATCACACCTAACATTATAGGAAGGATCTGGTTGGTGCTATTTCTACTCTACCATAGCTGTGAAAATTATCTTGCAAAGAGGATGCAGCACTTGATACTCTAACAACAATTATAGGTCAACATCAGGCCATGAACATTCTGCTAAGAACTGAAAACACCTTGGAAACACCTGTTAAGCTTCTATCTCACTATTGTCTTTTAGAAGCAATTACAGCTCACTGCAGCCTTGACCTCCTAGGCTCAAGCAAGCCTCCTGCCTCAGCCTCCCAAGAGTTGGGACTACAGGCATGTGCCACTACACCTAGCTAATTATTTTTTATTTTTTATTTTTGGCAGAGATGGGGGTCTCACCATGTTGCTCAGGCTGGTCTTGAACTCCTGGCCTCGGGCAGTCCTCCTGCCTCAGCGTCCTAAAGTGCTGGGATTACAGATGTGAGCCACCATTCCTGGCTTAACTGCTTATTCTTAAACTTTTAAGTTACCATTCTTACCATTTGTGGTAAGGAGTTACCACAATGACCTCCAGTTTATCTTGTCTAAAGATTAGATATAAATGAGTTTTCTAATTTTGTGATTGTAGAGTGCTCCTTTCATAAGCGTTTGGTATGAAGAAAGCAGTTAGCAGACTTTTGAATGTCACAAGGTTGAGAATGTGGGGATTGCCTTGTGCTGGGGACAAACGGTGCCCAGAAGGCACACTTGCCAAGAAGAACACACCGATCTTTGAATGCATGCATTGTACCCTCCTTGATTCTTGCTTGGCTGACCCAGGTACACAAACTCCAAGACTGGCAGGGCCTAAAGGGCCCCTCATTGGCAAATGAAATCCCCCCTTGTTCCAGGTGACAGGACTAGGCAGCAGTTTCCTCCAGTCCAGACAAACCTTCCTGAAAATGGAACATCGTGTTTCTACACATCATTTTGGTTTTAGTGAAGTCTGTGCCTCTCATCTGGTATGATTCCTTCCAAAAAGCAAGCACTATTCCTATCTTCCAGATCTCTTTCATTGCAGAAGCTTAAAGAAGACACTAAAAAATGTGTTTAAGATCTCTTTAAACTGAAGTATTCTGAACAAGTGAAGCAGGTATGTCACATTTTAATTCAAGCTTAAACAAGCCACTGAAGATTGAATCTTACCTCCTTTTACAAAGTAGATGGGTTCCAAAAACATTTGGGAGAGTTTAACTACCATATAAGGCCAAGGAATTTGTCATTTAAATGACCCTGTAGACATCTTTTAGTAAAAGGAAGAATTTCTCTTTCTACTTTTACCTCATCCCCTTTCCTTTCTTTCTTTGATGTTTTGTACATCATATTTTCCAATATTGGGCTATGCAAAGTGAAAAATATTTTTAATGTTCCTAAGTCTGCAATTTATACTAAAGATAATTGCTGTTATGCAAAAGGATGTGGAGGTATTTATGTCTTTTACACAGACCCTCCTTAGAAGATGTTTATCTTCTTCCCTTCCTGCCATCCTTTCTTCCCACACTCAATTCAAATGGAAGGTTGACCTTTTCAGGAGGCAAGATCATTATTCCAAAATCAGTGAAGTAATCATCATTTTCCTGGTGTGCCTTCTCTGCCATTCTTAGCTTTTGTGAGCAAAGCCCTGAAAACCAGGGTTTGCTTTGTCAATCACACAGACAGAAAGTACATTTAGTTCTTTCATAGACCTATAGCTTATTACAGACAGCAGGAATGACCCCGGATCTTGCTGGAAACAGCAACATAGAAATAGAAATCTATGGGATGTGCCTTCCCTCTGTAGAGTTTTAAAATGAAGCCAAGAAGAAACAAGGTTCATATTTAAGGAGAATGTTACCTCAAAGAACTCAACCCCACCTTAAAAAATATCTAGTATTCATTTGACAAGAAATTAGCAGTTACAAGGAAGATCTAGCAAATGATGGTGGCTTTTCATTGTACATTCTTTCTTTTTCTTTTCTTTTCTTTTTTTTTTTTTTTTTTGAGTTGGAGTTTTGCCCTTGTTGCCAAGGCTGGAGTCCAATGGCATGATCTTAGTTCACCTCAACCTCTGCCTCCTGGGTTCAAGCGATTCTCCTGCCTCAACCTCCCAAGTAGCTGGGATTACAGGCATGCACCACCACGCCCAGCTAATTTTGTATTTTTAGTAGAGACAGGGTTTCTCCATGTTGGTCAGGCTGGTCTCGAACTCCCAACCTCAAGTGATCTGCCCCGCCTTGGCCTCCCAAAGTGCTAGGATTACGGGCATGAGCCACCACACCCAGCCCTTCATTGTACATTGTTAATACTATATTCACAGACCTGGTCCAGGGAGTTTCCCCAGCTTGAGTGAGCCAGAGCCACAGGCACTTCTGTGTTTGCCTGGAAAACTCACTGCTTTTTTTTTTTTTTCCTTTTATTCATTTCCTCCCTTCCTCCCTTCCTCCCTTCCTTCCCTCCCTCCCTCCTTCTCTCCTTCCCCGTTCCTTCCCTCCCTTCTTTCTCTTTCTTCTTTCCATCTCTCCTTCTTCACATTTTTTTTGAAGAGAAAATTGTGGTGATAGGCAGTGAACAGAAGGGAGCTACCATCCCTGTGAAAACTTCTACTGATGTGGCCCACTGAAAGCTTGCCAAACTCTGTGGAGGCCAGCCAATGCCAAAGTTATAGATTGGTTCCTTTTATTTTCTCTAAAATAAAAATACCTAAAAGCCAGCAAACAAATCCCTTATATATGAGATGCAATGTTTTGCAGATTATGGGAGGTTGATAAAATTGGCTGAAGATTTATAGCATTTGTTGTTCACTTGTCAAGCTCCCATGTGCCCATATGACCTTCCCAATTTTGGTTTGGGAATCCATATAGTTCCAGAGAAGCTACACTGCGTTAATCAGTTGATCCATACTTCTTTCTATGGAATGGTTACGGCTGAACGTGTGACCTCAAGTAGTTCAAGCAAGTGATTCTCAGGACCTTTGCTGGGGATGCTGGGACAATGATACCCCTTAGTCTAGGTGTGAATGATGATGTCTCAAGAGCTGCTAGTCCCAAGAGCTGCTAGCAGCCATCCGTGGCCAAAGGAATTATGAGATTAAGCCAATTTCATGGCAAGTAAAGCAGAGAGACAGAAAGAAATCAAGTCTTTGAGCCACTGGATTGAGCCTCACTTGAAACCACATCTACAAATAGATTTTTCAGTTGTGTTGAGTCAATAATTCCTTTTATTGTTTAAGCTGAGTTGAGTTGGAGTTTCTGATATACAACCCAAAGATTATTAATTTGGATAAGCCACGTCTTTGACTAAAAGGGCCAATATGCATGTGTTTGGCAGGCAGGGTGGGGGGATGAGATACGCACACAGAAAGAGTTCTTAATCTATTCACGATACATTATACCTTTCTTTGGAGGACATACAGTGTATAAGATGTACTCTTGGTTGCAAGTGAAACTATTAGAAAATAATATGTTAGAATATATATAATATATATTAGAAAATTATATATGACATTCAGTGGTTAAAAGAAATAAGGTTTTCAAATAAGAAGAAATCAATTAAAAAGGATGAGAGGCTTCACGGAGGAGGTGAGATTTAGGCAAGAACACGTAGGAGGTAGCTGGATGAAGGAGATCATCAAGCGAGCAACATGAGCCAAAAGGCTCTGGACTCTAAGACGTCTTTAAAGTATTGTGATCCTCAAAGCCGCAACCCCTGTCACTTTGACTTTATATGGTATTCAGCATAGCTTCTGGTGATGAGATAATAATAAGCTGAAACTGACCCTCTTTACTGAGAAAACCCCTATCAGTCTCTTTGGCCATGCTTTATCACTTTCCCATATGCAAAAGTCTGGGTGAAATTCAACGGTCTAGTTGCTTTGCTCTCAGTTCCCTGCATAATTTCTGCTTCTGAGTTACAGGAAATTTCTGAAAAGCCATTTAGAGACAGATTGTAATATAATGCTCTTGAACATTTCACTCTAACAATCGATAAAGGCAGCACTCACTGCAGAAATAATCAAACACAGGATGGAATCTAATATGCACAAAGCTGATATTTTAACTAGACCCAAGAAGCCTTATGATTCTTTGCTCAAAGCTGTGGGCTGGTTAGTTTTCCTGCCTTTGTCTTATATTTTTATATACTTTCAAGAGCCAAGCTTTTTGAAGTAGCTTATAGTGATCTTATTCTATTTCAGTTGTTCAAGGTTGCAGTGAAGGTCAAATCTACATAAAAATAAGCATGCTGGCAACCAGCAAAGAATATCGTATTCTAGGAAGAAATAAAATGACCATTATGACCCTGTATCCCCTGCCACTCCCTCCTCACTCTCCCCTTTTGACTCCTTAAGGAAAAAGGCTGAATGCTCATGGCCAGTATGTGCCAAGCAAATCAGGACTGCTTTCTTGAGAAGATAAGCTTGTCCAGTGAAAAGACATCCTGTAACTGTACTAAATCACAATAGGGTGGGGCATGGGGGAGATAGTGTGGAAACATTATTTTCATTCTATAATCTGGATTAAGAGCAAGATGAAAAGCAGTGTTTCCCATTCTTTCTCTTCTCACCATGATTATGTTCATCTTCTCTTTCTGGAACTATTGTCTCTGGATGTGTCTCATGATCATCAGATCAACACCATCTTTGAAGGATGCTTTGAAGGATGCTTAATGTATCTTAAGTAATACTGAGTCATAAACAAAACATCCTTTGCATAAGATATCAAAAAAAGCATTCTCTCTACCATAATTGTTTTAATATTTTGAAAATGTAAGAGAACTTATAGTAGCTAAAGAAATAGGATTGGCTGGGTGCAGTGACTCATGCCTGTAATCTCAGCACTTTGGGAGGCTGAGGCAGGAGGACAGCTTGAGACCAGGAGTTTGAAACCAGCCTGGGCAACACAACAAGACCTCGTCTCTATAAAAAATAAGAAAAATTAGCTAAGCATGGCGGTGCATGCCTGTAGTCCCAGCTACTTGGGAGGTTGAGGCAAGAGAATCTCTTGAGCTCAGGAGTTTGAGGGTGTAATGAGCCATAATCGTGCCACTGCACTCCAGACTGGGCTGGGTGACAAAGAGTGACTCTGTCTCAGAAAAACAAAAAGAAAGAAAAGAAATAGGATACTTCAATTATTCTATAGCACTAGAAGCACTCAGAGGATTGGTGGGTAAAGGGATTTGGGGGTTGCCTTTAAGAAAAAATTGGTGTTACTATGACTTATTAAATGAATGCCATTCTTCCCCTGACGCTACTCATTCCCACCACCTACCTACTCATATAATTATAGCATTGGAAGAGAATAGTGAATTCAGATCCCTATGTATCTGAACTGGGATCAGGAAAGCTCAAAAGAGTATGATAGTGCAAAGATTTATTCCTTTGGGAGTGGGTTTTAGAGAAGTGTGATTCGCCCTAGTATATTAAAAGACTAGTGGCTCATCAGAAGTATTGAAGATATTAAAGGCTCAAGAATGGTCCAGGTAAGAGACTTTTTGTAAATCCTTACCACAGTTAATCAGAAATAGAATGCAAAGAATTAGCACTCAGCAAAAAAAGGAAATGAACTATTGATACTCAGTACAACATTGACAAATGTCAAAATAATTATGCTCAATGAAGCCAGACAAGGGTATATATCGCATAATTCCATTTATATAAATTTCTTGAAAATGCAAACTAATGTATAGTGACAGAATGCAGATCAATTGTTGTCTGGGGTAGGGAGCAAGTGTAGAGTCAGGAGGGAGAGATTACAATGGAGCAAGAGAAGACTTTTGGGGTTGAATCATATGTTCATTATATTAATTGTGGCGATCGCTTCATAAGTATATTCAAATGTCAAAACCTATCAAATTGTATACCTTAACTTTATGCATTTTACTGTATGTCAATTGTAACTTAATAAAGAAGCTGTTTTTAAAATTCAGGAATTAAAATAAATTATTAATAGATAACAGGGTGTGGGGAATTGACTAGGAGAGAAAAAAGGCAACTAATTGACTATTTCTCCCAGGGTCAGTCCAGACAATTTTATGAGTGTACATTCTTTCTCGGTTTCAATTTAGTGCCTCAAAAATGAGCTATTGTCCAGGTACTTTACTTTGTATCTCTAGAAAAGTGTTACACTTAAACCACAACAAGTGGTTTATATTGTAACCCTTTTTACTAATCTATTTTAAAATCTAAAGACATTCTCTTATTTTTACATGTATCATCATCACCTATGCCTCATCTACATATTAAGAATAGCTTATTTCTTGATACTTAATGCTTTCTATTTATTGCTAGGATTTTGGTGGAAGAGATTTTCCAACTCTTCATCCTCCAATAATACATGTACAATAACAGTGGGTAACAGTGGGAAAATAAATGAGCACTAGGACAATTGATCGGGTTTTTTTTTTTTTTTGACACGGAATCTCGCTCTGTTGCCCAGGCTGGAGTGCAGTGGCGCGATCTCGACTCACTGCAAGCTCTCCCTCCCAGGTTCACGCCATTCTCTTGCCTCAGCCTCCCAGGGGCCCGCCACTGTGCCCGGCTAATTTTTTTGTATTTTTAGTAGAGCCGGGGTTTCACCATGTTAACCAGGATGGTCTCAATCTCCTGACCTCGTGATCCACCTGCCTCGGCCTCCCAAAGTGCTGGGATTACAGGTGTGAGCCACCGCGCCCGGCCCAATTGATCTGGTTTCTTAAAGAAATACTTGACAGGGAAGGAAAAGATGAATAGAAACAGGCGGTGGCTCACGCTTGTAATCCCAGCACTTTGGGAGGCCGAGGCGGGCGGATCACGAGGTCAGCAGATCGAGACCACGGTGAAACCCCGTCTCTACTAAAAAATACAAAAAAATTAGCCGGGCGTGGTGGCGGGCGCCTGTAGTCCCAGCTACTTGGAGAGGCTGAGGCAGGAGAATGGCGTGAACCCAGGAGGCGGAGCTTGCAGTGAGCCGAGATTGCGCCACTGCCCTCCAGCCTGGGCGACAGAGCGAGACTCCGTCTCAAAAAAAAAAAAAAAAAAAAAAGAAACAGACAGAAGAGGCCAGGAACATTGGCTCACGCCTGTAATCCCAGCACTTTGGGAGGCCGAGGCAGGCAGATCATCTGAGATCAGGAGTTCGAGACTAGCCTGGCCAACATAGTAAAACCCTGTCTCTACTAAAAATACAAAAATTAGCAGGCATGGTGGCATGAGCCTGTAGTCCCAGCTACTAGGGAGGCTGAGGCAGGAGAATCACTTGAACCCGAGAGGCAGAGGTTGCCATGAGCCCAGATCGTGCCACTGCACTCCAGTCATGGCAACCCAGTGTGGGCAACAGAGGGTGGGGGGAAAAACAGACAGAAGATATATTACATGCAAATGTGATGAAAGGAGCCTGATGGGATTCTTGTTCAATCAAATCAATGGCAAACTGACTTTTTTTTAGGGGCATTTAGATACAAGTGTGTGGGAGATGATATTAACCATTTTTGTGAGTGGGAAATGGCATATGGCTACACATGAAAATATCTACAACGCTTACATACGTCTACCAAGAAGTATGAGGCCAGATACGACTGAGGTCTGGGCTAAAACAGGAGCTAAAAATAAATTATTTAGGCAGTTAGGGTAAGAGAGTCTTCGGTAAGGTTTCTTTTTTAACAAAAAGCAGCCCCCAAATCATTTCTTATCTAACAAAGAGCAGCCTGTAAAATTGAGCTGCAGGCATACGTAAGCAAGCTAGAAGCTTGTACGGGTGAATGCCGGCAGCTGTGCCAATAGGAAAAGACCACCTAGGGGCCAGACATGTTCAACATGGAGGTTCCCTCTTCTGTTTTCCTTGTCAACCACGACTACAGTAAAGGAACAGGCAACATGGCGCAGACAGGGTAGAGAACCTATCTGCATAATAAAAGATCAGGGTGGGGCAGCCAGCTTCCTCATGTGCTATGTAAATGACACACCTGGTCCAACCAATGTTTGGGCCCTATGTAAATCAGACACCGCCTCCTCAATCTCGTCTATAAAACCCCAGGCATTTCACTATGAAACTGGAAGACCTGCCCAGAAGTCCCTCTCTCTCTCCCCGTGCGGGAGAGTTCTTTTCTCTTTCCTCTTGCCTATTAAGCCTCTGCCCTTAAACTCACTTGTGTTTTGGAGCCCTCGATTTCTTTGGCGTGAGATGACGAACCTCGGTCATTTATCCCAGACAAGATGCCACTTCATTTCTACTTTTGTATATATTTGAAATTTTGCATAATTAAAAAAATTTAAAGACTTTGTTAAACTACTAGTCACATTTTAAAAGGGGGATAGACAGTCTTTATTTGTCAATTAGATATTTTTAAGTAAAGAAAAGGAAAAGGGGAGAGGATAAGTATGTGAGGTGATAGATGTGTTAATTAGCTTGATTTAATACTTTGCAATGTATACATATATTAAAACATCTCATTGTACACCATAAATATATACAGTTTGTCAATTATACCTTAATAAAGCTGGAGGAAAATATGAAAAATTAAATTTAAAAAAGAGGAGAGGAGGAAATCAGTGATCACAACAAAAAGGAAAGAATTGACCTGCAAATTAGAAGCCAGGTCGGGGAGGGGTGGAGCAGGGGGTGGGGGTGGGGGTGGGGTATGTGTATGGTACTGCCTCAGATCTATTTCCAGAATTGACCTAACCTGACTGAGTGACCTTGGAGAAAGTCCCTTACTCATTTTAAAGTGGGGGAAAATGCCTGGCTTCCCAGGTGTGTATGAGAGTTAATTGCCTTTTCTGCCTTTTCTCCCAGTGGATGGATGGGTGGAGCTATTCAAGGGCCTCCTATCCTCCTAAGTGTCTTTAGGAGACCTGATGGTTTTATTCCCTCTGAGCTGCCACTGGATCAGATGACAGGCGGGTGGGCAGCCTCCACTTTCTGCTCCTGTCCCCAGTGAGGTTTACTTTCCAGGAGCCATTTAATCTCAGAAACACTGCCATCTTTCCAGCTTTTGAGGCTGGAAATCCATCTCTCTGTGTTGAAGCTCTTTATTCCTTGTGGTCCCACTCCCTGGAGCACTGCAGACAAGAACCTAGGCGACAAGAAAAAAATGCAATGACCCCAATTTAATAAGCTCCCCTCTACATTTACAGGGCAAACCGTGACTTTTCTCAAGGCCCACAAATTATAGGGAGGCAAAGAGTGGAAAAATCCAGAAAAAAAAAAAAAACAACCCAACCATACCACCTATACAAACATGCCAGATGGGAGGAAAAGATGCCTATAATTCTCGTGGCTTTCAAAGGTATTTATTTAGTTCAGACATTTATGAAATAAACCCTAGAAATTCCAGGTATCTCTCCTAAACAAAAGAACCACGAATGTTTGCTTCTGGTCAGCATGAAAAATTGGTGAAAAACTAGATGTTAGACATAGGTTCATAAGGTAGATCTTTATAGCTCAGATACAGAGCACTGCAGGCACGTTTTGTTACCAAGCTGTCAAAGTCAGCATCAAACCCAGAGTCACCAATGACTCTGAAAATGTTCGGGAGATGTTTTTCCTACTGATGTCAAGGGCAAACTTCCTCCACAACAGCCACACACACAAAAAAAGAAGTAAAGATAATTATTCAAATCATGGCGCTGCTAAGATTTTTCTAACCGATCTGAGCCCCCCAAAGAAATCCTGATTCGGACTATCTGGATTTTACAATGTTATCAGTTGTCAACAGACTTTGCCTTCCTTGAAAGTGCTTCCAATTGTTTCAGTGGCTAAAGGGACCTAAATCAACACTGGATATAGCAAAGAAAACAAACCACTTATAAACTTTCCCATACCTGCCAAAACTGGAAAGCTATAAATAGGGGGTAGCAAACACTGTTCAAAAATATTTCTCAGGGAGCAAACAGGCGGAAAGGAGTGAATAATTTTCAAAGAAGTAAAGGATTTTTTTTTTAAAGTTCATTTTGCAACTTGGAATTTCTGCGGCCACAAGGAAGTGAGGAAAACATAACTCAACTGTGATAATATGATTCCTAATGCTATAAGAAGCTAAAATGTTGTGTTTGATTTAAGCAATTCCATTGCACACTATATTGATATAGTGTTTCATTATTCTTTGTTATTCCTCTTATTGCTTCTGAGAGAGGCAGGGCTTTTTCAGGATCATTAGCCCTTTCGTAACTTCCGGAAGATAGGCTCGTTTTTCCCAAGAGAAAGTTCAGTTTGTCAAGGTTATTTAACAACTGAGCCAGAGCTGAGATTCAAATCCAAAGTTCCATTTCTGTATTCAGTCACACAACAATTTCTTTAATCATGGACTTTGTTATTAAAGCATTTAACTCTACTGTTAAGTGCTCACTATTGTTCTAAGGAACAGAAAGAAATCTTTGGAGTTGAACAATCTTAAGTCTGAATCTTGTTTCTGCCCTTGCTCACGGTGTGACTTAGAACGAGGGCTTACACTCTCCTTGCCTTGGTTATTCTGGGAGTGGCCCATGCAGCTCCCTTCTTAGAACCTTATGATTAGTTGGTCTGGCAACTGATTCAATGATTAAAAATAAATCAAGTTAGAAAAAAATTCTGAGGGGATAAAATTGTGTCTTTAGTTTGCAGAATCCTATCACAGCATGTAATTTCCTCTTCTATAAGTCGAAAATTAAATGAAAGTGTATGTGAAGTGCTTATAATGTTTGGCAATAGCAAGTAAGTATTTAATAAATGCTGTAGTTATTTTCAATAATAATAAACACCCTCTGATTAGAATGACAGATAAATCATTTCCCAGATTAAAATGACTTCATTTATATGTGCATATATGAATATCAAATGATAATAAATGGTATACATATGCAAATGAGATCATTCTTCTGATGGACTATTTGATCCAAGAATGTTCGTGGAGCCATGAACTTCATCTTCCTCTTCCATGACACAGCCTTGGCAACCCCACTTCAAAATAGATGCTTTGTTCATTCCCTCAGCTAGTTTCCTTCCTTCTGTTTGTAATATGAAACATTCCTTTTTGGCTTCTGACCCTGTGAAGGAGGAGAAGACCACAAAGCCAAGAGTATTTGCAGCCTGGAATTAAATGCTGAGGTGGCCCTGGCCTTATATATGCAAACACCTGGGCCTTGCTGAGGTGACCAAAGGACTTGTCACTATTTAAGATGCCCTTCAAAGTCCGAAAGAAATTTAGCAGGACAAAGGACTGACAAACCCCAGCATGTTGTTGAGTTGTTTCCTTACTTTTGAAGGGAATTTTTGGAAACATATTGTGGTGTCTCACGCCTGTAATCCCAGCACTTTGGGAGGCCGAGGCAGGCGGATCATGAGGTCAAGAGATCGAGATCATCCTGGCCAACGTGAGGAAACCCCGTCTCTACTAAAAATACAAAAATTAGCTGGGAATGGTGGCGTGCCTGAAATCCCAGCTACGTGGGAGGCTGAGGCAGGAGAATTGCTTGAACCGGCGAGGCAGAGGTTGCAGTGAGCCAAGATCATGCCACTGCACTCCAGCCTGGCTACAGAGCAAGACTCCGTCTCAAAAAAAAAAAAATGTATTGTGTATGGTCCACTTATATGTACATGCACTAGATATGGGTGGTTTGTTTTTCTGTTTTGAGATGGAGTTTCACTCTTGTCACCCAGGCTGGAGTGCAATGGCACCATCTCCACTCACTGCAACCTCTGCCTCCTGGGTTCAAGTGATTCTCCAGCCTCAGCCTCCCAAATAGGTGGGATTGCAGGTGCCTGCGACCATGCCCAGCTAACTTTTATATTTTTAGTAGAAATGAGGTTTCACCATGTGGGCCAGGCTGGTCTCGAACTCCTGACCTCAGGTGATCTGCACACCTCGGCCTCCCAAAGTGCTGGGATTATAGGTGTCAGCCACTGCACCCAGCCAATATGGGTGGTTTGAATGTTGTTTTTTCATCCTTTCTTGTCTCAAGATCTGTAAGTCCCAGAAAAGCATGGCTGGAAGGCCTTGCTGTTATTGGATATGCTGCTCCCCAAAGGAGATGGATAAGAAGTGTTAATTTGGGACCTCTAAGAAGCAGATTCTAAAATGAGATTAAACATGCAAGGACTGAATAGGCTGGGAGAGCCTTCGACCGCAATGCAAGCTTAGCAGGGAAAGAAGATTGATGGAAGCTCCTGAGATGGCCTTGAAGCCTATAAAGACTCACGCAGACCCTCAGGCAGTCCTTGAGTAAAAGTCAGCTGTCAGAAGAGGCCTATGTCAGCCAGGAACAGGCAAGCCTACCTTGTCATCCCTGCCAAGTAGAGTCATTGGCTGTGAATAGCTTAGAGAAAGTGTGAGCTTGGTGTAAACAATGAGCTGAATCTCATATGGCATCAGCTAGAGTCAGTTTTACTCGCTGTAGTTGATGGTCTCTGAAGTGGATTCCAATGACTACTCCAGGAGATGGTCGCTAATTGCCCCAGAATGTCCTATGGGGATCTCAGGCAGCTGCTGTGGAAGTGAGAGGGCTGTCTGTGGAACACAGAGATGGATCCCTTCCCAGGTCCCCTAGACACACACATGCTATGGACACATACACACGGTTCATGCACATTCACACTATGGGCACATGTACCTTGAGCACACACACACACACACACACACTATGGGAGACTACCTATTCTGAAAGGCACAGGCAGACACCTTTCTACAAAATAACATGCATTAGAGAAAGTCCCCCACTTCTATGGGTATATACTGGGACCACACTGTCATGTTGACCTGGTGATTCACAGCTGGTTTCTATGCAGAGGGTTTGGTTTACATTTCCTCTGGCCAGGAAAAATGTTTAAGCAGTGGGGTCAGTTAAGGAATTAAGGAGGAGAAAGGAAAGGAGGAAAAGGAGAGAAGGGCAGAGTGAGAGGGAGCTAAGAGTTTCTGATACCCATTACACAGCTGAGATCTGCCTCCTGCCTAAAGCAGAAAGAGACCAGCAGGGCTCTCATTGGCACAGCCTAATTACCCACACAGAGCAGCATTGGCAGTTTGGCGGCAGGAACTTCCTATAGTAGTGACAGTACTTAAGTTTGTGAGATGGCTCTGGGGATCTTGGGGTAGTCTTAGTGGAGCAACTTCTGTGTTGGCCCTTTTGGCCCTGGAGTCCACCCTAGTGGTTTCGCCCTTCAGGGTAGTCACAGAGTGGACTGGTCGCTGGCTAAACCAGGGAACCAGGCCAAGCTGGCGAAGATCGGCCCAGAGTGGAAGTAACACCACAGGGATATGCCCTGCTCTGTGCATGTTTGAGGAAAACCTTGCAATTCATTCAACACATATTTAGAGAAACACTGCCGATCTTCATGCCGGCTTCTGCAAACACAATTCATTTTAAGCAAAAATAGAGATCATACTTGCCTATATGGGGATACATTTTTAGTTGGAGAGATAAGCATTAATAAATAATCCACGTAAGTGACAACAAATGACAACTACGGCACGTGCTCTGAAAGGGGAAACCCATGTTTGTCATGGAAAAATGTAGTGGGGCAGGTTTTGTCTGTTCCAGAAAGTCAAAAAGGGGCCCCTGAGGAAGTCCTGCTAGCTGAGATATAAGCCTTCAACCTCCACAGAGGGAGCAACGTAGAGAAAGCGCACATGCACTGGCCCTTTGGTGGGAGAAAAAACAGTACCTGTGGGACCAGAATACAAAGGGTTGGAGGCCAGTAGAAGTGCCGCTCAAATAGAGGTGCAGATGCGTGAAGGGCTGGATGAAGGTCTAGTGGATCATTTTACACTCTTCATTTTTCTCCCAGGAGCAATAGGAGGCTACTGAAGGGCTTTAAAGTAGGGAAGTAAGACGACTAGATTTGCATTCTGGAAAAAAAAAATTGTTGTAGCTGCAGAATGGGGCTGAATTGGAGGCAGGATGAGAATGAATGCAGGCAGAATAGGTAGGGAAAGAGATGACTGTGGCACAGACCAGGGTAGTAGAGGAGGGGATGGAGGGGAGTGGAGGGATTCAAGAGAGGATTTGGGGACCAAATAGAAATGACTTGGCAATGACTTCGATGTGGGTTGAGATAGGCCTGACTCCTAGGTTTCCAGCTTGCACATTTGGCTGGATGGGAATGTCTTCACTGACAATGGAAACACTATAGAAAGACCAGGCTTGGGGCAGAGGTGGGACAGGGTCCTTTGGGACGTTGAAGAAGAAATACCAAGTAGGCAATTGTACACATGGCTCTAGTTTCTGACCACTAAGGTGAGAAGGTAGCCTCTGTTGTATTGTATTGCACCATCTTTTGGATGAGTTTTTGGAGTGGGAGAGGCGGCCTGGAGACAACAGTCAGTGGGGCCTGGGCAGGAGGGTATTTGCCACTCCTGGCCACTCTCTCCAGAGCAACTGTAGCAGCTTTCTAGCCCAGGTACTTGAGTTCGGCTGCTCAAGAATTTTTGACACTGAATAAACAGGGCTTGAAAGAACACAGTTAACAAAAGATCAGACGGACTTAGCAGAAGTCTCATGAGTCCTTGACAAAAGAAAGTTCTGAGGCCTAATATTTGTTCTTCCTACCCAAAGTTGAGTTATAAACAGTGTACCACTATTGACCTTCACTGGGATTTGCTTTCCTGGGATCTGGAGAAGCACAGCGTGTTCCTGTGCATGAACACACTGTTATCTTTGGCTTGGTCTGAGGCTGTAGAACAGTCCAGATGGTGCTCCTGCCACCTGGAGGACAGAAGCGGAGGTGGAGGCTGGTCTCCTGCTATCTCCCCAACCCTTTGGGGGCACAGAGGATCCATGGGAGGAAAACAAGGAACTGGTTTCTCCAAGAAGTTGTACAAATCAATGTCAGCAGGTCAAGCCAGGGCTTTGGGAAGTCAGACATGGGCACTGATACATTTCTTAAAAGCCTGGGGGACAAGCGGATCACCTTCTCCCATAGAACACCCCGGGGGTTACTGTCAGAAGGGGAATAATGGGTGGATGGACCATGGGACCTTCTGCTTTGTCTCTTTGCATATATCCTTCATGTTGTTGGCAGGTGACTCACTCTTCCACCAAGGAACAAGGACAGACCTAACCCCTGAATGAGATAAGCAACTGAGCATGGTGCCTCAGCTCCTACTTCTCCTCTTTAGGGGTCTGTCCACTTGCAAAAAGCATGTATTTTCATCTGCTCAAGAGGTTAGCAGTAAAGACTCTGCCCCCTTGGGCAAGACCTGTGTTTCCCTGCTTTGCCTGTGACTGAGTGGATACATTTTATTCTGTAGCACAATTTTAGTAAGCTCATTTAGCATTCCTACTAAACCTTGCTGTGTAATATCAGCTTCAAATATTAAATGTGATTTTTCAATCTCCCAATATAGGGAGATTGAAAGAAACAGGAGTGTCACTCATTGGGCTTCCGAAAATCCCAACAAATAAAGAATACTGTCTGGAATGCACAGCCTTGAAGATCTTTGTATGGCTTTAAAATGTGACGTATCCTCCCAGGTAGTCAAGAGAATTCAGCTGCTTAGAGAATTGAACTGGACCTTCTGATTGCCATGTCTAATCTGGGTACAGGTATGTAGTAGATAACTTTCTCCCATCAATAAGTGTGAATTCGTCACGTAGCCGTTCCAATAAAGGACAAACCAAGGCAAAACAAAGAAAAAGAAAACTGTATTTTTGCCTTTCCCCGGACTCACAGAGTTGCCACGCAGGGTTATTTTCGATTTGCCCTGCCAAATCTATTTCCACCTTTTTTAGCTCTGCCTTGAGCTGCAGGAGACTGCCTGTATGGGCTGTATCAATGGGCTTCTGTTGGTTTAGCCAGAGGGAGGCACTTGTAAGCGGTCAGAGGGTGAAAAAGAGAGATGTCAGTGTTTTTGACTCCCCTCTTTGCTGGGGTGTGGTGGTCCTGCTCCTCTACTGATGGGCAAACTCCCACCAAAGGCCTCCTCTCCCACGTTACAGCTCTTTCTGGGTTCTGGCAACTGCCAGTTCTCTCCTTGACCCTTGAAACCTGGGGGTGGTAATGGCTGCCCACTTTCATCAGTCCCCTGGTGCCTCAGAGTCCCTTCTGATCCCGTTTAGTCCTCTACAGATAGTCTCTTCTTTAATGTTCTTTGGTTACCATCCTGAATGCTCTCTGTTTTCTGTTGAGACTCGAGTCAGAAATATTCACTACCAATAGTGAATTAAAAGCCTTCTGAATTTCAGTCCAAATTCTTGGCTATGTTCACACATTCTGTGCACTGGTAACTGGTGTACAGCGACCAGGTACTGTCTAGAAAAATGCATCTTTGGGGTGCTCTGATCTCTACATGCATCTCTCCGTGAACAGACGTAGTTCGTTGGCTGGCTCCCTTGAGTCAATGGGCAGGGAAAGCATTTCAGCATTGTGAGAATCAGTGCATTAGAAACACTTGCAGCTCCCCATAACTCAGAACCCATGGCATTCTAGAAATCCTTAATGCCTATTATATTCAGAGTCTTAAAAAGTTATTAATGTACTTTGGGAGGCTGAGGCGGGCCGATCACAAGTTCAGGAGTTCAAGACCAGCCTGGCCAATATGGTGAAACCCAGTCTCTACTAAGAATACAAAAATCAGCCAGGCGTGGTGGCAGGTGCCTGTAGTCCCAGCTACTCGGGAGGCTGAGGCAGGAGAATCACTTGAACCCGGGAGGCGGAGGTTGCAGTGAGCCGAGATCGCGCCACTGCACTCCAGCCGGGACTCTGTGTTAAAAATAAAAAAATAAAAAAGAAAAAAAAGAAAAGAGAAAGAATTGACGAAGAATAACATGGAGTATGCTGAACATTTCTTTAGCAAGAATATTAAAAAAGTAATGTTTTTATCCCCTTTTGAACCTGGCACTATATGCCATGAATCCAATTTTAGGATTCTTTACTTGATTAGAAACTGTTTTACTCTTTGCTGAATGCAAAAATAAATGAAATGTTTGAGTCAGATATGGTGTATCATTATTAGTCTTTGTCCACGGGGCACCTGATTTGCTTTCATAGTATTTGTCGAGCCTCTTAGAGCTAGGCAGGAGTGAGAACTAAAGGATCATTGTTTTTATTGGACATTTCCCTGTTAGCCCCCAGTGCGAAGGAGTTTGCCCTTGTTGATTCTGGGAAATTGAGAATGATGCTCCTAAATACATAATGCACATATTATGCACCTAAATACATAATGCACATATTATGAGGCAGATGCTGTACTAGGTATTTTACATATATAACCTCCCAGTATTCCACAGTGCTGCAAAAGATTATTATCATCTTCATTTTACAAATGAAGAAACAGAGGATTCGGGAGGTGAAGGGATTTCCCCAGGGAGCTACAGCTAGTGAGTTTTGGTCAGGATTTGGCCATAGGCTAAATACCTCTAAGCCTCTAAAACACTTATTGAATCTGCCATTTTGGCCCCTTTTTTTCTGGGTATTTGAACTTTGTCACAAAGTGGTTATGTGACGTTGGACAATTTTTTCTACCTCTCTGGCTTCAGTTTACTCCTTTGTAAAATAAAGAGGCAGGGCTGAAAGAAACATAAGCTCTATGATTGTTTGATATTAATGTTTATATAGAAACATTCCCTGATGATAGACTGTATCAGTCAGGATTTAGAAGTCTCCCAAGTTATTTCAGCAGAAATAAATTTAATGCAGGGGTGCTTACAAAGGTAATGGGAAGGGCTGGAAGAGCAGGTGCTGGGGCATCTTCCGGGAGTGACTTCCAGAACAACCCTGCAGTTAGCAGACTGGAGTATGGGAACCCTAGACTACAGGCAGTGTGTTAAAGCAGAACAATTAAGAGCTTGAAGTCAAACAGACCTTGAGAACAGCTCCAACTTGCCCACTGATAAGTTGGGCAATGTATATAACCTCTCTGCATCTTAATATTTCAGCTATAAAATAACAAATGTGAAAATATTTATGATAGTGCTGAACGGTAGTAGGTAATCAACAGCAGGAGGTAAGTTTTGTCCTCTCCCCTCCCCCAGAGACAAAGGTAGGTTTATTTGAGAATAGATGAAAAAATATACAGACAGGAACACTGGGACATAATAATAATGAAGAAGTAAGATGGGACCAGACAATAGAGGGTTTTCCTTAAAAAAGAAAAAAGAGGCAGGTAAACATCTTGAATTCTATAGGCAATGGGGGTTGATGGCAGTTTTTGGATAGGGGAGTAACATGAGAAACTTGGTGCTTTGGCAAGATAAATATTGCAGCCACATTCAAGAAGCAAGTTGTTCTTACAATGGCTAATATGAGATGAATGCCTTTGCCAGCCTCCTTAAAAGAATGTTCCTTCCAATTTCATGGAAAATGCCCTTTGGGAAACCACTGGAGGAGACTGTACTCCTTACTTAGTGGGAAATATTTAATTGAAACAATGCCGCTCACTGTTAAGCTTAGAAGTAGATTTTATCCTCCTAGGTGCAGTATGGTGGGCCTGGGACATGATCCCCATGAGGCACTGGCAGAGGGGCTGGGAAATAGAGGGGTTATGGTAAGACAGAGCTCCCTCATTCCAATGACGTGGTGTCCCCAACAGGTACATGCCTGGGAAGACAGCCAGGGAACAGGCAGCTACATCAACCAAGAAGGCTGACAACATGTTCCATCCCACAACTATGTGGTAATTGCAAAGATGAGAAAACAGCAGAGATCCTCCAATCAGCCCTGGAATGAGTTTAGGGGAGAGAAATCATGCAATCTCTTAGTAACATGCCATCTGTAAATTCACTTAAAGACCTCAAATGATTATAATTCAAGTGACCTCAGACACAGAAAAACAGTTTGTAATACCTTCCAACATCGAGACATTTTAGAACTAAAATTGACTATGAAGGGTAGTACTTGCTGAAAGTAGATGCTTAATACGTTTTCAGGGAATGGGTCTTTTTTTGGGGGGGGTGGGGAGATGGAGTCTCACTCTTTCACCAGGCTGGAGTGCAATGGCTCACTGCAACCTCCGCCTCCCGGGTTCAAGCGATTCTCCTGCCTCAGCCTCCTGAGTAGCTGGGACTACAGGCACATGCCACCATGCCCAGCTAATTTTTTTTGTATTTTTAGTAGAGATGGGGTTTCACCATGTTGGCCAGGATGATCTCGATCTCTTGGCCTCATGATCTGCCTGCCTCGGGCTCCCAAAGGGCTGGGATTACAGGCATGAGCCACCACACCCGGCTTGGAATAGGTCTTTTACACCAAAGCCCTCATGTTTTAATGAGGTAATTAAAGCCTAGAGGGCTAAGTAATTGGCCCAGTCACCAACTAGATAGTGGCAGAGGTAGAACCAGAACTCCAGTCTCCTCACTTTCAATGTAATGTTTTCTCTTTTACTCCATGTGACATAGGGCTCCTGTTTCTGAAGGAAATGGATATACGTGTATTGTGGTGCTGTATATGGAGAAATGTTTAGCCAGTCTTTTTCTGAGATCAAAACCAGGCCATGATAGCCATCTTCCTGGGTCTCTGTGAGGTTCTTGGGACCCAGAGGTCTCTATGATAACGTCCTGGAGGGGAACCGACTCCTACAATGCACCAAAGAGCTCTATACCAAGAACATGGCTCTCACAGACGAGCCAAAGGCCAAGAGCTAGGGAGGGGCTAGCTCAGTGTGCGTGAATTTCTTCTGAATTTTAATGGTTTGGGAAAATATTAAACATTTCTTCCACCGGCTTCCCTTGGTTTCAAAACATGAACACTAGAGAGGCAAAGTGGAATCATGAAATCCGATTGGTGGTGAAATCCCCTACATGGGGGACCAAGAAATTGAGAAAGAAAGAGAGAAGAAGAGGAAGAAAGGGAGAGAAGATACAAAATAAAGACAAGAGAAAGAGTAAATAGATGCACACGTCCCCGTAGCCGTCTTTTCCTGGCCACATTCTTCTCCAGGAATCTGAAAGCTGGGCTGTAATTCAGGAGCTCTGAAGCTGTTTTGAGCTTCTTTCCATAGTTTCTGGGCATCTCATCCATACCAAGGATTCCCATGGAGAAATTATCTCTCAACTCAGTGAGGGCTATTGACAAAGGCCAGTGCTCTTTCTTCTCTGTAGGTAAACAGTGACTCATGCAAGCCTGAGGGAGAAAATGCAGTATATCTAAGAGTTAAGACCTCCCAGCTTCACACTCTGTTATAGCAGCTGCTCCATGCCAGTGGCAGCGTCTTGCCAGAGTTCATTCCCACAGTGGCAACAGATGCTTCACTAAGGGTGGCCCTTGGCTATAGTACCAGAAGGAGGGACTTCTCTCACAGAGAGTAGGAGTTCCTCCTGTGAATCAAGGAGACAACTGTTTGCATTTACTTATGTCCGTGTCTCTTTTAGGTGTCAGGGTCTCTCAGATCTTCCAGTAGTTTCTGTGTTACTCAGCGGGAGGAAGACCACATAGGACTCTCTCAGCACCACCACGGAGGTCAACTCCCAGCAAGTCTCTGGAACTCTTTGATCAGCAATTCCACATATTTTTATATACCCTAGAGAAAAATCTCTTATGTATTCACAAAGAGGCCTGGGAGGCTATTCACTGAAGCATTGTTTTAATGGAAGAAACTTGAAAACAATGTAAATTTTCATCCATAGGAGATGAAATGAATGAATGTTGTTGTAGTCATACAATGGAATACACATGGTAGATAAAATGAATGAAACACAGCTCAAGATAGCAATCTAGATGACTTTAAAAAACATAATAATAAAAAAGGAAAGCAATGTATAGCAATATATCATTTAAATTAAGTTTGTAAGGATGCAAAATAATGTCATTTATTATCTTCTGAGGGAGTGAGGAGAGATCTGAAGAAAGTGAGAAAATATGCCACGGAGACATTTGGGGGAAGAGGGCTCAAGGTAGAGGAAAAAGCAAGAGCTTAAGGCCTGAGTTGAAAACCTATTTCATGTGTTTGAGTGAGAACAAGCAGGTTGCTGTGACTGGAGAGTGGAGCATTTGGGGCATAGGTAGGATAGAAAACCAGGCCAGAGAGGTAACCAGTTTTTAGACCATGAAGAACCTTGTAGTTGCCACTGGAAAGTTTTGACCAGGGAATCTGTGGTGTAAGGTTTGAAATTAAGCCCCAGTATTATGTGCTGCCTCAACATTTGGGAAAAGTAGGGCCTCAGATGGCCTAATTACAAATTACCCTCCCAACTGTGCTCCCCATGCATACAACCCTCTTATCAAATGGACCAGGTGTGGTTACCGCTTCTCTCTGAGAAGTGGATTTCAGTTCCTTGCTAGCTTATGGAATTATTCAACCAACCAATCACATCCCCCTGTGGGAACCAGGGGGCACTACACCCTCTTGCTACTGCAGAGCCTGCCTTCTACAGCACCTGATGGTCTACTCTGTTCTCAAGTGCAACCCCTGTGTGGCCAGGCGTGGCATGCAGTGTTCTCCTCTCCTAGACTGTGAGTAGAAATGACTAATCAATTGTGTCAACCTCATCTGTCCAGTGTTGGATGCCATGTGTTTACCATTAGCCATGCCCATAACCCTAAAGCTGTAATCTCTCCCTCACCAAGGAAGTGAATAGGAGGCAACGTGAGTCATGCGATCTGATTCGTGCTTTAAATTGGGACTACTTTAGTATGTACTATTTGTGCTTTACTATTGAGAATGAAATGTGAGGACCTAAAACCAAAAATAGGAAATCTAGGTATGAAGTCATGGAATTATTCAGATATGACAGTGGCTCAGATGAGGGTGGAAGTCGTGGTGGAGAGATGTACTTGGCTGGATTTGAGAAGTATTGTGAAGGCAGAGACAGTGGGCTTTGCTCAGAAGTAGAATATGAATGGGGAAAAGAGGAGTCAATGTTTTTTTTTTTTTTTTTTTTTTCTTGAGACGGAGTCTCGCTCTGTCGCCCAGGCTGGAGTGCAGTGGCGCAGTCTCGGCTCACTGCAAGCTCCGCCTCCCGGGTTCACGCCATTCTCCTGCCTCAGCCTCTCCGAGTAGCTGGGACTACAGGGGCCCGCCACCACGCCCGGCTAATTTTTTTTGTATTTTTAGTAGAGACGGGGTTTCACCGTGGTCTCGATCTCCTGACCTCGTGATCCGCCCGCCTCGGCCTCCCAAAGTGCTAGGATTACAAGCGTGAGCCACCGCGCCTGGCCGAGGAGTCAATGTTTTTAGCCTGATAACTGGTTGCCATTTACTCATGTGGGGGAAACAGAGAGAATGGCTGTTTTTATAATGCTTCTCCCTGTCTTACACAAATTGTTGCACTAATTAAAAATAAAAAGGAGAAAATATACCTCATTTTGTGAGGCTTGTATGGTCTTGATACCAAATCCAGTACAAGAAGAAAAAATTGTTCATTGATCATTTTCACTTACCATGAAGGTGGAAATCCTAAGTGGTAGAAATGATCTACCACAATCATCAAATTTAATTTTAAGATTTTTAGATGCAATTTCCTTTGTAGTTAGGAATAAGACATGTATAGCTTGGTGTCATTGCCACACTAACAAAGTACAGGAAACCCTGATCAATGCATTAAAAAGAGGAAAGAAGAAAACCAAATTGTTATTATTCACAGCTACAATACCAGATAGAGATCAGATGCATGGGAAACCTGAGAATATCAGTAAAATATTAAAATTAATAAGAGAGTTCCGCAAATTTGTTAGATTTTAAAACAATATATAAAACTCAGTGTTCCCATAAAAAACAATAATTTAATATAAAATACAATACAAGATACCATTCATAGTAGCAACAAAAACTATAAAGTATGTAGACATTAAACAAAGAAAACACAGGATATTTACAGAGAAAAAATTTAAAATTATGAAAGCACATACCAGAAAACCTAAATAAATGGAACTCTAAATACCATATTAAGAGCTTGCTTTAACCTTGTAATTAATTTTTCTTAATCTCTAAATTCAATGTAATTACAATTAAAATCCCAGAAGGATTTTTAACATGCAAAACCGATTCTGAAATTTATATGGAAAAAAGAAATATTTTCAAAGAGTTAAAGCAAAACCAAAAAAGAAGATATATTAGATATTAGGATATATTACAAATGAAGGAAATTTTTATCAATAAAACAGAAATAGCAGACTAAAAGAAGCTATTGACAACTACAGCAGAAAAAATAATTGTTTTAAAATTTATGTCTATATAAAGTATATAGTTAAAATATAAGAAACATTTGTTAATGCAGTTAAGTCAATATTGAAAGTGAAGTTCAAAGCAGGAATTTGGGGAGAAAAATTCACCCTATGAGGTAATCAGGCAAATTAGAAAGTCATAATTCTGCAAACCAGCAAAGTTAGGAAACAGCAAGAACAAAAATACGGGCAAAGGCATGGCTAGGCCAATCAAAGGAGGAAAACCACATGGCTAAAAATTATATGAAGAATGTTCTACCTCACTGGCAATCAGATAAATACAAATGAAATAAAAAATGATACACCATTTAAAATGTAGAGATTGGTAAAAATTAGGAAGTCAGACCATAACAAGTGCTAGTGAGGATATAGGGAGTTGTAAACCTCATACATGACTGGGGGAAGCTTAAAGAGGTGCAGCCTTTCTAGAAAGCAACCTGGCAAAACCTGGTGAAATTATGACTGCATACACACTGCGAGCCAACAATCCAATTCCTGGGCATACAATTCAAATAAATTCAATATCAGTGGGTACAAAGACATATCAGAAGATGCATATCCCAGACTGTTTGTGGTAACAATGATCTGAAGGCAATCTACATGCCTGTTGATGAGGGAAATTGATAAGGAAAATATGTGATATGATGTATGGAATACTATGAGTTCATCACACATAATGAACAAGATTTATTTACACAGAACAACACGGATGGGATCTCAAAATATAGTGTTGAGTGCAAAAAGAAAAAAAGGATGAGATTAGAAGCTGCATAGCATTTATGTAAATCAAAACCACTGACACTAAATAACATTATTTTTCAAGGGCATATTTGTCTAAATAAATACAGGGAAAGTGGATTGCAAAGACCTAGATTAAATACACACAGCAGTGCACATAGCAGGGGTGGTGTGATACAGGGGATGAAGAGGAAAAATATGAAAATAATATGAGGGGCTTTACATAGACGAGTGTCGCTAATGAGTCATGAAAAGAAGAGCTGACTCAATTCTGCCCACCTGAGGGCTAAGAAAGATAAAGCAAAGGAAGGAAAAGAAACA
The DNA here is from genome assembly GCF_009828535.3 of Hylobates moloch. Classification (NCBI taxonomy): domain Eukaryota; kingdom Metazoa; phylum Chordata; class Mammalia; order Primates; family Hylobatidae; genus Hylobates; species Hylobates moloch. The sequence continues at coordinate 35,026,879 of NW_026652292.1, forward strand.
AAAGGTTTGTTGAGAAACCCTTCCAGCTGATCTCTGTCTCTGTTCTGAAACCTCTGTTCCACTTCTTCAGAAATGAATTAGCCCATTCATTAGGATCCAGTCAAAGAGAAGGTGTCTTCCTTAGGACAGTTGCTTAACTCGTTAAGCCTTAGTTTCTTTACTGGTAAATAATGCCCTCACCTTCCAGATCTGATGGGTAAATTAAAAGGGTGACCCTTATAGGTCACCACAAAGTGTCTGATTCAGATAAGTGCTCAGTATCCAGCAGCCATTATTACATGTAAACAAAGAATGCTAGACCCTGACAAAATCTGAGAGGTGAAAGAGTTCATTCTTATTCCATGAATGTGGGGCAGGATGACAGGAGGGAGTCTGGGACTTGCCTACAGTCCAGAGATGGTGAGGTGGGGATTGAAACAAGACCACAGCTCAACTCACTCCTCATCCAGCTTTTTCCACTACCCCTCATCACCTCCTCAGACTCAAGAAGATACATACAAACTCATTTTTCTGGGACTAAAAGGAATTTTTATTCATAACATGTTTAAACCAATGTAGCTGTCAAAATTTCTGGCCAATGGAGTGCTGTGAAAGGAAAAAACAATACAGGAAATAGAAAAGGCTATTTATCCACATCCGCTCTTTTTAAAGGCTATAATGCTGTTTCCAAATCATGCCAGTGCTTGTCAGAGATTATAAGGAAAAGTGCCTACAGAGTTGCGAAGAGGAAATCACAGCGCAAATGATTATGGATCGGGGTATATGTGATGGTTAATTTTGTTTGTCAACTTGATTGGGTCAAAGATACCCAAATAGGTGGTTAACCATTATTTCTGGGTGCATCTGTGAGGGAGTTTCCGGAAGAGATGTGCATTTAAGTTGGTGCACTGAGTAAAGCAAATGGTCCTCTCTAATTTGGGGCAGGGGGTGGGTGGCAGGCATCATCCAATGCAGTGAGTATAGAACAAAAAGACAGAAGAAGATTAAATTTGCTATCTGCTTGACTGTATGAGCTGGGATATCGATCTGCTCTGGCCCCCAGCCGTCTTGGATCTCCGGCCTCAGATGCAGACTGGAAGCTACACCATTAGCTTTCTGGCTCTCAGGCTTCTGAACTACACCACCGGCTCTCCTGGGTCTCCAGCTTGCAGACAGCAGATCACGGAACTTTTCAGCCTCCATAATTTTGTTCCAATAGCTTCCAGTGAATCTCTTTGTATATTGGTTCTATTGAATCTGTTTTCTCTGCAGAACTCTGATTCATTCAGCTTACTAAACCAGTCGGCAGGCTATGGATGGCACTTTGAAGGCTGTAATTTTGAGGCCCTGCAAAGCAGGTGAAGGAGAGAAATTTATAACCAAGGCTCTTCACCCATTCTCCAGAAGAATGCCTTTATTTCTTTGTCTCCAAAATCTAATGTAGAGGCCAGCAAGCTGCTGCCAACAGCAGGGAGCCCGACATGAGATGGAACACTGCTGTCCCTGTAAAGGAGTCAACACCATGAACAGTTTTGAATACATGAGAACAGCCACTAAGGCCATACAGTGTCTGGCGACCCAGTCAGGATGAGAATATTGGCTTCAGCCATGATAAAGATAGTAACAGTTTATATGAGGGTTGGCATCAAAACAGGATAGTTTATAAGAATCCCAAAGCTGAAAATCTTTTAAAAACCCAAAGCCAAAATCTTGATGATGTCCTGGTATAAGGGGCGTTGTTATTTAACTAAATGTTAATAGATTCCTGTCCTTTTGGCTTACTTCTCTGCTCCCTCTCTCCTTCAGCTATTTTCTATTATTTTTTCCATACACACAAATGCAGAGCTTTTTGGTACTTGCTTTGTAATCCAGTGCATAGAGATGCTGATTCCCATCTCTAGGGGCAAACAATTGTACTATGTTTTGTTTTTTTCCCTACTGTATGCCGAAAGAAAACAAACCTATTCTGTTCTCTGTTTATAGTACTGTCTTTGGCTGGCTGGCTGTCTACTTATCTATCTATCTGCCTGTCTATCTATCTATCTATCTATCTATCTATCTATCTATCTATCTATCTATCTATCATCTATCTATCTATGTATCTATCTATCTATCTATCTATCTATCTATCATCTATCTATCTATCTATCGTCTATACCTACCTATTTTATACATATTTTTTATTTCAATAGCCTTCAGGGGTACAACTGGTTTTTGGTAACATGGATGAATTGTATGGTGATGAAGCCTGAGATTTTAGTGCGCTCCTCAACTGAGTAGCGTACATTGTACCCAATATGTAGGTTTTTTGTTTGTTTGTTTGTTTTTTTGAGACCAAGTCTCGTTCTGTCACCAGGCTGGAGTGTAGTGGTGCCATCTCGGCTTACTGCAACCTCCGACTCTCTGGTTCAAGCGATTCTCCTGCCTCAGCCTCCTGAGTAGCTGCAATTACAGGCGTGCGCCACCATGCCCAGCTAATTTCTGTATTTGTAGCAGAGACGTGGTTTCACCATGTTGGCCAAAATGGTTTTGATCTCCTGACCTCGTGATCCACCTGCCTCGGCCTTCCAAAGTGGTGAGATTATAGGCATGAGCCACTGCACCCAGCCCAATACGTAGTTTTTTATTCCTAGCCCTCTTTCTACCCTCCCTCCTTCTGAGTGACCAGTGTCCATTCAGCACTGTCTTTCTAATCACAATTCTTCCTGTGAACTCTGACTTCTGTTGGCTATCTGTTTTAGCCCTTTCAACAGAAATGAAAATACAGAAACATGTTCAATTGGTGGGAGGATTGCCAGAGCCTGGGAGGTGGAGGTTGCAATGAGCTGAGATCATGCCACTGCACTCCAGCCTGGGTGACACAGTGAGATCCTGTCTTTTAAAAAAAAAAGATGTTCAATCTTTTTTAGGGTGACAGAGCAAATCTGTAACTCTACGTACACTCAAATACCGGTACTGATGTCCCAAAATCTCTTCTTGGAAAGAAGGAACCACTTTATTTTCATTGGTACCAATCATAGGATGTTTTCTTTACTATTTAATTTTGAATAACAAAGTTCTTTTCAGGGAAGACACATTATCCTGAAACACCCTGAATTAATGCTAGATTCGGATGTCTATAAGTAGAATTTGTGGACTTTAATAAATATTTAATTATTCTTTCATTTGGGTGAATGGCCTTACATTTTCAAGAATGGGTGTTAATGTGAGTGATCCTTTTAAATATCACTTTTCTGAGGTATTACAGTAAGTGACTGCATAGTAAACATTGAGAATACGCAACTTCAGGAAGAATGAGAGAAAACTGTCCTGATACTATGCTGTGGCTTGGGATAAAATTGAGATATGATGGAGGAAAAATATGTCAATTACAAGATATCTTTATGTGAAATATAAGATAATATATAAAATGGGACTGGGCATGGGGGCTTATGCCTGTAATGCCAGCACTTTGGGAGGCCAAGGTGGGTAGTTCTCTCGAGCCCAGGAGTTTGAGACCAGCCTGGGCAACATGGTGAGACTCCATCTCAACAAAAAATATACAAATTAGCTGGGCATGGTGGTGTACACCTATAGTCCCAGCTATGTGGGAGGCTGAGGTGGGAGGATCACCTGAGCCTGGGGTGGTTGAGGCTATAGTGAGCCATGATCATGCCACTGCACTTTAGCTTGGGTGACAGAGTGAGACCCTGTCTCAAAAAATAAAAAGATACTATGCTTATATAAAATGATATTAACACATCAATTTTATAAGTATTTATAAAATGATTTATAATATGTATATAACTAAATTAATACATTAACTATTTTTAAGCAGATGATTCATGATTTTTAGCTATGTTCCTAGAATTTTTGATGAGGGGAAGGGGAGCATTTACTTGGGCAATGCGAGTGTCTCATATTTGACATTGCCTTATATTAGGGCATATACTGTAGATGCATAAACAATGGTTGAATCCTAACCAAGCTTGGGGTGGGGAGGGGAAGAACAATGAAGACATTCATAACAAATTATTTTCTTTTCTCTGTGTTATCAAGAAAATGTGTTTACCGAACAGTCTTTATCTTAATTCCAGATCCACAGCAAATGATGACTCTTCTCTATGTATGACGATGATGTTTTTGTGAACCAAACTCTGGATCATATAAAATTGAGTGTTTGAAATACTACTTCAAAAGTAGCCACTTCTGAAGATTCTATACATTTATTCAGAGAATGACAGTCATGGGCCAAACTGCTTGGGAACGCCTCTTGGAGGACTGCCTTCAAATCATCAGTTCACAGGCTGGACGACAGGTCCAGGCTCCACGCTTTATAGACAGTCTTTTTGTTTTCTTTCTTTTTTTTTTTTTTTTTTTTTTAACCCCAAATGGTTATACTCACGCCATTGACCAGCTTGGCCTCTGGATGACTTTTGGCTCTTTCCAGAAATCATTAAATTCACTCTCTTCCATTGAATCCCATCCCCCATCCCACCCCAAAGGATGAAGACTTGGCACAGAGTAGGACTTTCAAAAAAATGCTCTGCAGGCTCTGAAGACAATTCTGTGAGAGGAGTTCCAAATGTTTAGAGGAAAAACAAGACAACTAGAGTCAGTATATGACCTCCCAACGAGAATGTGCTGAAAACAGACAAAATTCCTTAGGGTTTCTAAGTTCTGGGAGATTACTTTTAAAATGTCATTTTATGTTCCTATCCCACATTTAAAATGTACAAACCTTGCATGCCATACCAGGTAGCCAGATTGAACAAATATCTTCATGTGTTTTCTACTTTAATCAAAATAGAAAACCTTAAGCTTTTTTGTTTTTGAGACTAAGCCTATAAACAAAAGTACAATTTACAAAACTGCTATGCACATTGGCAAGAACCTATGACATAAAATGAATATTTAAACTTGGGTTATTTGGCAAAATAGTGGTACCATCCTCCCAGTAACAATGCTAAACATTAGAACACAAGCAAGCTCGTGATGCAATCAGCACAGGGATGCCGGATGATTATCTTCAGTTGTTCACTTGCAGAGGGACTGAAAGCTCAAGTTATATAGACTTGACTCATCTGTAGGCCTGGTGAATACATCTTCCATTTTACATTTTGGCTCCAGGACATGACATTCTGTCCATATATCATCTGCTGGTTTTCTTCTTTGTTGGACAGTTATTTTGTTATGAATTCATAACTCTTTATGTTTTGACACAAGCTCCCAGCACATAAGCTATTCCCTGATTGGAAATGAGGCTGTTTAGAAACTTGTTTTAACTCTTTCAATTCACTAGGGTGTTATTTAGTAAGTTCACTGAGGCAGTAATTTCCCAAGTAGAATTAGCTGGCCCTTTATATGTTGTCAAATAGCCAACTTTCGAGCTGTAAGAATCCAACAAATGCAGTTATAATGCAACCAAAACCAGTTAAGAAATAAGTGACTTTGGGGATTTAAAAAGTGAAAATGAGTCCAGGGAAATTTGCTAATTCTTTTGGAAAGAACTTAAAAATTAGGGAATGATGGAAAACAAATTAGACTTCACATATTTCGATTTCAGAACATTTGATTTAGAATAGTAATTCTATGGTTAGATTAATTCAAGCCACATTAACTATTTGAAGATTATAATGCATGATTCTAATATGATGCTCATTCGATTCACATTTCCCATTACCTCTGAAGAGTACATGAGTTATTTGGAATAAGTCTTTAACTGTGCAAAAGTTTAAAAAAATTTCCAGGAATTTATCCCAAAGGAAAACCCAACAGAAACAAAAACAATTTGTATTTGCCCACACTAGTGCATTTCTCTGCCTCCTGCCAGACATTTTTTAGATATTCTCAAATCAAGTTCTCATTTCTGCCTCTGGCATCTCACTGCAACAGTACTGGACATTGATATAGTCTTGATAACTTTCAAAAGCTTTCTTTGTACATCGTCGGGTTGGATCTGCACAATTATTTTGTGGGTTTTAATGCTTCTCTACCTAAATGGAAGCTCCTAGAGGGAAGAACTTTGTCTATCTTGCCTACTGTTGTATCCTCAGAATTCAGAAAAGTGTCTGGTATGTAGAAAATGTCATTAAGCATTTGTTGAATTCTGTAGATGAGGAAACTCAGGGCCTACAAAGGAGTAATAATGATGCTTTTGTTTAGCTCCATAAAGTCTTCAGACAGCTGTCTTATTTATTCTGTTATTGCAGAGTTCCATATTTTATGAGGACACTGCCTTCCTTTTTTGTCACAATTGTACATTATACACAAACACACACACACAAACACACGTACATATATAGCTGTTCCATGATTTTTACTTATGCCTCTTTTTGAGCAATCATATCTATAAAATCATGAGTTTTATGTGCTAGTTATATTTTTTCCTAATACACATAAGAACAAATAAATCATTTTATATAGAATTAAAAAGTAGATAAAAACTGGCCATGGATTGTGCAAAATCATCTCACATCATACAAATTGCTATCCCTACTACATTTGGAGCAAGTCTGTTATGTTAGATCCTTTTAATAACCCCATGAGAGAGGCCACAGGAGGTAAGCAAAGCAGGCTTTGTTAGCTCCAATTTACCAGGGAATAAACGGAGGTGAGTGTGCACAGGGTCACACAACTACTAAGTGTAGATCTAGGACTCTGGCCCCCAAGTCTCCTCATTGCCTGTTTAACATCTTCTACTATCTTCTACCCCTTCTCCAGCTTTCCTGGGGAAATCTACAGCTAAGCTGGTATTTGCGCTCTCTGTTCTGAGAGTCTAGCTTAGAGCTATTTGGAAACAATCTTATGAGGATGAACTAGGGACAGAGAGGTCACCTTAGGCAGGTCTTAGTTTGTAATTTTATTCAAGGGAGGAAGCACATGCTAAGAAATTGTTGCTGAAAACTGTGTCTAATTGGTAATAATGAGAAAAGGGTGGGAAAGGATGGAAAGTTGGGTGATGAAGGGAAAAAATAAAAATTGGCTTAGAGAAACATGCTCCCTGGAAGCTCATTTGCATGTACTATAAAACCATGTAAGGCTTGTTTTGCGCAATGATATTAATCATAGTTAAAGTTGATGAGCATACCTATTACAAACCAGATGTGTCACCTGCATTATCTCAGGTATCCTCATGGCAGGTAGGTTTCTTGCTTAGAGTAACCTGCTCAGGATCACACACCTGAGAGGGGGCCTAACCAAACTTTGGACAGGGTCCCTCTGTTTCTTAGAGTGCATTTTCTTTCCTTTTCATCTGCATGACTGTGTTGATATTAGCTCAATTGTGATGAAGGGCTGACATTAATTTTCAGTATATGCCTACATTTTGGCCAGATGATAAATTCAAATAATGCTGTACATTACAGAGTAAAAGCCTACACGTGTCCTTTAGGCCAGTTGAGATGGGCAGCAGTGAGGTGTGGTCATGGTCTTGTAGTCCATACTCATCTGAGATCTGGCCTAAGCCTTGGATCACTATGGGGCAACTATAGAATCATCCTTTTTTCCCCACCACCCTACCTGGAGTGGACCTAGGGGTCCTTACTGAACTCTGCAGTAAAGATCTGAAGTTGGTTGGTTAAGGTGCCCGTGAAATCTTTCAGACTGGTCTAGATGAATTGAGTAATCAAATATCAGGGGCTAAAGTCCAAAATAAGGTCTTCCAAGGCTGCCATAATCTTGGCCCATATTTTTTAAAGTGACTTGGAATAATCTTGACACTGGGTTCAAGAAAAGCTGACAAGGAGAAGTGCAAAAAGCTGTCCTCCCAGCAGTTGTTCTGCTGGCTGATAGCTCCTTGTACTTTATGCAGCTCTGAGCTCTCCTGTGCCATTTAGCATTGCATTCTGATGGACTGTAGATGTTAGAGAATAGACAGTCTAAGGAGCAAGAGAAATATTTTTTCCTAACTCATCCCCTGTCTTTAACTTTCAAGCAGGGTGTATATGAGAAGATGTTATAAACCTACATTGTAAAAAGCACTTAATATCTTAAAGCAAAAAGAACAGCAAAATGTTTTCGGCGATGCATCCCAGTTCATATATCTCAGGGTCAGGAAGTCTTGAAAAAAGTCTAAACAAAACTTTTTCTGCAATTTCAGTCCATTGATCTATCATCAAAAGAAAGTAAAGAACAAGCTCTCCCAGTGGGGAACTGCTATGGTTTGAGTTTGTTTCCACTGAAACTCTTGTTGAAATTTGATCTTCAATATGGTGGTGCTGGGAGGTGAGGCCTAGTAGGAGGTGTTTGGGTCATGGGGCAGATCCCTCATGAATGGCTTGGAGCTATTCTGGTGGCAGTAAGTTCTCCCTCTTGTGAGACTGAATGAGCTCTTGTGGGAATGTTTCCAAGACATCGGGTTGTCATAAAGCCAAGGTGCCCCTTGGGTTTTGCCTCTTGGCACTTGTCGGCTTCTCCTTTGGCCTTCCACCATATTTTGACCCAACACAAAAACCCTCACCAGAAGTTAAGGAGATACTGGTGTCATCCTTCTTGTATTTCCCTGCCTGCAGAACTAGGAGCTAAGTACACCTATTTTCTTCATAAATTATCCAGCCTTGGGTATTCTGTTGTAGAAACATTAAATGGATAAACACAGGAAAAATCTCACATTTTGAAAGGTCAGAGAAGTTTCAATTGACTACTTATGGAAGAAGTGGAGGAAAGTGAGGATCTCCAGAACTTACAAAAGGCTAGTGGCTCTGTGTGGCAAGGAAGAACCACCACCAAACAGTTTGATGTACAGAATTGGAGATGAACAAATTTTGTACTGAGAAAAGGATGGAGATAGTGCATATAAAAGAAATACAAGGCCTCCTGTGTCTGTTCAGACAAGCTTGCCTTGGAAACTAAACTCATAAATAGATGCTTATTTATTAAATTCTCTTACAATTATGTATTGCCTCAGAGTGTGCCTTAATGGTTATTTAGCTATTTTTTTAAAAACTTCTCTTACCTAGTTTTTAAAAAATTTTTTTTTTATTAAGTTAAGTTTTTAAAAAGCCAATTGTTCTCATGAGAAGTCTAGTGGTTCTTTTTTGGGGGGGATGGAGTCTTGCTCTGTGGCCTAGGCTGGAGTGTAGTGGTGCAATCTCGGCTCACTGCAACCTCCATCTCCTGGGTTCAAGTGATTCTCATGCCTCAGCTTCCTGAGTAGTTCAGATTAGAAACATGTAGCAGCATGCCTGGCTAATTTTTAAAATTTTTTAGTAGAGATGGGGTTTTACTCTGTTGGCATGGTTGGTCTCGAACTCCTGGCCTCAACCCTCTCAACCCTCGAACCCATCTCAGCCTCCCAAAGTGCTAGGATTACAGGCATGAACCACCACTCCCAGCCTAGTGGTTCGAATTCAGAGATTATTGGTCCAAGACACCACTGTTCACCTGATTGCAGCCTACCTATCCTCTTTGTGGACAAAGTACCTAGAAGGAAAGATGAATCTTGATCTTCTAACTTAGGCTAGAAAATGGGATCCAAGATCATAACCGTGTATCAAAGAATTAGTGACTAAAATGTACTCCAAGACCCCCTTGGCCATGCAGCTTGTGAGAGAATATTCAGGGAAAACAAGTACCAATCAGTATCAGTAGCTCTTCTTGTTTGCTTTCACATAAGGTGTTCTAACCGCCATGTTCCCTAAGTCTCTCCTTTCCCTTGGGATGCCAACATTGTTCTTGAATTCTCTATGGTGGTTTTTAAGTTCCCCGGCTATAAGCCACCTTTGGTTATCCCAACTCCAACTCCTGGTGGCTTACCTTAGTTGCTGCAGCTGCTGTTACTTCAGTTTGACGCTGGAGTTAGATCTTGTTGCCATTTTTGTGTCAATATCATTCCCTCCATTTCTGTGGGGTCCTTTTCCACCGTCTCCTTCCGTGTTGGTACAGGATAGCTCCTTTGCCATAACCGTGCTGTTTCACAAAGATGCAGCAAGGAGAAGGGAAATGAAAGGAGGGAAGAATGAGGAGAGATCGAGTTTTTACCCATCGGTGTCACAATTCTTGCTAGGCTCCTCAAAGTTGGTTTTAACTCTCCCAGCTTCTTAGTGTGGCTATATGAATCACTAGACTCTATTCTTTTATAAAACATTGTCCTCTTGGGGAATTTTGAAAATGTTCCCTTGGACATTTGGGGCTTTCTACACAATGTCAAACTCTTAGGCTCTCCTCCCAACAAACAATCAGCGTGATGCCTTGGAACTTTTCCCCTCTTCTACTCCAGGTATCGCTCTTCATCTCTTCTCTTGAATTGTTGGTGGTGAGCCTATTGGATCTGTTATGGGGACCCACCTTCTCATCTTGGGGATGTTCTTTGTTGTACTGTGGGTTTACCCTCTTGACTTTCCTTTCTGAAACTGTATTGTTTTCAGCATTTTCTGAGCCTCTAGCTGGTGACTCCAATTTACCTACATAGGAACTGCTTCCTATTCTCCAGAAATTCCTCAATTCTGAATTCACCTCTGCCCTCTAGAGTCTAGCTAGCCTTACAGTAGCTGTCTTCTTGGTTGAGGCTCTGTTGAAATGCAGACAGTCAAAACCTTCCTTTCCTAAATGTGTCAATCTGACCTCCATCGTGGGCTTCTCCTGTTCTGCCCCTTTCTGCCATCTCTCAGAAGACTGGGCCAGCACAGTCCATTTGGATTAACTGGACAAAAGCAATGCCAAAAATGACCACATTAAAGCACGTTCCCCTACCCTTTCCCCCTAACACACTACACACACATTCGTGCACATACCAACCATGCTTCGTTGTGTGACAGCAGCCAGCAGCAATACTTAACTTTTTTTTTTTTTTTTTTTTGAGACATAGTCTCACTCTGTCACCCAGGCTGGAGTGCAGTGGCCCGATCTTAGCTCACTGAAACTCCGCCTCCCAGGTTCAAACGATTCTCCTGCCTCAGCCTCCTGAGTAGCTGGGACTACAGGCACACACCACCATCCCTGGCTAATTTCTGTATTTTTCAGTAAAGATGGGGTTTCACCATATTGGCCAGGCTGGTCTCGAACTCCTAACCTGATGATCTGCCCGCCTCTGCTTCCCAAAGTGCTGGGATTACAAGCATGAGCCACCATGCCCAGCCAATACTTATCTTTTAAGAATTGGTGGAAGCTCTTTACCAATTTTTAAGGAACACTTAAAACCAGAAGAGATTCCACATCAAAAGGAAATAATAACAATTTTGAAATGTTTACACTTTATGCTTCTACAAGTCCTTGCACAGCACTCAAAGGACTTTATGGGCATGCTCACATTTATTCTTTGAATTTAAAAAATCTTTAATTATGGTAATTTTCAAACACACACAAAATACAGCAGTATCGTGAATCCTTATGAACCTAACAACCAGTTTCAGCAATTATCCATTCACAGTCAATCTCACTGACTGTCCTAGCATCACTGAATTATTTTGAAGCAAACCTCAGCTGTTATATCATTTCATCCACAAATATTTCAGTATATATCTTTAAAGGATAAGCATTCTAAAAAATTACATCTGAAAAAATTTGAAATAATTATTTAATGTTACAAAATACACAAGTAATGCTCAAATTTCCCCCAATTATTTCATGAAATTATTTCCATAGCTACTTTGTTGCAATCAGAACCCAAAAATTTCACTCATTCCATTTTGTTGCTGTGTCAAGTCTAGTAATCTATAATTCCCTTCCTCTTTTCTTTTGTCTTTTCAATTTATGACTTGAAGACACCATGTTATTTATCCTGCAGAATTTCCCACTGTCTGGATTTTGCTAATCTCATTTCCATAATGTTGTAAAAGTTGTTTCTCTGTCTCCTATTTCCTGTAAACTGAAGATAGAGGTATGCATGATCTAATTCCGGTTCCATTTTTTTTGTTGTAAATACTTTGTAGACGGTGTTGATGGTGTTGTGTGTTTTCTTCAGGAGGCACATCATTGTTGTTTCTCTTTTTGTGATGTTGGTAGCCACTGTTTATTTTATCTATTTATTTTTTGAGATAGAGTCTCACTCTGTCACCCAGGCTGGAGTGCAGTGGCCCAATCTTGGCTCACTGCAACCTCCGCCTCCCGGGTTCAAGCAATTCTCGTGCCTCAGCCTCCCGAGTAGCTGGGATTACTGGCATGCGCCACCACCCCAGGCTAATTTTTGTATTTTTAGTAGCAACGGGGTTTCATCATGTTGGCCAGGCTGGTCTTGAACTCCCGGCCTCAAGTGATCCTCCCACTTCAGCCTCCCAAAGTGCTGGGAGCACAGGTGTGAGCCACCACATCCAGCCTATTGTTTATTCTTAAAAACTACATACACCCATTTTTTTTTCTGAGATGGCATTGTATGGATTTTAAAATATTTATTAAAAACACTTCCATGTTTATGTGGTCTTAGCCCATTTTCATTCCCATTAGTTACATAACATTCTTTCTTCTAAGCATCAGCTTCCCAAATTCCCATCAATTATGCTAGTGTACCATTTTCTCTACAATTAGATGGTTCCTCTTGCTCCATTCTTCCTTCCTCCACCTCCTGCCCAACCCCTACTTCCCCAAGGAAAGGAATATGAATATCTTTTATGTATTTCTTTTAGAGTATTGTCCTGTTTTTACAGAATTTCCCTCTACCTGTCTCATAGAGCCTTATTTTCCAGACCAGTAAACTTGCCGTCCTTTTCTTTCTCATTTTATTTTTTATTTCTCATTTTTATTTTTATTTTTTCCTACCCCCAGCATTCACGATACATGTGTGTGCTTCACTTTTAGCTTCAGGTGTCTACTGTTTCACAGGCTAGAGGTCTTGACTCAGCCCTTTCTTTTGTTTGTCTCCAGCTTCTGGTGTAATCCAGGCAATGTTGACCACTCCCTCCTTATTGAGGTCCCCTTCATTTTCTAGGCAGCTCCCTCTCCTGGTTTCCCTCCTCCCTTACAAATCACTCCTTCCTGGTCTCCTGCAAGGTCACCTGTCCCTCAGCCCATTCTTGAAATATTACCATTGCCCAGGTCTTTGTCTGTGGCCCGCTTCTCCTTTCACATGATGCTGAGTGATCTCATCTACCCTCTTGGCTTTGACCACCAACATAGGATGATGCCTCCCAATCACAGACCTTTAGCCAAGGCTTCTCTTCTTAGCTCTAGGATATTGCATCTAACTGTTTACTAGAATTCACTCCCAGACCATTTCTCCTCAATAGGTACAAATAGAACCCATCACATCCCATTTCTGACCTTCCACCTTCCTCCCCTGCCTCATCCTCTAGCTCTGTGAAGTACATCATTACCAACCACAGTCATTAAATCAGAAACTGGGCTCCTTGTGGATTACTTCCTCTTCTTTCAAGTCTGACCAATCACTTTTCATGCTGACTGCCTCCTATTCATTCTTTCTCATACATGTTCCCTGACATGATTTGGCTCTGTGTCCCCACCCAAATGTCATGTTGAATTGTAATCCTCAATGTTGGTGGAGGAACCTGGTGGGAGGTGATTGAATCATGGGGGTGGATTTCTTTCTTGTTGTTCTCATGATAGTGAGTTCTCATGAGATCTGGTTGTTTCAAAGTATGTGCCACTTCCCCCTTAACTGTCTCTCTCTCCTGCCACCATGTGAAGATGTGCTTCCTTCCCCTTCACCCTTCTGCCATGATTGTAAGTTTCCTGGGGCCTCCCTAGCCATGCCTCCTGTACAGCATGTGGAACCGTGGATCAATTAAACCCCTTTTCTTTATAAATTTCCCAGTCTCAGGTAGTTCTTTATACCAGTGTGAGAACAGACTTATACATCCCCCTTTGCCATGTCTGTTATCTCATTATTATCTCATTATTGCCTAACTTATTTTCCTGCTTCCTAAATTGTGCCCTTTCCATCTATTCTTTACATTGCTGCCAGAATAATCTTTCTAAAATCACGTATCTGAGTTACATAGCTTTTCTATATAAAGTCCAACCTCCTAATAGGGCAGTCATCATCCAAGCTTTGGCCACTGTGTCTCTAGTCCACACTACGCATGCCCCAAAGATCCTATGCAGTAACACATGTCAAATTGCTAATAAAGGGCCTGGCTCAACATATGGAAGCTATGTTCAATTTTCCACCTGGAGATTTGCTCTTCCTCTTATTTCATATGCCACTTCATGCTGCTATGTCTTTGCACATGCTCTCCTATTCTTCCACTCCCTTTCTTCCCCTTTCCATCTAAGTAGTGCCTATTTATCTTTAAGCCTCAACGTAACTAACCTATTTCCTTGAAACCTTATGTAGTTAAACATTTCTTCTTGGTGCTTCTGAGGGTCTCTCTGTTGCTGCTGTCATGGCCCCTATGTTTAGTATTTGTGTTAGTTTGTCCTCGCACTGCTATAAATACCTGAAACTGGGTGATTTATAATAAAAAGAAGTTGAATTGGCTCATGGTTCCACAGGCTCTACAGCAAGCATGGCTGGCGAGAGCTCAGAAAACTTATAAACTTGGCAGAAGATGAAGGGGAAGTAGGCACGTTTTGCATGGCTGGAGCAGGAGGAAGAGAGAAGTTGGGGGTGGGGGGGGGGTGCTACCCATTTTTGTTTGTTTGTTTTTGAGACGGAGTTTCGCTCTTGTTGTCCAGGCTGGAGTGCAATGGTGCAATCTCGGCTCACTGCAACCTCCGCCTCCTGGACTCAAGTGATTCTCCTGCCTCAGCCTCCCAAGTAGCTGGGATTACAGGCATGTGCCACCACACCCAGCTAATTTTGCATTTTTTTTTTTAGTAGAGACGGGGTTTCTCCATGTTGGTCAGCCTCGTCTCAAACTCCCCACCTCAGGTGATCTGCCTGCCTTGGCCTCCCAAAGTGCTGGGATTACAGGCGTGAGCCACCATGCCCGGCCTGGTGCTACACACTTTTAAACAATCAGATCTCATGAGAACTCACTATCACAAGGGGAAATTCTGCCCTCATGGTCTACTCACCTCCCATCAGGCCCTCCTCCAACATTGAGGATTACAATTCAACATGAGATCTGGGTGGGAACACAACTCCAAACCATATCAGTATTGGCTTACTTGGTTCATCTATAGGAAGCCATGGGTGGTAGGACATGAGCTTAAATTTTTGTATCTCCAATAACAAACACAGTGCTTGGCCCACCGTGAGTGTTCAATAAAGGCAAAAACAAATAAAGCCGTCATTTCTACCGCTCCACATTCATGGTGAGTTCAGTCCTTTATCATCTCTACCTGGACAAATTGAATTGCTTCCACACTGGTTTTCCTGACTTCAGTCTCCATTCTGGTAATTTATCTACTAGCTCTGATCCCATCCTTTTGCCTCCTAAAGATCCAGCACTCCACAGTTCTGATAAGACCCTCAGCAGGGCCTGTGTCTGTTGAGAGCTGAGACTGTTGTATTGTGCATATCAATGGTACGGAGTCAGAAAATTGGTCGAGAAACGCTAGCCTATAAAATAAAATCCAGATTTCCCAGTGTGGCTTCTATAATGCCACATCATTTTGTTTCCCTCATAACTTCCAAATAGCCTTGGATGCAGCCATTCCAGATTTTCACATTGTCACCTCAACCAAAACGCCCCCAGCTGTCCTGCATTCATGCACTTTGCTAAGAAGGCACTTTAGGAAGCCTTGAATTCCTTCCTCAGTTCTTCCTTCAAGATCTGGCCAAAAACCACCTCCTCTCTGAAATCTTCCTTGACACTCCCCATATTCCCCCAGCATGATGCAAATCCCATCACTCCTCTATTTAAAATCCAGACTCAGGCTGGGTGCGATGGCTCATGCCTATAATCCCAGCATTTGGGGAGGCCAAGGCAGGTGGATCACTTAAGGTCAGGAGTTTGAGACCAGCCTGGCCAACATGATGAAACCCCATCTCTACTAAAAATACAAAAATTAGTTGGGTATGGTGGTGCATGCCTGAAGTCCCAGCTACTCTGGAGGCTGAGGCATGAGAATCGCTTGAACCTGGGAGGCAGTGGTTGCAATGAGCCGAGATCACACCAGTGCACCCTAACCTGGGTGACAGAGTGAGACTCCGTCTCAAAAATAATAATAATAATAAAAAATAAACAAATACATAAATAAACAGATAAATAAAATAAAATAAAATCCAAACTCCTATTTTCATGAGTACATTTTAGGTTTATGCAACTCTGTATCTTACAATAAAGAGTGGTGTTGCTATCACTCTCTCCCTCACTGGAGTATAACATCTTTAACGAAGATGGAAGACATTTATCTGACTCACTTTTGCAGTGTTACCCATGCCCAATCCCTCTTCTAGGCCCAAGCACCCAGCACAGTTACTGGAACCTTATCTGTGAATGCAAATTCCCAAAATATCTTGCTTCTCCTCTCCTTCCCACAGTGGGCCCTTGCCGTTATCTTGCTTTGAATTTCTGAATTCTTTACATTTCCTTGCACCATAATTTTCCTCTGCTGGCAGAGAAACATTCTACTCTAATCCCTTTTGGAAGCATTGTCGTCATAACATGGTCAAGATTTCTTCCATCTCATTCCCCTACGTGCTTCAGATGCCACGTCAGTTTCCTCTAAAAGGCCAAGCATATCCTGCTTATATTTTGAGCTGTTAATATCTCCCCATTTTTGTCTCTTACCCCCATCCCAACACCTTCACCATCTTTTTTTTAGATCTTGACTCTTTAAAAATTTTTATCGTCCATCCATTCCTGTATTGTCTCCCCAACACAAGGATGGGAAACAGGTTTCTCTTCTCTAATTAAAACACTCTGTTCCAGATAAAGCCCTGGCAGCAGCATTCCTATCTTCTTCACCAGGATGCAAGTGTTATCGTTGCCTTTAATCACATTTGTTTTATTGTATTCATAAAGCAATAAAACGTCTCAATCCACACACTATGCAAACAGTTGGCTGCAGCCAGCTATGACTTACGAAGATAAAAACTTGTTCCAGAGCTATTGGATGAGGCCAGTTTGGGCTGCAGAGGACATTTCTCCTGCGGTTTTCTTTTGGTCTCACCTTCTTCCAAAGTGTTCCTCTCTCACCTTGCCTTTTTCCAAGTTTGCTTTTGCATTGTGCTTCCTGTTCATTTGGATTTTATTTGGGCCTTGCTTTCCCTTTCATTCTCCTTAAATTTGCTTCTGCCTTGCACATCTCAGACTGTGCTGGGGTTACTTGGCTCAGGTCTTTTGCCGCATATTCACTGCAGATTTGGTGTGGCCCATTCATTGCCATTGTGTCTGCAGAGGGAGGACAGCATGCAGGTTAAATGCCCTGGTTCAGGCATCAGCCTACATTGGGATGTTCTGCCCCTTTCTAGCTGTGTCATCACAGGCCAGTCATTTAACATCTCTGAGACCCAATTTCCTTATCTGTAAAGCAGGTGTAATAGTGGTATTTAGTGCATAACGAACATTAATGGTAGCTGTCATTAGTATCAACTCTTCGGACTCCAGCTAGGCTTATGGAACATGGATCTTTCCTCTCATATTTGTGTAACTATATAGGTCTTTATTTATTCCCTCTCCTGCCATTTTTAAAACAGGCGTGTGTGTGTGTGTGTGTGTGTGTGTGTGTGTGTGTATGTATGTGTGTGTATGGGGGTAGAGGGTGTCTCTGGCAATGCAAAAAAAGAGTGGATTGTATATCTATTCCTGCCTTGAGTATTTGAGGCATAGATCCAGGGGTTTGTGAGGTTTGCGGGCATATCCATAAGCCCTAAAACCACCCAGGAAGCCTTTGGAATTTGTGATTGGTTGGTGAGATCCCGTAAGAGTGTGCAGGGCTACCTTAGTAGCCATGAGCAGAACTGGGGGTGAGGATCTAGCACTTTCTGTCCTCTGTGAGATGTCATCCATCCTCCGGGGATAAACAAGAGTTCTAACTTCCAGGGGAACCCCGGAATCCATTCGAGGATTCAGGGCTGGGTCCATAATCAGCCCAAAGCTGGGGACAACAAGCATCCTCAGCCAATTTCCAAAGACTGGGACCCTGGGTCTACAATCAGGAAAGGAGAAAGAACAATTCAGAGGATTGAATGACCAGAGCACAGTAACTGTGTGACTCCAGGCAAGTCGCTTTCCCTCTCTGAACCTTGGTTTCCCGATCTACGAAGGAGAGGGCTGGATCTGTGAGATGACTGAATTAGTTGACTGTTAAGGCCTCTTTCTTACATGATGAGCATTTTGTGATTTTATAAAGCAATTCTTTCTCAGCCAGACCACAATCTTTTACTGGTTTTGTGACTTCAGAGATCCATCACCTGCTTCCAGGAGGTCATTGTAAAATGAGCCTATTACTACCTGCTCAGCAATGGTGTGAAAATCAAATGAGACCACGGGTGGTGAAGTTCCTTGAAAATTATGTGAAATACAAATTAAGGGCTTATGGTCAGCACTTAACATCTTGCATATTATAGTCACTTATTACACATTTTTCAAATTGACCTTAGACAAGAAGCAAACAAAAATTAAGAGAGCAGAATGGCATGTGAACTTATCTAGTAGGTAATAATGGTAGCCCAGCTGGGTTAGCAATAGGGGAAACTCAAAGCCACATTTCCCAAGCCCATGGACTTTTCACAGGATCTACTCTAAATGACACATTTTCCTTAATGTACATTTTATGTGGAGCTAGGTGACGACTTGGTCCAAACCACAGGCCTGGGCTCTGGAGACAGGTGAGGGAGGGAAATCTGCATCTACTAAAGGCAGTAATTCCCTCAAGCTGGCCTTGAACCTGGGGACAAGGATCAAAATTGGTGCTAGCCAGAGCCAGGTCTCAGCTAAATATAAATGAGAGACATTAAATACTTGCCTTGGAAAAAATTCTTGAGACTAGAAACTTGAGAGAAGTAATCCCTGGTTTCACCCCGAGTCTGAGGGTAAGCCTGGTCTAGATTGTCGCTACTGATCTACACAGGTGACCTCTCCAGCCCCAACCTACCACGTGCAGAGGCTTCCAGCCTTGCTGCTACTCACTTCAAGCCCTGCTTAACTCTATTGACTTAAATGAATTTGTGAGCCTCTGAATGGGAGCAGTATCCCTTTTTTAGTAATAAATAAATAAAACAAACAGGTCCTACTGGCTTAGGGGAATCCCTGTGAGCTTCCAGGAACCAACGTTCCCTGACTTCATTTCATTTTCAGGAGGGAGGCCTAGCCTGCGTGAAATAGAGGTGGTTTGTTTGGACACCATCTGGTTTGTGTAAAGTTAGTAGGAGTGGGCCCACTGGGTCAGCAAGGGCTACTGAGAAACTTTCTGTGGCCAAGGAGGAAAAAAAACACCACCACTTCTATATTAAAAGGAGAGAAAGTATAGGCTCCAAGTGAGAAATGTTGAGTCAGCATTATTGAATCCCCAAATATTTTTATAGGGGGGTTGAAAGCAAAAAATTTACCAAAAACTCCCCACAGGCCCAAACAAAGCCACAGTGTGTTCCCATTTACTGCCAGCCTGATAATCACACCCTTCACATCTTTTACAGTTAGGCTGTGAACTCAGTGAGTGTAAGGCGCTTCCTATAAACAAAGGCTAGCAGAGATCGCATTACCTTCTTCCTCCTCTTCCCCCATCTGCAGAATGAAGGCGTCAAGCAATGGCTTAACCTTTTGTGTTCATTAACATTTTGGCTCCCTGTTGCAAACTAAGAGCCAGAGATAAACGATAAATGAACTGGTAATTAGAAGTCAGGAAAGGAATGTTCCAAGCAGGCTATGGGCAGCTCTGTGTCAGACCCACTCATCCCCAAAGCTGGATCTGTAAACTGAAGCTGGGGTTGCTATCACCTCCGAGACAGCAAGGCTTGACTCTCCATAGAACACAACACTGCTCTGCCCACCGAGCCCAAAGCAAGGGGGGCAATGATTTCTGGAAGGTGGTGTTTGGTGTGTGAGATGGTAGAAACCCAGAATTCTAACTCAGAGTCAACTGTGTAAAAAGATGCCGCTCAAGACTCTTCCCTCCTCGCCTGACCTTTGCTGGAGAGCAAACCCTCTTATTTCATTCTCTTTCCTGTTTATTTTATGAACCTTCCTCCTACTCCTCAAAGTTCAGCTCAATTTCCCCTGGTCTCCCCACTTTTTCATTATCCAGTGTTCTCACTCACTTCTGAACTTGAAACCCTGAGTGACTTGGCTCTTGCTTGAGATCATATTAGTGTTTCTGGGGGTCTTGTTTGTTACCTACATTTTACCATAAGGGAAAACCATTTGTTTCCAAATTCCCTGCCCTCCTTTTCCACCCCACCTGCCAAGGTCCATGAAAGCAGCTACTTAACTGAATGCCTCAATATATCTGCCTTAGCCTATAAGATATTTAACATTTGAAAAACAGCTGAGTATCTTCTCAACAAAATGTTAGCTTTCCATATTCTCTCCTTCTCTCAAGGTCAAGCATGAGTTCTGTTGCATCCATGAATTTCTCTGCCACTATCCAAACAGCACCTACCTCTCACTTTTCTGTCCACATTATTCTTTGCCTCCTTAATGCATCTTGTCTCATAGGTTCTAGCAGGTGTTGGGATCCTAAGAGGTCTTCTAGCCACCTCTCCAGCAACTCCACAGAAGCTGGCCATCTGGCTGCTGCTTTGCTATTTGTGACTCCATAAGATATAGAATTATGTTGTGATAATACTGTTTTCCGTGTGTATGTAAATTTTGGGTTTTTAGAAAACTGCGTGGCTAGGGTTGTCAGTTTACATCACACATAAGGATCACCAGGACAGTCATTAAAATATATAGATTACTACCATCACTCACAGAAATGTTCCTTCCTTGGAGTCAGGCCTAAGAACCCGGATTGCATGACTGCATTTTGAAAAAGTTACTCTCAAGATATTTATGTAGACAGGTCTTAAACCGTTTCTGTGTCATCCATGGTGGTTGACAGGGCTGAGCTTGGGGAAGATGGCTGCCTTACAAAGACTCATCAGATCACTGATTACAATAAAGTAGGATCCTCCACCAAGCTGGTCTTCTGGGCCAACTTATCTTCTACTGCAGAGTTCCAGACATTCACCTGGAATCCAAACATTTAATGACCTCCACAAAGCACATCAGGAAAATCCCTTAAATTCCAAGCTAATTGACAGAGATTCCAGGGATAGTTAGCAAATACTTTTCTCTTCTCTATTGAGAAATAGCAAGAACAATAGTTTGGCTTTCAGCCTACCCAGCATATATCACTCCACCAAGGTTCCCTGCAACTTTTCAGCCTCTTAATACAATATCTAGGGGAATAGAGTTTCTCTAGAATAAAATTCAAAGCATAAAAGAGAAAATTTTATGTTACTTGGAGGCAGACCATTCAGATGTTTTGAGTTGATTTGGCACAGCTGAAATAATTTTCACACTTGCAAAAATATCAAAGTTCATTTTTGGCCTCCAAAGAGCTGAAATATAGCCCTGTTTTCAAACTCTAATGAATTTGGCATGAACACCATTACTTGTAATTATTGTGTTTTTGGAAGACTAAAAAAATGAAGTTAGATCTAATGTAATAACAGATTCAGAATGCTGGAATTAAAACAGTGCTAGACATTACCTAGTCCAGTTCTAACTTTTAAAGTTGAGGAAGATAATCCTCTGTCTTATATTTCTAATTAACAAAATAATAAAGAAAACCACAGTTCCCAAAGGCTCCTTTACTACAGGTATGAGATTTAAGCAAAATACAAATGAAGTAGACATAGGACAACACAATTTAAAGTACCTTTAGCACAGTCAGATATTCTGTGAACGTAAGATGATAGAGAATATAATAGAACAGAAAGAAAGTTAGATTGGGAGACAGAAGGCATGGGTTCAATGTCCTGTCTTGGCCTTATAGAAATGTCAAGATATTGGGCATGTCATGACTCAGCTTTAGTGTCTTCTGCAAAATTGAGGTGATAATGTGGGCTGTTTTAAGAATGAAGTCGAGTGATGTATGTGAAAGTACATATTGTCCTAGTCTGTTTTCTGTTGCTACAATAGAATACCTGAGATGGGGTAATTTATAAAGAAAAGGGGTTCATTTAGCTCACAGCTCTGGAGGCTGGGAAGTTGAAGATTGGGCAGCCACATTTGGTGGCTACTGGTGAGAGCTTTGTGCTATATCAAAAACATGGCAGAGAAACAGAAAGGCAACTGGGTGCATATGATAAAAGGGCAAAACACAAGAACCAACCTCACTTTGTAACAACCTACTTTTGAGGGAACTCATCCACTTGTACAAGAGCTAACACATTCCCAGGAGAACTAATCCAGCCTGGAGAGAAAGACATTAATTCATCTTAGTGACCTAATCATCTTTCAAAGGCATGACATCCTAACACCACCATTAGGGTTCAGGCTTCAATACAAGTTTTAGTGGGGACAAACCATATTCAAACCATAAGAATAATAAACTCTCAAATTCTATTATCTCACTGATAAAACAACATGCATGGGGATTACATTCAGTTCGTCTGCTTAGAGTTAAATCTTCATATCTCCTTGCTTTAGTTTCTTCTGCCTAAATACCAGTCTGAATCTTTTTTGATACTGCCTTTTTTATGGCTTTTTTATCTTCTTTGGTCCCACCCTGCCCAAAAGAGCATTGTTTGGTCAAGTGATGCCCATATCCAATCTGGATTCAGAAGAGAAGAAGCACAACCCTGCTTCTTCCCGTTCTGTCTCCCAGCACCTACATGGTTCTCCAATTCACAGCACTTCCCTGGGTGTTTATCAAACTGTGTTGAAGGAAACAGAATAGAATAAAAAGAAATTGAAATGAATTCCTGAAAGTGAATTCGACTCTTGCCTTCCTGAACTCTGGGCTGCCTTAAGGGAAGACCAACTAAGAGGGTCTCATCTGAGTTTTACCCATTGCTGAAGTAAACTGGGAAACAAATTTTCTTTTTTAAAAGAAAACTGAACTTTTCCCAGGTCTACTGTCTATGTTTCCCAGCAGAAAATGGTTCTTTTTCTTCTAGGAGGAAGTGCATAGGTCTCCCACTTGGGTAATGGTACTGATTTGCCACAATTTTTTTTTTTTTTTTGCAAACTCTCATTATGGGCAAAAAAAATCTTTATTATTATTATTATTTTCCTCTGGTGGCTCTGAGGTTTTTCTGACAACCATGATGAGAAGGCTCCTAGAAAAAGGAGACAGCAACTTGGAGTAATTGTTTTTCTGGTTTCCTTTTGTTGTCCAGTCTAGAAACTGTGGCTCTTGTCACATTCCTATCTGCTAGTCTGGGTCAACTCTCCCCAAAAGGAGGCTCTGATTTAAGCATTACCACAGTACAAACAGAGCTCAGCCAAACCTCCAGTGGCAGGTATAAAACATTGATTATGTCTGAGTTAAAAATGTTGCGAAATGTATATACGCCACAAAGATGTATCAGTTTTTCCAGCTGGTCTGGGTTTATGGCAACAAGGGCTGGGTATCAGATTGTGATCTCTCCTTTGAGATCTCAAGTCTTGACCTGTGGGTCGAACTCTTCCACCTTTTGGCATACATGGAATATTCTGAAATGTTATAGGATGTCCTAAATGCTGGCAATTCTCATAGCCTCCTTAAGATAAAGTCTTCCCACCGAGCTAGATGTAGGAGTTTTTTTGTTTGTTTGTTTGTACCCCAGTGGGACCTGGAACACCAGCAAAACAGAACAGCTTACTCCTCTGGGAAGGCGGCTGAAGCCAGGGAGCCAAGTGGTCTTGCTCAGCAGATCCCACCCTCATGGAGCCCAACAAGCTAAGATACACTGGCTTGAAATTCTCACTGCCAGTACAGCAGTCTGAAGTTGACCTGGGATGCTCAGTCTTGGTGGGGGTAGGGGCATCCGCCATTACAGAGGCTTGAGTAGGCAATTTTCCCCTCACAGTGTAAACAAAGCTGCTGGGAAGTTCAAACTGGGTGTGGAACCCACCATAGTGCTGCAGAGCCACTGTAGTCAGACTGCCTCTCTAGATTCCTTCTCTCTGGGCAGGACATCTCTGAAAGAAAGGCGGCAGCCCCAGTCAGGGGCTTATAGATAAAACTCCCATCTCCCTGGGACAGAGCACCTAAAGGAAGGAGCGGCTGTAGGTGCAGCTTCAGCAGACTTAAACGTTCCTGCCTGCTGGCTCTGAAGAGAGCAGCGGATCTCCCAGCACAGTGCTCCAGCTCTGCTAAGGGACAGACTGCCTTCTCAAGTGGTCCCTGAACCCCATGCTACCTGTGTGGGAGATACCTCCCAGCAGGGGTCGACAGACACCTCATACAGGAGAGCTCTGGCTGGCATCTGGTGGGTGCCCCTCTGGGATGAAGCTCTGAGAGGAAGAAGCAGGCAGCAATCTTTGCTGTTCTGCAGCCTTTGCTGGTGTATCCAGGCAAACAGGGTCTGGAGTGGACCTCCCACAAACTCCAGTAGACCTGCAGCAGAACGGCCTGCCTGTTAGAAGGAAAACAAACAGAAAGCAATAGCATCAACATCAACAAAAAGGATTCCCAGACACAGAAACCCCATCCAAAGGTCTCCAACATCAGAGGCTAAATATAGGTAAATCCAAAAGATGAGGAAAAACCAGCTCAAAAAGGCTGAAAATTCCAAAAACCAGAATGCCTCTTCTCCTCCAAAGGATCACAACTCCTCGCCAGCAAGGGAACAAAACTGGATGGAGAATGAGTTTGATGAATTGACAAAAGTAAGCTTCAGAAGATAAGTAATAAGAAACTCCTCCAAGCTAAAGGAGCATGTTCTAACCCAATGCAAGGAAGCTAAGAACCTTGATAAAAGGTTACAGGAACTGCTAACTAGAACTACAAGTTTAGAAAAGAAAATAAATGACCTGATGGAGCTGAAAAACACAGCACAAGAACTTTTTGAAGCATACACAAGTATCAATAGCCAAATCGATCAAGCAGAAGAAAGGATATCAGAGATTGAAGATCAACTTAATGAAATCAAGCATGAAGACAAGATTAGAGAAAAAAGAATGCAAAGGAACAAACGAAGCCTCCAAGAAATATGGGACTATGTGAAAAGACCAAATCTACGTCTGAATGATGTACCTGAAAGTGACGGGGAGAATGGAGCCAAGTTGGAAAACACACTTCAGGATATTATCCAGGAGAAATTCCCCAACCTAGCAAGATAGGCCAACATTCAAATTCAGGAAATACAGAGAACACTACAAAGATACTCCTCGAGAAGAGCAACCTCAAGACACATAATCGTCAGATTCACCAAGGTTGAAATGAAGGAAAAAATGTTAAGGGCAGCCAGGGAGAAAGGTCGGGTTACCCACAAAGCGAAGCCCATCAGACTAACAGCGGATCTCTCTGCAGAAACCCTACAAGCCAGAAGAGAGTCGGGGCCAATATACAACATTCTTAAAGGAAAGAATTTTCAACCCAGAATTTCATATCCAGCCAAACTAAGCTTCATAAGCTAAGGAGAAATAAAATTCTTTACAGACAAGTAAATGCAGAGAGATTTTGTTACCACCAGGCCTGCCTTACAAGAGCTCCTGAAGGAAGCACTTAAGGAAAAACCGGTTCCAGCCACTGCAAAAACATACCAAATTGTAAAGACCATCGACACTGTGAAGAAACTGCATCAATGAATGGGCAAAATAACCAGCTAGGATCATAATAACAGGATCAGATTCACACATAACAATATTAACCTTAAATGTAAATGGGCTAAATGCCCCAATTAAAAGACACAGACTGGCAAATTGAATAAAGAGTCAAGACCCATTGGTGTGCTGTATTTAGGAGACCCATCTCACATGCGAAGACACACATAGGCTCAAAATAAAGGGATGGAGGAATATTTACCAAGCAAATGGAAAGCAAAACTAAAGCAGGGGTTGCAATCCTAGTCTCTGATAAAACAGAGTTAAAACCAACACAGATCAAAAAAGACAAGGAAGGGCATTACATAATGGTAAAGGGATCAATGTAACAAGAAGTGCTAATTATCATAAATACATATGCACCCAATACAGGAGCACCCCGATTCATAAAGCAAGTTCTTAGAGACCTACAAAGAGACTTAGATTCCCACACAATACTAGTGGGAGACTTTAACACCCCACTGTCAATATTAGACTGACCAATGAGATAGAAAATTAACAAGGATATTCAGGACTTAAACTCAGCACTGGACCAAATGGACTTAATAGACATTTACAGAATTCTCCAACCCAAATCAACAGAATATACAATCTTCTCAGCACCACATAGCACTTATTCTAAATTTGATGACATTATTGGAAATAAAACACCCCTCAGCAAATGAAAAAGAATGGAAATCATTAATAAACAGTCTGTCAGACCACAGTGCAATCAAATTAGAACCAGGATTAAGAAACTCGCTCGGCTGGGTTCAGTGGCTCACCCCTGTAATCCCAGCACTTTGGGAGAGCTGAGGTGGTAGACCACAAAGTCAGGAGATCAAGACCATGCTGGCCAACATGGTGAAACCCTGTCTCTACTAAAAATATAAAGATTAGCTGAGCACGGTGGTACACACCTGTAGTCCCAGCTACTTGGGAGGCTGAGGCAGGAGAATCACTTGAACCCAGGAGGCGGAGGTTGCAGTGAGAGTGAGCCAAGATCATGCCACTGCAGTCCAGCCTGGTGACAGAGCAAGACTGTCAAAAAAAAAAAAAAAAAAAAAAAAACCTCACTCAAAACCACACAACTACATGAAAACTGAACAACCTGCTCCTGAATGACTACTGGGTAAATAACTAAATTAAGGAAGAAATAAATAAGTTCTTTGAAGAATAAAGACACAATGTACCAGAATCTCTGGGACACAGCTAAAGCAGTGTTTAGAGAGAAATTTACAGCACTAAATGCCCACATGAGAAAGTAGAAAAGATCTAAAATTAACACCCTAACAATACAATTAAAATAACTAGAGAAGCAAGAGCAAACAAATTCAAAAGCTAACAGAAGACAAGAAATAACTAAGATCAGAGCAGAACTGAAGGAGGTAGAGACATGAAAAACCCTTCAAAAAATCAATGAATCCAGGAGCTGGTTTTTCGAAAAGGTTAACAAAATAGATAGACCGCTAGCCAGATTAATGAAGAAGAAAAGAGAGAAGAATCCAATAGGCACAATAAAAAGTGATAAAGGGGATGTCACCACCGACCCACAGAAATACAAACTACCATCAGAGAATACTACGAACACCTCTATGCAAATAAACTAGAAAATCTAGAAGAAATGGATAAATTCCTGGACACATACATTCTCTCAAGACTAAACAAGGAAGAAGTCAAATCCCTGAACAGACCAATAACAAGTTCTGAAATTGAGGCAGTAGTTAATAGCCTACCAACCAAAAAAAGTCCAAGACCAGGCGGATTCACAGCCAAATTTTACCAGAGGTACAAAGAGGAGCTAGTACCATTCCTTCTGAAACTATTCCAAACAATAGAAAAAAAGGAGAATCTTCCCTAACTCATTTGATGAGGCCAGCATCATCCTGATAGCAAAACCTGGCAGAGACACAACAAAAAAAGAAAATTTCAGGCTAATATCCCTGATGAACATCAATGCGAAAATCCTCAATAAAATACTGGCAAACTGAGTCCAGCAGCACACTGAAAAGCTTATCCACCATGATCACCTCAGCTTCATCCCTGGGATGCAATGCTGGTTCAACATACACAAATCAATAAACGTAATACATCACATAAACAGAACCAATGACAAAGACCACACAATTATCTCAATAGATGCAGAAAAGTCCTTTGACAAAATTCAACACCGCTTGATGCTAAAAACACTCAATAAACCAGGTATCGATGGAACATATCTCAAAATAATAAGAGCTATTTATGACAAACCCACAGCCAATATCATACTGAATGGGCAAAAGCTGGAAGCATTCCCTTTGAAAACCAGCACAAGACAAGGATGCCCTCTCTCACCACTCCTTTTCAACATCGTATTGGAAGTTCTGGCCAGGGCAATAAGTCAAGAGAAAGAAATAAAGAGTATTCAAATAAGAAGAAAGGAAGTCAAATTGTTTCTGTTTGCAGATGACATGATTGTGTATTTAGAAAACCCCATTGTCTCAGCCGCAAAACTCCTTAAGCTGATAAGCAACTTCAGCAAAGTCTCAGAATACAAAATCAATGTGCAAAAATCACAAGCATTCCTATACACCAATAATAGACAGAGAGCCAAGTCATGAGTGAACTCCCATTCACAATTGCTACAAAGAGAATAAAATACCTAGGAATACAACTTACAAGGGATGTGAAGGACCTCTTCCAGGGGAACTGCAAACCACTGCTCAAGGAAATGAGAGAGGACACAAATGGAAAAACATTCCATGCTCATGGATAGGAAGAATCAATATCATGAAAATGGCCATACTGCCCAAAGTAATTTACAGATTCAATGCTATTCCCAGCAAACTACCATTGACTTTTTTCACATAATTAGAAAAAACTAGTTTAAATTTCATATGGAATCAAAAAAGACCCCATATAGCCAAGACAATCCTAAGCAAAAAGAACGAAGCTGGAGGCATCATGCTACCTGACTTCAAACTATACTACAAGGCTACAGTAACCAAAACAGCAAGCTACTGGTACCAAAACAGAGGCCTCAGAAATAATGCCACACATCTACAACCAACTTATCTTTGACAAACCTGATAAAAACAAGCAATGGGGAAAGGATTCCCTAATTAATAAATTGTGTTGGGAATACTGGCTAGCCATATGCATAAAACTGAAACTGTGCCCCTTCCTTACACCTTATACAAAAATTATCTCAAGGTGGATTAAAGACTTAAACATAAGACCTGAAACCATAAAAACCCTAGAAGAAAACCTAGGCAATACCATTCAGGACATAGGCATGGGCAAAGACTTCATGACTAAAACCCCAAAAGCAATTGCATCAAAAGCCAAAATTGACAAATGGGATCTAATTGAACTAAAGAACTTCTGCACAGCAAAAGAAACTATCATCAGAGTGAACAGGCAACCTATAGAATGGGAGAAAATTTTTGCAATCTAGCCGTCTGACAAAGGGCTAATATCCAGAATCTACAAGGAACTTAAACAATTTACAAGAACAAAACAAACAAGGTCGTCAAAAAGTGGGCAAAGGATATGAACAGCACTTCTCAAAAGAAGACATTTATGCGGCCAACAAACGTATGAAGAAAAGCTCATCATCACTGGTCATTAGAAAAATGCAAATCAAAACCACAATGAGATACCATCTCACACCAGTTAGAATGGCAATCATTAAAAAGTCAGGAAACAACAGATGCTGGAGAGGATGTGGAGAAATAGGAACGCTTTTACACTGTTGGTGGGAGTTAAATTAGTTCAACCATTGTGAAAGACAATGTGGCAATTCCTTAAGGATCTAGAACCAGAAATACCATTTGATCCAGCAATCCCATTACTGGGTATATAGCCAGAGGATTATAAATCATTCTACTATAAAGACACATGCACACATATGTTTATTGCAGCACCATTCACAGTAGCAAAGACTTGGAACCAATCCAAATGCCCATCAATGACAGACTGGATAAAGAAAATGTGGCACATATACACCATGGAATACTATGCAGCCATAAAAAGGATGAGTTCATGTCCTTTGACATGATGAAGGTGGAAACCATCATTCTCAGCAAACTATCACAGGAACAGAAAACCAAACACTGCATGTTCTCTCTCATAAGTGGGAGTTGAACAATGAGAACATATGGGCACAAGGAGGGGAACATCACACACTGGGGCCTGTCAGGGGTTGGGGGGCCAAGGGGAAGGATAGCATTAGGAGAAATACCTATTGTAGATGATGGGTTGATGGGTGCAGCAAACCACCATGGCACATGAATACCTACGTAACAAACCTGCATATTTTGCATGTGTACCCCAGAACTTAAAGTATATATATATATACACACACACACACACACACACACACACACACGCATATAAAAAGACAAAGTCTTCCTTCTTTTCCTAAGGAGCAGCCTCAACATTTTCACCTAAATTCCTAAATTCCTTCCTTCTCCACCCACAAGAGAACCAGGCCCCTTTAGGTATGAAAGACTAAGCCACTATCTGAAAACACATTAGCACATATTCTTATTTTATCCAAAGAGATACTCAGGGTCACTAAAATAGAGGGGAAGGACACCTGAAGAAGATATTTTGGGCTGTTCTGTGCAATGACTGGGCCCGTATTCATCTTCATAATCCAGTGGATATTTGTACTAAACACTGTTTATAAAATACTTCTCACAGGCATGAGCTCATTTGACCATCACATGCTGTGATGTAAGGACATTGCTGTCCTCGTGTTAGAGATGAGGAAACTGAGGCTCCAGGATGTGTCTTCAGATCCAGTGCTCTTTGCCTCCCCCCACCAGCCCAATCCTCCAGCAATTCTGGTAGAGTTCTACTGGAGCAGGCAGCTGATCAACATGTGTGGCACGCTGGGAAGGAAGGACACTAACCTGAGCCCTGTGTGTCAGGCAGCGGCCAGATATTTCCTGCACATTTTCTCCCCCCATTTCCCCAACTTACACTCCCTGGGTTCAAATCACAGCTCCAGCACTTGTTAGCGGTGTGGCCTTTTAGGCCGGTTTAACACTCCATCTGTGCCTCGGTTTCCTCAGGTATAAAATGAGAATAATGCTATGTCCTCTTTGTAGTGCGATGAGGTATAAATGAGCTAACCCACTAAAACATGTAACCCTGGGCTATAAAAACCCTTGCATATGAACTATTATTATGATTGTTATTTCCCCTTATTTTATACATGGGGAAGAATGTTCATAAAGATCAAGTGGGAATGCTCCTGAGATTGGAATCTAAGTTTAACTCCAAAGACCTTACTTTTTTGCTGCCTTCAGGTACCTTTGCACTTTTTTACTCTCTGCTCTTTTTCCTCCTCCTTAACCCTTCTTGGTACAGGTAGCCCATTGCCCTTAAGCAGTGTTTCTGATCCTAGGCTGCCTGCATTAGAATTATCTGAAACCCACTCCCTATGGACCAAATCAGAATCTCTGGAGCTGAGGCCAAGGAATCTGCATTTTCATAAGCAACACAAGTGATTCTCTTACACCCAGATAGAGGTCAAGAGGCACTAACTCAGACTGTCCACCGGAGCAACTGTCCTTGCCTGGGCCTGCCCGGCCCCTCCCACCTCCCCTTTCACCCAAGAAGTGCCCCAAAGTTTTCTTGCTGCAAACCCTCCCTCCCATGCACATCCCCTATCTGCTATTTCCTGATTAGGAATACAAGGCCGACGTCAGCTCACTGTGGGCCTCCTTGTCTTTCCAATCCATTGTGAATAATGGCTTATTAAAGTAATGGCTTATTTTGCCTCAGCATCAGGCCGGCTCAAGTCAGAGCAGGGAAAGGGTGGGGGCAATGGGGGAGGAGAGGCAGTGGATTGGACAACATAATTCCATGCACAAAACCCACCATGTACAAAGATGCAAGAGTTATTCACCTAGAAACTTGCAAACTGCAGCAGGGTCAAGCCTACAAAAATGAGATAACATGGAGCAGAGCAGGTAAGCACAAAAGGGCAGAAACTAAGTCAGTATTTTTATTAGAGCTTTATCTTATCTCTCATGCACAGCAGATTCCTGCCAGAGAGGAGGCTCGTATCAGTTACCATTTGCTTTCACTTAATCCAGCTTTGCAAATAACAGTCAACCACTCTCACCTCCAATTCATGAGTCCACCAAAAAACTTTTGCTCAATGCTTTTGAGGCTGCTATGACTGAATCTCAGAATGTGACCCCAAGGCAAACTACATTTCTGGCTTTCTCATCCTGATTTTTCTGTGGCCTAAATTTCTCCTTCAATTGGACTTAATCTCTGGTTATGTAAACAGCTGGAGATATCATAATTCCTGAGGGGATATCAAAGAGCTGTAATGACTGGGGAAAGGAGTTGAGGGGGTGGGGAAAAATGGAAGAAAAACAAGCATTAATTATTAAATGCGTAGGAGGTTTTAAAAATCACATACCATTTGGCACTTTTCCTCTCCACAGTGCTCTATCCCCATTATATGGAAGGAGAGCCAGGCCTCTCATCATGGCAAATTTGCTTAATTATGTTTTCTCTCTCTCCTAAAGTGGGAAGGGCTTAAAAACTTGCTTCCTATGGTGGTCACCTTTGCTCTGAATGAGAATGTATTTGCTCTATCTAGAGCACTGATGCCATCTCATACTTTACAAACTGGATTTGGAACCACTTAACAAAAGGCAATATGCGAACACATGTCAATAAGATGAAATCAGCTACGGAGTCCAGAATCCTGGGTATGATTTTATAATAGGACAGATACACCACTCTTGGCTTTATTTTGCCTGCTGGAGGAGAAGTTCAGGGACCGGATATCAAAGGAGAGATAGGGTGATAGAAACATAGAAGTTCATGAAGTGCCTCACCCTCCACAAGAGAATGGGTCTGGATTTACCCACCTTCCATATCATTGAACTTCTGGAGTAGGGTTGATGTTACCATTACAACTTGTTATCACGCAGTGATTCAGGTAATGGGTGTCCTAATTGGAGGCTTGGAAATCCAGTCACTACAATCATAGGTGCTGCCTTCTTGCCAGTCACATCCCAAGTGGGAATAGCCCAGGTGAGTCATGGCCCACACCCTCTCCTAGAAGCTGGGGATTCACCCAATGTCAGAGGCCAAATCATCCTCAGATACCATCTAGTCGAACTTCCTAATTTTACAGATGCCAGTGGTCCAGTGTCACGATAATACAGTGAGTTGGTGGCTACATAGAAATAAGGATTTGGGTCCTGTGAACTTTGGTCCAGGAACTACCATTTTGCTCTTTAATAGTGTTTAAAGGACACAGAAGCACATTTTCTAAAGTCTTCATAGTGTGTGTTTGTGTGTGTGTGTGTGTGACAGAGTCTCACTCTGTTACCCAGGCTGGAGTGCAATGGCACGATCTCAGCTCACTGCAACCTCTGCCTCCTGGGTTCAAGTGATTCTCGTGCCTCAGCCTCCCAAGCAGGTGGGATTACAGGCACCCACCATCACCCCTGGCTAATTTTTGTATTTTTAGTAGAGACAGGGTTTCACTATGTTGATCAGGCTGGTCTCGAACTCCTGACCTCAAGTAATCCACCTGCCTCAGCCTCCCAAAGTGCTGGGATTACAGGCATAAGCCACTGTGCCTGGCCAAAGTCTTTATAATCTTAAAAAGGAGAGAGAGGAAAGAGATAAGCGTAAGAAGGAAGGCATAGCTAATTAATTGGAGGGGGATGGTCTAAGTTCAAGCTTTGAAATGAAACATAGCTGGATCGGCCACTTAGTTGATGGGTGGGCTTGGAAATTCACCTAAAGTTACTGAGTCTTAGCCCTCATCTTTTAAATTGAGATGGTAATAGTGCCTACTGCACAGGGTTATGTAAGGATTAAAGAAGATAATGCACAGATCCTGGCACTGACAAAATGCTTAATAAATATTGGCTATTATTATAACTCCAGTGCAGACACCCAAGGACTTGGATAGACTGCCAAGAAATCAGTCCTGAGGGGGCCTGTCCTTCAGCCAAACTTCCTCCCTGCCAGCTCCTCTCTTCTGGCCTGGGCTGCTATGCTGCCCACATCCTCCCCTCTACTCCTCCAAATAAGTGGCAATCATGACATTTTTAGTATCCAGCTTCACACACAGAACTTTTCAGCAGAGTAACAGGGTTTTGACTAAAAATAAAGATGTAAAAGCACAGGGATAAAGGGAATTGGTAAGGAAATGAGAATAGAAAAAGGAAGGAGAGCTATGAAGAGATTCCTTCCATCTTCGATCACAGTGCTGGATCATGTATAGGGAATGTATAGGGAATGTGAAGTACAATCAGTATACCATTTCTCCATGGAAGTTACACTGCTAGCAAAATGAATGCTCATCACTTTTCTCCTACCCTGCCTAAATCATTAAATACTGTGGATTACTGTGCAAGTTTCTCCATGCCCTAAAACCATGAAAACCGTGTCCTATAAAAAGCTGGTTTCAGTGGCATTCTAGTCCCTGACTCTCTGCTCAGGACTGTACGAAGATAATATTTATCAAGATGACTGATTCAACAATGGCCAAATAACATTTAATATAGTTTTAATGAGAAATACATGTGTTCATATTCTGAGTCTGAAAGTCAGCACCACATCTTTAGCACGTATTAACCAGAACATCTTATTTCCTGGCTGTATCAGAAAAGACAACTTGCTCTCTCTTCGCTCGGAGCTGCAGTTTTCCTTTTAAGTCTCCATTTGTCTCCTTGTGGAATATGGGCCTGAAAGGACAACAGGGTCACATTTTCCTAAGACAGTATATGTTTTGCAGAGTGTATCTCTGATGCTGGCACCACCCAGCAGCTGGAGACCTAGGTGCTGAGAGTCTGAAGTTCTAATGTTGCATTTAAACCCCAAAGTTCAGTGGATCTTCATCTTAGCTGCAGAGAAGTCATTATCTTCATTTTTTTTTTTTCTGGATGCGATAGTTGCCCCCTGCCAGACATGAGAACAAACAGAATGTGTTCTGTCTTTTCCAAGATTGCTTCATCAGCATGTATTTTCCACTTAAAGCTTTTCAGTATTTGACTTACACATTTATGAACACCCCCAAATGGACTGTTAGGGTCTGGTTTAATCCCCAAGAAAAGTGGCATTAAAATAGATCTTTTCCCAGCAATAATAATCTAATTTATGATAAAGTATTCTATTCTCAGTACCTTTGAGACACATGAGAGCTTTTATGTAATAAAAAAGCCATTTATTTCTGAATATTTTAATACATGTTTCCATATTTTTCTCATTTTTAATGCAAGGGCCATTGACAGTATTGTAAGAGAATGTCTTTTAAAAGCAACTTTACGGCAAATGTTCCAGTGAAATGGATGGCAGCGTGCATCGTTGCAGAGCTGTACTGCTGAAAGGTGCAGGGCAGAGATGTTCTAATTCACATTTATGTGCATAAAAGGGTAACCTCTACAGAGAGAGACAATGTTACTGGGTAAATTGATAAGATATAGTAGACTTGGCTTCAATTTGGGGCTCCATCTTTTGATTTGCTGTACTTACTTAGTTATTGCTGTGTCTCCTATGCCATGTCTGAAATATAGAAGGAACACATGCTGGAGACGGCTATGACAACTATTGGGGAAAAGAAAGTAAGTCAGAGCCTTAGGTGTTAACTGGAAAGACAGGCTGTTTTAAAAGGACAGAGAATCAAGGAGCAAGTAGGGCGTCTTTGGACAGAAATTAGACTATCTATATACATATATACGTACGTGTGTGTGTGTGTGTGTGTGTGTGTGTGTACTCACTGCAGCCTCGACCTCCCAGGCTCTAGCAATCCTCCTGCCTCCTCCTTCCAAGTAGCTGGGACTACAAGTGCGCTCCACCTGTCGGGGCTAATTTTTTAAAATTTTTTTGTAGAGACAGGGTCTCACTATGTTGCCCAGGCTGATCAGGAACCCCTGGGCTCAAGCAATCCTCCCACGCTGGCCCCTCAAAGTGCTGGGACTACAGGCGTGAGCCCCTGGGCCCAGCCTATTCTGATTTTTTAAGATTTCATTTCCAGAGCTGTTCATTTGGATGGATGCCCACCATCTAAAAAGCTATGAGGACAATGGTTGTTGACTGGGAAGGCAGAAGCAGGGTCTGGAAGTGGGAACAGTGTCTGAATCAAAACACACACATCCCTGGTTCTGTGATTTTAAAGCCATCTTGAGAAATCTCGGAAATGCAATTCTGATACTCTCCCTGATCAAGAGCCACTGCAGTAGTATGAGTATGAGATTTAACCTCAATCATATGTGCTTACAAGAGATATGAAAATGCGTATTTGACATGAACAGAACCACACTTCTGAGATAAGAAGCCACTTTTCGCGGGTGTCTTACTGATGCTTTTTGATAAAATGCTCTGTGCCTTTTTTTTTTTTTTTTTTTTGAGATGGGATCGCACTCTATTGCCCAGGCTGGAGAGAAGCGGCACAATCATGGCTCACTGCAGCCTCAACTTCCCTGGACTCAGGTGATCCTCCCACCTCAGCCTCCCAAGTAGCTGGGACTACAGGCACACACCACCACACCCAAATAATATTGTGTTTTTTGTAGAGACAGAGTCTCGCCGTGTTGCTTGGGCCAGTCTCAAACTCCTGGGCTCAAGTGATCTGCCTGCTTTGGTCTCCCAAAGTCCTAGGATTATAGGCATGAGCTACTGCACCCAGCCACTCTGTGGTTTTAATGGACATTGATAACACCCCTCTGTAAGACAAAATCATGATCCAAAGTCAGACACTGGATACCCCGTAAAAGGGCTGGGTGAAGAGTATGTAGAGCAGGGATCTCGTTTTAGTTCTGGACAGATGAGCTATTCTGGCCTTGTGGATGTTGCCTAAGCCACTCTAAATATAGTGTCTAGGTCTCTCAGCTCCCCTCAAGCAGCTAGAAAAGGGTGAACAAAAATATCAAGAGAAGAGGGAAAGGATAAGTTAGTATCAGGATGATGTGGGGAGAACAGAAGCTGGAAGGAAGGAGTAACACTGGCATTGCCTCCTGCTCAGGGCCAGGCACTGTGTTAAGTACTCACACCGTTAGAATGGAGACTTCTAACAGGGAATAAAATGGAGATAAAGGAAAGGAAGACTTGGAGAAAAGCCAGAATTAAAAGGGAATCCATTTTACACTTTCTAACCTCAAGATTTCAAAAACTAAAAACTGAACAGGTGTTTTATGACTAGTGAAAGCTAGTACTCACTGCGCCCTTAACTGTACTGTTTTACATTCATCAGCTCACTGGATCCTATGAAAAGCCCTATTAGGCAGGCGTTATTATTACACTGTGGTGCTGACATAGAAACCAAGCCTTGGAGAGTTTAGATAACCTGCTAAATGTTCACTCCTGTTGGGTGATGGTGCTGGGACTTGAAGCTGAGGATTTCAGGTCTGTTGTGTGGACTCTGCTCTGCTAGTAGCTGAGGGCTACTGGTGTGGACTCTGCTACTAGGCAGCTCAAAATGCTTCAAGGGTTCTGATCTTAGAACGTCTCTTGGGGGTTTGGGGAGAAGACAAGAGGTTGGGGTGGCTCCCAACCAAAAGCCTTGGAGACACTTTCAGGATAGCCTGGGAGCTGGGACCACAAAGAAGGTAGATGAAAACAGGTAGCTGGGGGTGGAGGATCCACAGCTGGGTGATGGGGTAAGAAATCCTGCTACAATATAGCTACTGGGACCATGGCCTTGGGAGGTTGACTTCCTGGGTTTGAATCTCACCTTAACCACTTCCTAATTGTGAATTCATGGACACAGTCCCTACAGCTATGAAATGGGCAGATACTAGTAGCTGCCTCAAAGGGCTGTGAGAATTAAATGAGATATATAGAAAGTGCTTAGTAAGTATACATAGTGAGCCCAGCAATAAATATTTGCTGTTATTTCAGTAAAGGAGTTTTCGGATGAAGCTCTGAAGTCTTTCTGTCACCCTCATTGCTGCCTGCTTCCTGCAAGTATGGTGAATTGGCACGTTTGGAGTGTGTGATATGTGGACCCACTCGTGAGCAAGCCAGTTTTGTCCTGTGGGAGAAGGAATACATGTCAAAGGAATAACGCTGGCCAGGCGTGGTGGCTCACGCCTGTAATCCCAGCACTTTGGGAGGCCAAGGCGGACGGATCACGAGGTCGGGAGATCGAGACCATCCTGGCTAATACAGTGAAACCCCATCTCTACTAAAAAAAAAAATACAAAAAAATTAGCCGGGCGTGGCAACAGGTGCCTGAAATCCCAGCTACTCAGGAGGCTGAGGCAGGAGAATGGCATGAACCTGGGATGCAGAGCTTGCAGTGAGCCAAGACTGCACCACTGCACTCCAGCCTGGGCGACAGAGCAAGACTCTGTCTCAAAAAAAAAAAAAAAAATGCTATGACTTGTGACTTCTTCCTTGGGACATGAGGGGGTGTTGAGATAATTGACAGCTACTAAGCATCTCCTGAATGCTTGCCAACACAAAATGTTGGGGTCAGCTTGACCTCCCTTTGCCCATGGTGAAGAAAGAGCACCCTTCTCGAGAGGAGGACTCTCCCCCAGGACACCACCCTGTGGGCATGGCATGAACGGTCCGGCATGGCAGGATGGACCAGCAGTGTACCTAAGAATGCCTGTCCCGGGTGGGCTGGAACAGTACAAAGGGTAGAGGCAGGATTGGAGAGCCTCTGCTCATCATGGCCAAAGAGTGGGCTGTCCGCTCCAGGTCGCAGAGGAAGAACACAGGGAGCTTCTTTGGGCTTCCTAAAAAGAAACGGCTTCTATTTGCAATTCATTCATCCTTACTGCTCAGTCTTTGGAAAGGACGTTTAGAAGCCAGATATACTTGAGGGTGATTTTCGCAGACTTGGTGCATCTCCTAGGAGGTGATCCTAGTTGGAGGTCAGGCCAAAACGACTACCGGGAAGTGAATTTTATCATGACCAGTGGGAGCCAAGGGAGCACTTCGGAATGAGAGCACTCCGTTGTTTTGTGGCATGAGGGAACAGTCAAGTAGGGTTGATTTGGGGCTGGAACTAAAGAGAAAGGAGGTTTGGGACCAGACCTTGTAAGATGGTCTCCCTTTTTTCCTGTTTCTCAATCACAGATTACGTGTTACAAACAGCCTGGACTCTGAGACTTGGAGCAGAGGAAAGCAGGTCCCTGGATATTCCTGGCAAGAATTATAATAACTCACAGAGGAAGAGATTCTGTATCACAACAGGGAGTCTCAAATTAGTCAAAGACTTGGAATAGTTTTCTGTTAAATGAAATGTAATCAATTATGGTGACTTCTTTTGGGAATTTTATTGACTTATTCCTTCCTCCTTGTTTGCTTTGGATTGCCACTTGGGTCAAGTGAAGTTGTTGATCTTACCCCATCAGCATGGAATAAGTGAGCACATCTGTGGCCATGACACAGAACACAAATGGCCTAATATAAAATGTGGTGCTAAGTAAACCAAATAGCCAAAGAGGTACAAACTGACAATCATCTTGAGCCAATAGGAAGTGATTTTTTAAGTGATGGTTTGAAAAAGAATATGGCAGCACTAAATGTTGAAGCAACCACAACTCTCCTTTATGGCTGGTGGGAATGTAAATAAATAAGAGCACTTTAGAAAACTGTTTGGCCATTTCTCCTAAGGTTGAACATGTGAATACCTTATGTTCCAGCAATTCCAGTCCTATGGTGTGTATCTGACAGAAATATATACACGTGCACAAGAGAGATGTACAAGAATGTTCATAGCTACACTATTCAAAAAAGCCAATATATAGACACCTGTTTTGCACAGCTTCAAAATCAACTTGTCCTGATTTTTGCAGGCGTTTGTTTCTTGGAAGTGTAGTCAGTGATGCCTTGCCTGGGGCATGCACCATATTGATTTCCTGCAGTGCAGCTTCTTTGACTTGGGATTTTCCAGGACAACTCATGTATGTGCAATCTAGAACAAGAGAATTTTGCTGGTGGCATCGTCCTTGACCAATGGTGGGCAGGAGCAGATGGACAATGGACAAATGTTTCCACTGTCCATGTTTCCATGGTAACATGGCTGGTGTAAATGATCCTACGGCTGGTTTCAAGCTACCATTTAACACGTGGCCCACAAGATCTCTGAATATTTTATCATTGGCTCTTGTGAGCCAGTATGATCTGGCTCAGCACACCACCTGCTCTAACCAATAGCTGCCACGTGAGAAAGTGGTTCCAGTGTGTCCTGATCTTGGATTTTTTTCAAGGGGAGCCAGAAATCTGGATTTGCATGTGAAAACTCCTGATTTTTAAATTATATCAACTAGTTCAAATTTTTCAAAAACACTTGACAAACCAAGAAAAAAAAAAACCCAACTACAGCTGCAAGCTAGATTTAGCCTATAAAATGCCAGTTTTTGTTTTGTTTGGTTTGGTTTTTGACCTTTGGTGTACAGACTAAACCTTTTGAAGAGGGTCTGTCAGCCTCAGTGACGAAGCACAGTCTTTTGCGTAGACAGAGTCAGGACTTAATCTGCGTGGCTGTATGGTGTGATGAACTCAGTCTTAATCGGGGATTGAGTAACTTGGGTTCTAGTCTCAGTTTTCTATGAAAATTTACTTACCTGGGCCTCAGTTTCCCCATATGCATTAAGATACCTTCTGAAGAAGTTCTTCTCATATCAGAACACCTAGGATTGTATATTGAGCATAAAAGTGTGTTAGGTGCTTCTTTGGGACTAGACAAACCCCTCAGCAGGGCAGGGAGAATTGAGGGATGCTGGTTGTTGGACAGAGATTTCCAGGCTCGTAGGCTGCAGCTGTCTCTCCTTCCACTCCCTTCACTCATAAAAGAGAAGCTGTGGCTTTCCCCAAGCCATCGTTCTAACGATATCCAGTTGCCTGCTGGGGAAGCCCAGGCCTGATGCTTTGTGGTCCTCAGGCTTCTTGAGAAAAAAGTCCACTTTCTTAAAATAAAGCATGATGTGGCAGGGAGACTTCAGCCCTGGTGTTTGTTACCCTGGGCTTATGATGTGGCTCTGCCACTTCTTAACTAGGAACTTCATCTTCACTTTTGTCATAGGACTTCCTGCCTCATGGGAATTGTGACAAGAAGCATCCACTGTTTCAAGTGTCTAACGTGGCCTCTGGCATATAGTGGGAAATGAACACTAATTACTCCCATCCTTGTGATTTATTAAGGCATTCACCTGTTGAGAAGTGCTGGGTAGCCAGCAGCCCAAATATTCATTAAAATTTGATCTTACGTCTCCTTGTGTTTAATTTGGTTCAGTTTACTCTGTTATTTTAGAGATTCTGCCAGCATTAATATTTCTGCAAGATCCAGACAGGTCTGGACACAGAGATTCTGATCTAATCCAAATTTGTGGGCTCAGGAATGCTTCTAGAGAGAGATGCTACTATATATTCTGCTGAAGAAGATTCACATACCAGGAAGAAGAAGATTTAAACTTTGACTATTTGAAGAGGCAACAAAGTAGTCTAATCTGTGCTATGAATTTGTTTAAAGATAACATGTGCAAGTTCCCTAAAGACAGCATAAGTAACTATATATCAGAGTCTGAGACAAAGGGAAACATCAGTAATACTGATCTTGTCTTTATTTAAAATTTTGATATTCTGTTCATTCATCATGGATTTTTACATTAATTTTGATTTATAAAATGTTGCATTCAACTCGTGTTTTTTTCTTTTTTCTTTTTTTTTGAGACAGAGTCTCACTCTATCCCCTAGGCTGGAGTGCAGTGGTGCAATCTTGGCTCACTGCAACCTCCGCTTCCTGGGTTCAAGTGATTCTCATGCTTCAGCCTTCTGAGTAGCTGAGATTACAGACATGCACACACCATGCAGAGCTGATTTTTGTATTTTTTGTAGAGACGGGGTTTCCCATGTTGGCCGGGCTGGACTTGAACTCCTGACCTCAGGTGATCCGCCCGCCTAGGCCTCCCAAAGTGCTGGGATTACAGGCGTGAGCCACCACACCCGGCCCCTAGTTCTCATTTTAATCTTAATGTGCTAAGCAGCTTGATATATGACTAGGTTTCTCTGGGATTCTGTTTCTTTGATTTTAAAATAAAGTATAAGTACATTTATACTTTTTTGCAAAAGCATTTCTGAATACCTAAATGCTTTCTAAAATTGTTACATTAAAATTTCATTTTTATTACTGAGTTTGGGTTTTTTTTTTTTTTTTTTTTGCATTGCCTGTAAGTACAAAGACAATTAGTAAGAGTTTTTGGTTGCAAACAACAGAATTCACTGTAGCTATTTCAATTGTAGTCACTGAACTGTATTGGTTTTTACACAGAGTGCCTAGGAGAGTTGGACAATCAGGCTTGGAGGCTACTGAGCTGGGTAGAATACCTTAATTATTGCTCCAGGAGAGTCTCTGCTGTTACAGCACAGCAGGGGAGCTACCACTGGAACCCTGCAAACTTT
This sequence comes from Hylobates moloch, assembly GCF_009828535.3. Taxonomy (NCBI): domain Eukaryota; kingdom Metazoa; phylum Chordata; class Mammalia; order Primates; family Hylobatidae; genus Hylobates; species Hylobates moloch. The sequence goes on from NW_026652292.1 coordinate 35,068,719, forward strand.
GCCTCTGCAAACTAAGTGTCTCCTGTCACCCTCATCAGAATTCCTCCACCCGCACCCTTTCTTCCACCAGGCTCTCCTACAATCAAAGTCTGGCACGGTCTGTCTGAGGGGCCAGGGCCATGCTTGTGTCCAGCTATAGACAACTTAGGAAAGTGAGTTTCTGGCTTCTTCCTGGAGAAGTGGGATTCATAAATCCAGAAATCAGTACCCAGGGAAGGGTACTGAGAAAGTGCTAGGCAGCCGGATGACTAGGGCTCATATGAGTGCATTTTTTTCTGGATAACTTTGCAGGGTCCCACGTATAATTGTGCGAGTGGTACAATATATACAGGTCCGACTGTAGTGGGGTGGCTTCTGCCAGCTCAGGCCGCATCATGGGCGTGTGTGCAAATATGAGGACAAGGGACTAAATGCACATGTGGAGAATCACTCTCCTCTTCCCTGAAATCACATTCATACTTCAAGTCACCCCTTTCCCCTGCCCCTCCTGGGAGAAAGGTTGGAAGCAAAAGTGTTTGTGAAGATTCAGTCTGAGATACTTACTTCTGGTGTCCCCATCACTCACTTGAACCCGTAGATTTCCCCCATTTCCTTACCGTAATCTGCTAATAACGTGACTGTCCTGCCCCACGGGATGCTCTCTGGACTCATTAAGTCTGAAAATGCTTGGGAAATGCATCTGCCAAGTCCTACAGCCAACTGTCATTATTATCATCTGCTTACAGACACTCTCCCAGGCAGCAAAATATGTTCAAGCTCTAAAATCCTGGCCCTAGCCCATCCCTTTATTTTCATCTTACTTAGCCTGGGTAGATTCTCTGAAGGACACACAGACTCAAAATCAACGTCCCATCTCTCTCTTGTTTACAGCTTATCAGGTGCCCAGGGCACCAACACAAGGAGGTGTGTTGTGAAATGAAACAGTGAGATCCCTGGGAGCATTGCCTCTCCTGAACAGATTTAACTTTAGCTCTCTGAAGCTTTCTCCTCCTTTGGCTTCTGAGAGTGGTGTGCTGGTCTGAGAAGCAAGAACTTTTCATTGGCATAGCTACTAATATTGACTAATATGGACTTCTTGTGCATTGCTGCAGTTTGAAATTTACAAGGATGGCTGCCTCATCGCATGTGTGTGTGTGTCTGTGTGTGTTTGTGTGTAATTGCTTTGCTCCTTCTTTTGCATGTGAGTAGATCGATCTCAAGGATCAGGACTCATCTTTGTCTCCCCACAACAATGCCTCAAAAAGGGGAAGGGGGTCATGAATGTTTCAGAAATAACTTATAATTTTTATGCATGAATCTTCTTTGCTCCTTCCTTCCTTTCTTCCTTCTTTCCTTCCTTCCTTTCTTCCTTCTTTCCTTCCTTCCTTTCTCTTCCCTCTCTCCAATCTATTTCCTCTTTGTCTCCCTTTGCCTCATCCATGACCCATTCTTTCTCTCCCAGCTCCAGGATTGTGTGACTTTTGTCTTTGACCTTTTATCCTCACTGCTTCTTTGGCTATGACTTGAATCTGGGTCACTAGAATAAGCGTGTCCTTCCTTTCTCTGTAGACTATACGGGTTGACTGCTTTGTAGATTTTGGCATTTTGTAGGGCATCATATGAATGCAATTTTTCTGGATAAATTAGCAGGGGTCCAAATATAGTTGTGCAAATTGTACACTGCACACAGACCTCTGCCGAGTGAGCCAATGGGGCAAAAATCTAACCCATGCTACTGTCTCCAAGCTGTGTATCCTGGGCAAGTGCTACATCCACTGAAGGAAAAGTCATGCTTTTGTAATTTGGTGACTAATCATGGCTCAGTCCTAGCAACCAATTATGCACACACAAATAGGCACTGCGTAATTGTTTACCACACCACATTCCCTCCAGTCATCTGAATTTACATACTCTCAAAACTCACATGGCTTCCAGCGGTGCACATCCCCACATTCCCTTCCAAGGCAAGTTGGTGGTTGAAAATCACACTGCCATGATTTCACTCCATCACATTTCGTCCTATGTGAGTTGGTTTTTCTACAGAAACAATGTGACAAGCAGTGATTATATCCTAAGGGTGACATCACAATCGCCTATTTAAGCTATTATATTGTTGAAAATTTTTTATTGCAAAGGAAAGAAATAAGAAAACCCTATTTTTCTATATTACTATTTAAACAATCATAAAAACAATAATCCTAAGTAAGACATTATTTTGGAAAGATTATATAATTTGAAGGAGGCTGGCCTTCGAAAGAATAGCAGGTTTAATTAGGAGAGCAGAAGTAGGCAATCGAAACCTCTGTGGGAATGCTGATATACTCTACAGAAGTAAGATTCTGACAAACTTCAGCGGATGCCAACTAGGTTCTTTGTTTAATCTAATTTCATTGCAAACCCCAGGGTAGTTAAATCTCTAAAATTATTCTTAGGTTTATTAGGCTTAATACAGCTTATTTCTTGGCTCACAAAAGGGACCAAGAAAGGAGAGGGAATAACACTCTTTGAATGAGGTAAATAGGCAAGAGCTGGAAGAAACTAGGAAGATAATTGAAATGCATGTCTCACCGTGCGTGAGAAGGAAATTAGCTAGCATGGAAATAGCTGAAGTCGAAGCAGTGAGTGTACATGCTCGTCATGAAGTTAGTGGGGCATATTAGTCCTTCTCACACTGCTATCAAGAACTACCTGAGACTGGATAATTTATGAAGAAAAGAGGTTTAATTGACTCACAGTTCCACAGGCTGTACAAGAGACATGGCTGGGGAGGCCTCGGGAAACTTACAATTATGGTGGAAGGTGAAGGAGAAGCAAGCACCTTCTTCACACGGCAAAGAAGGAGAGAGAGAGCAAGTAAATGAGGAAGTGCTGCACACTTTCAAACAACAAGATCTCGTGAGAGCTCACTCACTATCATGAGAGCAGCAAGGGGGAAATCCACCTCCATGATCCAATAACCTCCCACCAGGTCCCTCCCCCAACACTGGGGACTACAATTCAACATGAGATTTGGGTGTGAACACAGAGCCAAACCATATCACAGAGGAGACCATGTAAGGCCCTGGAGAACATGTGGGGCTGGATAGGGCACAGGTGTAATGTGCTGGGACTGATGTTCCTGAAAGGACCATTCTGGCTGCTGTGTTTGTCAGGGATCAAGGTGGAATGTGAGCAATGAACTTGGTTGTAGCAGAATCCAGAATATGAAGTGGGTTATATTCTGTATAAATTCTAAAGGTAGAACCATCAACATTAGCTGATGGCTAGTGGTACCTTCGACCCAATAGATTGGTTAACTACAGAGGAGTAGAAGGGAAAGTAAGGAGGAAGCTCTCTGGCTGGGGTTCATGGAAAATGCTGAGGACTAGAGTTCTTCGCTCAGGGCTCTGTCTCCCTGTCTTGACGTAACTGCAGCAGTGTGGGCAGAAGAGAGTGTTTGGGCTCTGAACTAGACTTATCCACTCGTCTCTCTTGTCTTTCATTCACAAGTACTTAGTGAGGGCCTACTATGTACCAGGCGCAATGCTGAATTCTGGGAAGAGAGACAGCTAGTGAACAGGTTCCTCACCCACGGAGCTCACAATCTAACCAGTCATGCACCCAAAATGACATTTTGGTCAATGACAGATCACTTATACAGTGGTGGCCCCGTAAGATTATAATACTGTATTTGGACTGTACCTTCTCTATGTTTAGACATGTTCATATACGTGCAAATATTTATATTGTGTTACAGTTGCCTACAGTATTCAGTACGGTAACCTGCTGCACAGGTTTGCAGCCTGGGAGCAAGAGGCTACCCTATATAGCCTGGGTGTGTAGTAGGCTATACCATCTAGGGTTGTGTAAGTGCACTCCATGATGTTCACACAATGTCAAAGTAGACTAAGGACAAATTTCTCAGGGCATATATCCGTCATTAAGTGATGCACACCGTTTACTGGATTGCTTTATGGATGCGAGTAGGATTTCCCCATGTGCCTTGTACCTTTTTACTTTCATTCAGTTCTTCTCATGTTATTTCCTCCTGTTAAAATGTTTTCCTTTCCCTGAAGCCTGTTATCACCTATCAAAGTCCTCTCCAGTTCAGCTGCGGGGGCAGCTGTCTTCTTCGTGAAGCCTCCTTCATTTTCTTTTTTTTTTTCTTGAGACGGAGTCTTGCTCTGTCACCCAGGCTGAAGTGCAGTGGCGCGATCCCGGCTCACTGAAAGCTCCGCCTCCCGGGTTCACGCCATTCTCCTGCCTCGGCCTCCTGAGTAGCTGGGACTACAAGGCGCCCGCCACCACGCCCGGCTAATTTTTTTGTATTTTTAGTAGAGACGGGGTTTCACCGTGTTAGGATGGTCTCAATCTCCTGACCTCGTGATCCACCCGCCTCGGCCTCCCAAAGTGCTGGGATTACAGGCGTGAGCCACCGCGCCCAGCCGCCTCCTTCATTTTCTACCTTCCATTTTCTACCGTCCATTTTCAAAGCCCTTTATGGCTACCTTCCCTAGAATGCTCACTGCACTAGAAAGTGCCTTTTCTGTAACTGACTTGCCTCTCTTACAAGAATCTTGCAACTTAACTTCACCTGGGCCATAGCTCCTAGCACATAGCAGATAATCAGAAATGACAAAAGAAAGCATGAATATATTTTCCCAAGAGACAGAACGCAAAGTTAGAAGTGTAGAAGGCCAAGAACTTAGGCAATTTGATAGAGGTAGGAAAAAAGATAATTCAGAGAAAAAGAGAAGGTAGTCACAGAAAGGTCAGATACAGGAAGAAACCATATTAAGGAAGGGAGGGGCAACAAATAAGCAGAGAGGTCACTAAGGGGTCTCTCTTCAAGGATGGGGTCGCTGGATATCTCAGATAGGGTTTTTCTCTTAGGGTGGTAGAACAGAGGCCAATTTGTAAGAGGCTAACAAATGGATGTAGTGATTGTGGCCAGGTCCAAACTAGCTGTCATTTTCTCTATGTTATTACTTATCTGTAGGAGCTGTTAATTAGTCCTCCAAAGCATCTTTATTTCTCAGAGTAAAGTACAGAAAACAGAAACCATTCTAGGTATTTCAAACAGGAGGGGCTGCGGGGGCAGAAGTCACGAGGCTGCTGATCGAGTGTAGGTTTCAAGGCCAAACCATGGGTAGCATCCAGAGAACAGGCTGCTGCTGCTTTCACAATTACCAGGGCTGCTGCCTCAAGCACCTCACCCCTTGAAGCAGAAGCTGGAGGTCTGCTGTCGAAACACCCACATCTGTTGACGCTCACTCATCAGCCGCTACAGCCATGGAGAATGGCCTCTGCCTCCTGTCTGCCTCCCATATCTCTGGCAAGGGCAGCTCTCTGGCTAAACCAAGCTCTCTTGTAGAGCTTGAGTTCCAAGGCAGCCTCGGAAGGCTTTTAGCTTTGCAACCGTTCCAGATAGAAAGGGGATAAAATGGAGGTTGGGGGCGCTCCTCCAAATGGGTGCCATGGCCTCCCACGTGGCCGGCAGGGGTGAGGGCCTCTGCCTTGTTACTGTGCCTCTGGGTGGAGGCTGGGTTGGGCCGGGGCAGGTGCTGCAACACAAATGCACTGCTCCAGGAAGCCTTTCCTGTCTCTCTCCTCCAACTGCAGAATGTTGTTCTCCAGCTCCCTCCTTTGCAATTTCATAGCTCTTTTCTTAAATATACTGTGTATTACATTAGGCCTGAGTTTATTGTTAATTAGATATGTGTTGTTGCTCTTCTCCCCAGATGACTCATTTCTCAAAATACATAGACTCAGAATAGAGTTTAGTCACAGAAAGTGTTCTATTATCATTATTGTTATTGTCTCCATTTATCTCTTTCCTAAATCCTAGCCGTTCTCACAGAATGGCTCACAGTGCTTGATCTCTGCTTGCTACATTGAGTGGACCCTCAATGCTCCATCTTAATAGGTGGTAATTCCTCCTAAGGCCGCCCTCCCCCTACCACCCCAATTGTCTTTGTCCATTCAGGCTGCTGTCACAAAATACCATAGATTGGGTAGCTTATAAACAACAGAGATTTATTTTTCATAGTTCTGGAGGCTGGAAGTCCATGATTAGGGTGCCAGCATGGTCAGGAACTGGTGAGGACTCACTTCTGGATTGCAGACTGCCGTCTTCTCACTGCCTCTTCACGTGGCAGAAAGAGGACGAGAGATTTCTTTGGGGGCTCTTTCATAAGGGCACCAATGCCATCCCTGAGGGCTCTGCCCTCATGACTTCATTAGCTCCCAAAGCCCACCTCCTGATAGCATCACACTGGGGATTCGGATTTCAGCATATCAATTCTGGGGGGACACACTCAGTCTGTTGCACCAGTACACACATACACAACACCCTCAACCGCACACACACATGGTGACTTCCCTGGTAACATGCCTCCTACCCCCAGGTACATGGTTTTGGGAAAATAAAAGGGAGCATCCCTTTACAAAAAAGTGGGGACATCTGTTGTAATAAAATAATATGTTTAATTTTCCCTGGGTGGCCAGAGAGTTCTCAGTCCACACTGACTCCAAGGAGTAACTAACTCTAAGTCAGCAGGTGGGGGGGTTGGCTCACTGAGTAGGATTTGCACCCCCTGCTGCTGTTGCCTTACTCTGTGTTTTGGGGAATGCTGAAGATGAATGAGAGATTTATTGAGATCAACCTCCACTCCCTTGTTCCATGCAAGACCTGGATTTGGTTGCAAGTATTTCCTAAATGAGTTTACGGCTGAGTTGCTGTAACACATTTTTATCAAACTGAATATTTTATACTGAAACCTATATGAATACCATGAATATTATACTATATTATACTCTGAAGGTTCAGTCTAATGACACAAGCATCTTTTTTTTTTTTTTAACTTCATGAATGACGGACTAGGTCAGGCTTCCACATGGTGAGGAGGCAAAGAGAGAGGCCACTTGGGAACAGCATCGGTTTTTCTATTGGGTAGTTCTCTGTGATAATGGGTTTTGGTGCCAGGATTTTGCACAGCTGCCCTTACTAAGGAAGCAGATGAGGTTTTGCTCATTTAAAGTGCCTCAAAGGTATTTTCTTAGTATAATAGGATACAATAATAATAACTGAACAGCTGAATTTGGAGGTAAAGTCAAGACAATATGGTTATCATCTTTCTGTCTGAGGCATCTGATTTGCTGGCGTTTACGTTTCTCGCCAGCTGGAGGTGGGCATCTACTGTTTTTGAGGGCTCTTGACATCTCCTCCTTCAAATAAGAATCAACAAATCTAGTCCAAAGGGGACACGATGGGGCAGGGCTGTGTTATGTACGGGGTTTTGCCCTTGGGAAGGAGATTGTCTCCCTGAGCAGGGAAGGAAGCCCCATGGCTTCCCCAACAGCAGGCAGTAGGGAGGACCAGTTAGGTCCCTGGGATTCCCCAGCCGGGCAGCCCACTTTCTTTACCTCTTTTCTTTTCTTTGGCAAGACCCCTCTATTTGTCCTCTTAGTACAATGCAAATACCCAAGAGAGAGTCACACGGTCTCTCCAACCATTCTTGTTTCCGCCTCAGTTTGGAAGTTCCTCCAGGGCCTTTCTGTAGCAGGCATTCAACCCCTTGGCTGAAAAGGAGTTCCCTGGGAGCCATGTGGCATCAGCACCAGGGACACTAAGGAGTATGTAAGACGAACAAGGGGTCTTTGAGAACACAGTCCCATGGCAACCCGCCGGGAGGTCCCTGCTCAGAGCCAGCCTGCCTGGCAGAACTCACTTACTTAGCATTGCCTTGAATTATTCATCAGCTCTTGCAGAGGAACAAAATGCAGAGTCATTTTGTCTCCTCCAGAACTGACTGTCCTACTCTTTGACCTCAGGAAATCTTAAAATTCACCGCGAGCATCCTCAACTCTCCAACGCACTTTGGACAGGGACAGGAAAGCGCCTGATCGTCCTCCCCTTCGAGGTAAGGTTGAGTCCTGCTGAGCGGATATCTCTGGCTACTGGGGCCTTTGGGCTGTGCTTTGCTCCTCTTCTCGATGTTCATTGGGACAGGCTGTATCTCAGGCCTCCCACTGGATGGCCCTGATATCTTGACAGGTACTGGAGGTTGGAACACATTCCCCATTTTGACCCTGGGGCCACGCTTAGCCTCTGAGGCTTCCCTTCCTACAAGCTCCACACTCCTGGGCCCAGGCAACGCTTCTTCACATAACATGGGAAACACAGAAGGGACTTTCTCCCCATTGCCCCCGAACGTAAGCCAGCACCATCCCCACCACCTTTACTTTCAATCCAAGCCCTTGAATTCTACTTCTCCAAGGAAATATGATCCACCAGGCAGAAGCTCTGATTTCCTCCCTCTGCCTCTAAACTTACCCACCGATACCCACTGTCTTCATACCTTTCTCTGTCTCCCTTTTTGACTGAAAGAAATCTTTTCTCTTAAAACATTGCTGTCTCTAGCTATGCCCTGGAATATCTCCCTTTGCCTGAAAACCCTTCTCCTTCACTCATGCCCTGCTCGCTTCTGTTCAATCCTCTTCCAGAGAGGCAGTTTGGCATGCTAATTAGGGCGCTAGTGGCCTGGAGTGAGTGCTAGTGCTACCACCTGCCAGATGTGTGACCTGGGGCAGTTGCAGAGTGCCTTCAGCAATGTAGTAGATATTAGTAACCTCTGGTGATCAGAGGTAGAGCAGTCTTTGGCAACCTCTAACAAGCCTATGGTAACATGACAGCAAGTCTGAGGTCAAATTCTGCTAAAAGTACAAATATTTATAGGCAAGCAGGCACCAAACTACCACAAATCTGTTATTGCAAACTTGGTTTCTCCTTGCTCTGTCCTCAAGCACTCTGACAAGCACCTTGCACATAGATGGAACAATACTCTGACAGCAGGACCAGTGTATTAGTCTATTTTCGCACTGCTGTAAAGAACTACCTGAGACTGGGTAACTTATAAATAAAAGAGGTTTAATTGACTCACAGTTCCAAATGGCTGGGGAGGCCTCAGGAAACTTACAATCGTGGCGGAAGGCAAAGGGGAAGCAAGGCACTGAAGTCTTACATGGCGGCGAGAGAGAGAGAGAGAGAGTGAAAAGGGAAGTGCCTTGCTTTTAAACCTTCAGATCTCATGAGAACTGTATTATGAGAACAGCAAGGGGAAGGCCACCCCCATGATCTAATGACTTCCCACCAGGCTCCTCCTCTGACACGTGGGGATTACAATTGGAAATAAGATTTGGATGGGGACAGAGCCAAACCATATCAACCAGCCAGGCAAGACTGGGCAGAAGGGGCCTGGGGGACATGGCCACTTTTGGGGTATAGATTCCTGATGTTAACTACCTACCCCAAGGGCTAAAGTTATACATACAAATGTCGCACTGAAGTTTGTGTTGAATTTATTTATTTATTTATTTTGAGATGGAGTCTTGCTCTGTCACCCAGGCTGCAGTGCAGTGGCATGATCTGGCTCACTGCAACCTCCACCTCCCAGGTTCAAGTGATTCTCCTGCCTCAGCCTCCCAAGTAGCTGGGATTACAGGTGCCCACCACCGCGCCTGGCTAATTTTTGTGTTTTTGGTAGAGACGGTGGATTCACCATGTTGGCCTGTCTAGTCTTGAACTCCTGACCTTAGGTGATCCACCCACCTTGGCCTCCCAAAGTGCTGGGATTACAGGCGTGCACCACCGTGCCCAGCCTACATTGAAATATTTTAAAGTAAATTATCATACAAACAGTATAGCAGTAAATGACTTAAACTTTCTGTGCCTCAGTTTCTTCATTCTGTAAAATGGCAATAATGATGCTGTCTACCCTACAGAAATGTTAGGAGAATTAAATGAGTTAGTTAATACATATAAAACATTTGAAATTGAGCTTGGCACGTAGTAATTACACACTCAGTACCTTCGTTGTTATTTTCTTTCTCTAACTCACTTATTCCCAGCAATCCACAGAATTCTTCCTAAGACCTCACGTATCTTTACATCCTCTTTGCTGCCAAATTTCTTCAAAGCCTAAGCTTCACTCTATGCCTCTATTCAATCAATTTGAAACCAGTTTTCCGCTTGATTGTACATTTTTATCATAATACCTTATTTAATTCATCAAACATTGCTAAGTTAACAAATACACTGGGCATCCTGTGCTAGGTGCTGAGGATTTCAAGAGATCTATTGGTGAATGTAACTCTTTAAAGAGCTTATCGTAGAGTTAGAGAAAAGAATGCACAACTAAATTCCTTGAAGACCGGGGCCTCAACTTAAAATGTGATTATAGGGAGTGGAGTGGAAGGGGTCAAAATGTAAATATAAAGTACAAGCAGGACTTTTTATTTCTCACATATGGAAAAGACTCACTACGCTTAGCACAGCAGACACCACATGTTAACATTCCTAAGAGTTACGAAGTTCTAAAAATAGGGGGAATAGAAGAATACAGGCTTTCCTCAATTCAAGGGTGTTTTATGTTTGACATCAGATACTTTCACATATCTTAGGATCCAAAGAAAAGCAAAATCTAATTAAAGGACCATTTTGAGCAGAAGTTGAAATTTTGCTTGAGCAGCAAAAGAATGAGTTATTGTCACCTGAATGTAAAGGCCACGGCTGAGGGGCACCACTTTTAAGTGTTCTCAAGATTGAGGCAGCAAGTAAGAATCTAATAAAGATCTAGGCCAATATATTTGATTGCTGTGCAACTTCCAATAAGTTGAGAAAACAATGCAAAAAAAAAAAAAAGCGATGCCCAGAAATTGACAGAATGACCCAGATTATTCCCCAGCTAAGTCTTATTTCAGAAAGAGGTAGAATTGGATATAGAAATGTTTAAGAATATCAACTCAACAGTATTAATACTTTTGTGTTAGGAATCTGTGCACATTTGGTATTTTAGGCATGTGAGTTATAAATAGGTCAGTCTTGACATTTCAATTAAAATGTTAATTAACTAATTTAGACTTTTAATTTTAAGTGAAAATATTACTAAGTTTTACCTAATATTGAAAAGTAAAAAAAAAAAAAAAAAGCAAACAACTAAAAACTTAAGCTTAACCATACTTACAAGATGGTGACTTGTTAACTTTTAAGATGTTATTTCAGTAATCAGGATAATCAGATAATTTTGTTAAATCAGGCAGTTGAATTCCTTAAAAAGGAAATAAAATATATTAAATTTGTACATGCAGCTTAAAATGTTTAAAGGCATTTAACTGAATTTATAAGTGATACAGAATATTAATTTAAGGACTTCAAAGGTAATTTTAAAATTTGCTAGGCTTGCAGATCTTGTTCTATTTATAGGTAGAACTTAAAACCTCACAATTAGAAGCTTGAGTTTCACATGTGTAATTTGATAAATTGAATCTTTTTCTAAAAAAAAAAAAAAAAGGCCTGGCACGGTGGCTCACGCCTGTAATCCCAGCACTTTGGGAGGCCGAGGCGGGCGGATCACGAGGTCAGGAGATCGAGACCATCCTGGCTAACACAGTGAAACCCCATCTCCACTAAAAATACAAAAAATTAGCCAGACGTCATGGCGGGCGCCTGTAGTCCCAGCTACTCGGGAGGCTGAGGCAGGAGAATGGTGTGAACCGGTGAGGCGGAGCTTGCAGTGAGCTGAGATTGCGCCACTGCACTCTAGCCTGGGCAACAGAGCAAGACGCCATCTCAAAAAAATAAAAAAAAAGATAAAAAAAAAAAACATGGTCTCATTCTGTGGCCCAGGCTGGAGTGCAGTGGTGTATTCACAGCTCACTACAGCCTTCACCTCCTGGGCTCAAGTGATCCTCCCATCTCAACCTCCTGAGTAGCTCGGACTACATGTGAGTGCCACTTTGCCCAGCTAATATTTGCATTTTTTTTTTATAGAGACAGGGTTTCTCCACGTTGCCCAGGCTGGCCTGGAACTCCTGGGCTCACGCAATCCTCTTGCCTCAGCCTCTCAAAGTGCTGGGATTACACTTCAGAGCCTAAGCTTCACTCTATGTCTCTACTCAATCAATTCTACACCAATTTTCCACTTGATTGTACATATCCGTCATAATTTCTTATTTAATTCCTCCATACATGGCCGATAAATTGAATATTAAATAAATGAAAACCATCAAAAGCCCTATCCCCCTGAATGATTTCCCCCCCAAAAAAACTGCCCTTAAAGCAGTTAAAGCAGTTAAACAACTATTTTATTATCCCACTGTGGAATACCTAGGCTTTGCCATCCAAGTCTTTATATCATTTTGAGTATAACTCTCATTTCTCTGACAAGACCATAAACTCATTTGGGGCCATAAATGTGCCACCTATTTCTGTTTTATCCCCCAGAGGACATATGTACAGTAGATGCTTCTTTTTCAACTGCTGTGTGGCTTTGGGCAGGTCACATTATCCCTCCAGCCTCTGGCATCTGAAATGGAGGGGATGGGCCATGCTGGTAGAGAGAAGGACCCATGTCTATCTGTGGCTGCTGTATTTCTGGGGCCCACACCTGTCTGAGGCACATGGCAGGTACTATACATACATCATTGAATGAATGGACAAATGTTCTAGATACTTCTAAGACTTCTTTTATGTGTACCCCAACTGTTATGTCCCTCAACGTCTAGAAAGACTGCAGGAGCCGTCCATTAACAGAAAGAAGGGAATCTTACCCATGACAGATTAGATTACGATTGGAATCCAGGAGATGAGGCATATTTTTCCTTGACTGTTCCCATGTGGTCACCTTGCAGCCCAAAGTGATTCTCCTGCTGGCTTCCATCAGATCTGCTCCTGTCCCAGAGGGTCCTGCTCCTGCCTTCGTTCAGGGAAACCTAACATTCTTCAGAGTGCAGCACGGTAGGCATGAACATTAATGGCATCCCATTAATTAAAGTTGAAGCAAACCTGAGCAGTGTGGTGTGGTACAGAGTTTTCTTTCTGACTCTGCCTCAAATTCTGTGCTATTTTGAGCAATTTCTAGCCTCTTTTTAGAAGCTTATTCTGGAACATAAGACCTGTGGCAGCAGTTCTTAAACTTTTTGTTCTCAGGACTCTTTTCTACATTTTAAAATTACTGAAAACAACCAAAGAGATTTTGTGATATCTACTGAGTTATGTCTATTGATATTTACTGTAGTAGACATTAGAACTGAGACAGCTTTAAAACGGAAGAACATACAAGCACAGCTTCTGTTTGTCATCAGAGCGAAGATGTCACCATATATCATGGAGCCTTTGAAAATCCCATGATCCACTTGAGGGAGAGTGGTCATGAAAAAACATCTTAGTATCATGGTGGAAATGGCTTCCACCTTGCTGACTTCAGACTCCACCTTGAGGACCCCCGATCTAAAGGGCTGTGGTGCAGTGATACCTGCCCATCATGAAGGTGACCTTAGGTTTCATTAAGAAAAAGGAAGACTGAAGAGGTTATTGTTTTAACTCCAAGATGCAGAAGCCACCTCACATTCTCACATATTTCCTTTGGCCTTCAGAGCCATGGGGACCACAGGGCTGTGGCTGCCTAAGAACTCCCTTCATTTCCATGTGTCCTGTTTGTTGTTGCCAACAGGGTGTGTCAGTGGGTCTGACTCTCTCCCCCAACTGCCTCATTCCTGCCAATCCAGACCCCAAGTCAACACTCAGGGACACAGCCTGACTTTATGAGAACTGGGCACACCATGGAAATAACTTCTGGAGCAGTTGGAAAACCGACATAGGATGGGACTGGCTTTTTTCTTCAACCCAGAAAACCCAGTGCACCTTATGCCAAGTCAGCATTTGCTGGCAAAAGTCCTGTGCGAGTGGCCAGACTCTGGGGAGCCATGGGAGATGAGATGGCAATGGATGGAGCAGGCAGCACTGGCAGAGGGTTGATGAGGGCAAGGAGAGGGCTGGGCAGGCACCACCAACAGGGATAGTTAGAGGCCCATCTGTGCTTGGGAGGCTGAGGCATGGAGAAACCTGAATTTGGTGCTCAGAGTCTCCTAGGGCTCTAGACAGTGAAGGATGAGAAGGTCATCCATGTGTCTTATCCATTCCATCATGCAGTTTTATAACACTACATGTTTTCATCTGTCTGGCAGCTTTGCCAAGATTTTAGCATTCCAGGGCGTCTGATTAGCTGCCCCCCTGCCATATCCCACTCCACCAGCTCTTTCTCCTGTAGGGTATTGACCACTCCAGGATGAACTTCACAGTACTATACAGAGTCAAGGACATACCACTGGAATCCATTGGGATGCCAGTTTGAGCAAATACTATGCAGAATGAAGTGTCTGCACTGGAGGTTCATCTGCTTCATATTCTCTTAGAAAGCCAGACAAGATCCCCTCACCACAAGGCAGAGGCACCCCAGAGAGGCTAGGGGACACAGGTAAGGGCCCTGCCCCTGGGCAAAATTCCAGAGTTGGCAGTCCCTCCTCCCCCACCCTGTTCCCTTTCCACATTCATCTCCTTCTTCCTAGGGCAGAACTGGACACGATGCTTTGTTCTGAGACCTCCTAACATTTTTGGAAAAATTATGTATCCCCATCACATATTTTTTAATTAACATAAAATTTTTATTGCAGGTTTAAATAATTAAAGAGGATATAATTTCTGGCACATTGACTTTTAAAACTGTTAAATCATTCAATTAAATGTATTAAATACCCACCTTCTTGTATTCAAAAAGCACATGAATAAGCTCTTTTGTAACAGTCAGAAATTTTCCATCCTTTATTTTTTTCTCCTTGAACTCATATTTCTATCTTATGTTACCCACAGAATTTTATTAGTATAAGATGCTTTTAAACTTGATAATCTCTTATTGAGCACCACATCATAATTCTTGGCAGCAAAATAAGTTCATAAGTTAAAATTTAACGTATTTAATTTTTTCTAGATTGAATATTTATTATTATTAATACAAAATTAGTTGAAATTTTCTGTCACCAGAAGACTATGCTTGTTAATAAATATTCTGCATTGATTTATCATTACAATTTATATTAGCACATACTTGGATAAAATAAAGCCATTATAATATAACATTTTAAAATAACCATTAAACATACAGAGGAAATTAGTCTTTAAATAAAAAGATACATTGGTGTATCATGAATGAATGTTGCTTATTGCTAGAATAAGATTATATTTTGTGGAAATTATTAGCAAAAAAAGAGGAGCCATTGTGCCACTAAATCTACAGAAAAGTTGAAGCAAACAGGAAACTTGTATCCAAATTTAAAAATAAACATGAATTTAGAGTACACAGTCTTTTGGCAAAAGTTGAAAGAAATGGTTCACCCGTGAGTTTGAGTAAATGTTTAAGCAAATATGTCCATCTAGTTTGCTTTAATTTGAAACTATAATGTTAATCTTTCACCTCCTCCTACTTAAAATCAATGCAAAATATGTATGTGAGACACAGGCATCGATATTTCAGGTTGACCCTCTCTGGCACCATCCAGGGCTTTCCTCTGGGGGACAGTACACCCTGGTGAGATTTGGCATGCATGACAGGTAGACTTTCCTTTTAAAAAGTGCCACTGAGGCCATCGCACAAAAGGAATCAAGTATGAGAACTAGCATGACAGCCAAGGGGTGTCCAAACATGATCAGTTTTGAGAAAGAGTATATATGGAAACTAGGATTTGGAATGTAATTCTCTTAAAATTACCCATGCCCATGTACCCCTTTAGACTTAGTAATCCCTACCAGTGGGCTGTTCTGGGGCACCCTCTGTCAATCATCAGTTCTTTGACTGCACTTATCCCAGTGTCCACTTCCTTCAAGCCAAAGATCTAGGGTCCCCATTTCAACAACCCCACTACAGCAGTCTTCCTCTCTCCCCACCCTCAATCTTCCAGGCACAACTCTCATTCTCGGGACTTCAGACCTTGGTTTCTGATTTGTCACACAATGACCTGAGTCCATCCAAATATATCATTTGCAACTGAGAGGCAGGCAGTTTCTAAAGGCTTTGCCTCTTATTGGTGAAGTAGTTGGGAGCACTCCTATGCTCTTACCCACTGTGTCCTTTCTGCCTTTCTTCCCATGTACCCAGGTCTCTTCAGTATCTCAAGGTTGCTATACACAATAAGCTGCAATATACACAAATAAGGCAGCAACCAGAAAAGTACCCCAAATATAACTTCAGTTTACTGGGTGATTAATCTGGGTCCATAGCTCAGAAGCACCTTTAAAGGCCAGTTTCTGGAAGGAGAGATGGAGGAAGAGGAACAGAGTTTCCCAAGTGTGGTCATGACAAAAGTACAGAATTGGAGGGTGCTACATTGTCCAGATGAGCAGCTCAGGTGCTAGAACCAAGGGATCCTGCTGGTATTCACCTCTACCCCCACTACACTCCCTTCCCATTGTTCCTGCCACATCAGAATTCCCAGAGTGAAGAAGACAGAACTAGATATGGAAAAGGGAAAGAAGAAGGTGGTAATTCCTCAGTCTTCAGCTATACTTCCAACGACAAAGGGAGAAGGAAAGGACTGACCTTAGACACTATCTCTAGGCAAAACAAGATTTCCTTGGCATTCTCTCACCTTCTTTTCCCAATTTCTCATCCCATCTCCCCACATGGCTTCTTCCCTACTCCCTTCCCTGGCTGCCAGTAGAGGTATTTTTAGGTCCGGGGGCCTCCCCTAGTGGCAACCAGGGAAGAGGAACGCCCAAGCACCTGGCTTTCCGGTGGTTACCTTGACTCCGGAATTCAGGGGTTCCTCCTTCTTCAAGCCTCAGCCTGACAATTCAAGAAACGCCAAGAACTTTCTGGAAGTGAAGCAAGCTGACCCATTTGATCTGGAATGAGTGATCTGTTGAATAATTCTGTAGCTATAAAAGAATGTATTCATTTATAATTGTATCAAGTTGTAGTTTATAGCCTGCTTAATAAGGCCATTAGCTATCTTACAGCATGTTGTGCCCAGCAGAATCTTTAATGACTTCTGCGGACTAACAAGACAGGTATTGAGTGTGATGTCGGTGTTATTATCCTCATTTTACAGAAGAGAAATAAGTAGTGGGCCCAAATTCCCACAGTCTATAGACTGAGAGGAGACTCAGGGGCTAAAGTCAAGGTCTGCTTTGAGCCATTCTTTGTTTGCCTATTTGTGCTTGATCAATCTATGGCAAGGTTTTCCCTCTACCACTGGGGTTCTTCCATCTTCTAACAGTGAAAGGAATAATTAAAGGGTTATATGCTAGCATATATGTATGTGTTTCTCACCTAGAAGACTAAAACTTTCTTGAGAGCAGAATCCTGGTCTGGCCTGATTCATCTTTGGGTCCCCCATATTATCTGACACCACATGAGCTGGCATTGTGCCTTGTAGGTAGCAGACACTTAATATATATTACATATTTGTGAAAAAATGAGTAAATACCCCTTTTTCCTGAAACAAATTATTGCATCTTATCAAGCATCATTTCACAATTTTCCATATACATAATGTGTTCTGTTTTCTTTTTTTTTTTTTTTTTTTTGAGACGGAGTCTCACTCTGTCGCCCAGGCTGGAGTGCAGTGGTGCAATCTCGGCTCACTGCAAGTTCCGCCTCCCAGGTTCGCGCCATTCTCCTGCCTCAGCCTCCCGAGTAGCTGGGACTACAGGCGCCTGCCACAACGCCCGGCTAATTTTTTTGTATTTTTTAGTAGAGACGGGGTTTCACTGTGGTCTCGATCTCCTGACCTTGTGATCCGCCCGCCTCGGCCTCCCAAAGTGCTGGGATTACAAGCGTGAGCCACTGCGCCCGGCCACATAATGTGTTCTGATAGATAATTTCAAGTCACACACAGTGATTTTCAGAAATATACGATTTGGCAACTGTGGGTTATCTAAAAAGCAGATCTGTGGAAATTAAAACAAAACAACCAAATGAAAAGCATGTCATATTACTAAGTTCCAAGTGTTCTTATCCTAGTGCCATATTGTCTGTTTACCAACTACAAGTCCACAAAAGCTGATGGTGTAAATAAACATCTGCTACCTTCTTGGGAAAATTACATTCACTGAACTTTAAAATCCTGGGTTCCTAACAAACAGAATATTTGGGAAGAGCTAGGGATGACTAAATTGAGATAAGAGAATACAGAAAGCTAGATTGGTAGGTGATGGTGGCCACTGAAAAATGAAAGGTACTATGTCTGTTTGCAATGTATTTGTAATCTCTTGGGGTCAATTAAACTTACAGAAATGATATATAAGAAGACTCAGCTTGGTGTCTAGCTTTAAATGACTGTTTGGTCTGGTCCTGGTCAGGGAAGATTTGAGATCTGAGCCGGGCATTAAAAACTGTTTAAAATTTGGGGAGGAGGTGGAAGGTCTATCAGAGAGGGCTGAGGGTGAAGCAGCCAAGAGTCTAGAATCAGGGAGAAGCTGACTTCACGCAAGTGGTATTTTCCCGCCTCTGCACACCTGCCTCTCCTTGCCAGTCTAAGTCTTGCCTCTCTTCTCACATTTACTTCTTCTGCTGAACTGCACCACCTTTTCCTCCCATGCTGGTAATTTCTCAGCCTTAGTGGAAGGTGGAGATTAGCTGTCTGTGGCAGAGACTGCTGGTCAACATGGTATCTGTTCTCCTTTTTCTTCTTGGAAATAAATCTAAGTGCTGGCCAATGGGATATAAACAGATGTGGCGCTCACCTTCTGGAAAATGTCCTTCAAGGGAAGTGGCTTATCACATTCCCACCCCATCTCCTTCCCACTGACTGGAATGCAGATCATAAGGCAGAAGCTGTCACCTAGGATAACAGAGTGATGAGATTAATAAAGCACAAGTTGCTGACAATACAGAGTTCCTGGCAGCCCTGAGCTATCCCCAGAATTCTTTTATGTGAGAAAGAAAAAAGAAAAAAGCCAGTGTTAATATTTTTATTGTTGGATTTTTTTTTCATTTCTATCATTTGCAGCTGGGCCTTTTATCTTTTACACTCTAGGATTAGAGCTAACTTTACACAAGGAAAATTAGTTTTGCTAAATTAGCAAAAGGATAAATGATTGTAGTATTTATAAATTTAAAAAATGTACATAGAAATCAGGAGATGCCATTGTGTCTGCTAAAATTCTTTAAAAAAAGAAAGAAAAGTGATAAAACCCTATGGTGCTAAGCCTTCAGGGAAACAGGTAGGTTAAAGTGGACTTTAACAGGTAGATTAAAGGGTTGAGAGTTGGTATAAGTCTTCTAGAAAACACTGGCCACTTAAGTCACTTGCCTTAAATATGTTACCCAGTGATCTAATTCTTGAAAGATTGGAAAACACATTGTAATCAGTGACTTAAACATAAAAATGTATAAAGATGATCATAGCAGTTATTTAAACAGCAGAAAACCAATACTGCCTAAATGTAGTACTATAGGGGAATGGTAAATGATTGTATATTAAATTGATGGAGAACCATCCAGCCATTTCAAATAATATATGATAAATACCATGCAATAATTTGCAAACATACTTGTAAAATAATGTTAAATTAAAAAAAAAAATTCCAGGATGCTAAATATACATTGAGATGGTAGCTGTCAAATTTTGGCTGTTGACTCAACCTTGTTCCTTTCATCTCATTTTACCCATCCACACAGCATCCAGGGAGAACTGAGTGTCCCAGATGTGTTCATTGCAATTTCCTGGCCTCTCCCTATATTGCTACCTTTGCAGAAAGGTTCCCTTCTTCTTTATTTGAACCTTACTTATTCTTGAATATTGGGTTTTGTGTTTTACAAAGTGATTCCCAATGGAACATCTCAGCTAGACGAAAAGGCTTTTAAGAATCATCAGGTGTTCCACAGCAGCCAGACAGGCCCAAAGCAGTGAGAGACCACTCACAAAAAGAATTATGGACCTGACTTTAGAGCATGTGGTAGACTTCAGTGAAAATAATAGAAGACCTATATTTTAAAGAGAATTTTACTGGGGGGTGGTGGGGGGTGCGGTGGAGAACTTAGCCAGATCGGAGTAAAAGGCTCTGAGATTTCACAAACTGAAAAATGACTTTGGGTCCCACAATTTTTTTGAGTGAGGAGTAGGCTCAGAAGGCTATTCAGCTGCCAACGCAGGCCATTTCTATGGAAAAAGGAGGCTGTCTCGGGAGGAAAGGCCCAGAGCCCAGGTGGAGGAGCCCAGAGTAATAGAGAACAATGGACTGGGAGCTACTCCCCTGGAGCAGAGTGGATCCTGCTGTCCGAATAGGGGGACCTGGCAACATGTGCCCAGCAGGATTATGAATTGGAATTGGTGACTGCTATATGTCTTTTAATTCCCCTTTTTAAGGGACGTATTTACTGCCATTGTCCTATCCCTGTCTCACTATTGTTTGTTGAGTGTGTGCAGAGCATATAACTTATCTCTTTAATTTACAGGTCTCTGGATCCAGGGAAGTCACAGCCAAGGAAATGCATGTGAGAAGCCTAACCCTCATTTGGACTTGACAGAAATCACAGGATCCTAGACTTTGCCATAATTGAATGCAATTCATGGGGATCCTGGTGGGAATCAGTATATTTTTGCATGTGAAAGGACTGTGAATAATTGGAATTTCAGGGAAGACGATTGTCTACTTTTGTAGCAATGGCCACCAGTGATTCAGGCCCTCAGTCTGCAAGTAGCCCCTTCCCACGTTGACTCTGGACTTGGCCATGTGAATGACTATGGCTGCCAATGGGACATCAGCACATGCAATGCATGCAGAGGCCTGGAGAAACACTCGCTCCCTAGGGCTTGCCCTCTCTTGCTGCTTCCATGGAGCCCTCCCATCACTACATGAATGAGCCCGGGTTGACTGATCAGAGGATGGGAGACTATGTGGAGAAGAGCCCCAGCTGTCCCAGTCAGCCCAGCTGAGGGTCTCAAAGATGTCACTGAGTTCCACTCCAGCCCAACTGGCTCAGACTAGAAGAAATACTAGTTCTTCCGTAGGATCATTTGATTGTGTTAAACCATTAAGTTTTGAGGTGGTTTTTTAAGGCGGAGAAAGCTAACCAATATGGAAAGGCTCAAATATAGATAAATCCGGCAGCAGATGGAAGACAGGGGAGGTGACATTGAGGTAGCAAAATCTCTGGAGCCAGTTGTGTGGGCAGTTTCCTAAGAAAACCTAAAGCAGTTCACAGAGGGTGACCCTACTATGGCCGATGGAGAGCCACAAAAAAGAAAATGCCAGAAGTCAAGTTCAATGGGAAAATTGAAGATGGAAACTGAAGCATGAATAGTAAGTTTGGAAGTCTGTGGGATTAAGAAGACACCAAGTGGTGGGAGAAATGAATGGGTTAGACCAAGCGATTCAGAAATAAAGCTTTGGGCAAGAGGAAGTCATAGGTCCTCCTTTTTTTATGAAGCAACTAATAATGCCTGTACCCTACTGTACAGCAATTAA
Source organism: Hylobates moloch (assembly GCF_009828535.3). NCBI lineage: Eukaryota > Metazoa > Chordata > Mammalia > Primates > Hylobatidae > Hylobates > Hylobates moloch. Next base: position 35,089,981 of record NW_026652292.1, read on the forward strand.
ATCTGAATCTCTGAGAGTAGGGTCTAGGTATTTTTTAAGCATTGAAAAAAAGCTTTGAAAGAGTATTTAAAAGCTTCCCAGGTGATTGGATTATGGAGTAGGAGAAGACTCTGGAAGAGATGATGCAATCCCTAGAGCAAGACCCATCAGGTTTCTGAGAAATGAGTAAATACAGAATCTCTCGGAATCTCCTCATTTTCATATATTTTGTGATTGATCTAAATTGCTATTAACCTCAAAGATCAGTGTTACGACTTGATGACTAATGGCTATTTCTGAGTCAAAAATGAAATAGCACTTATTTTCATAATGTAATAAAATTCAAGTGCACGTTAACTCAGATCGATCCCATGAATCAGCGAATATGATCATTTGAACAGAGCCTGAAGTTATCTATGGAAATACATTTTGCATAAGTTATTACACAAGATTTCAAGATTTTGGTAGAAAGGCTTAAACTAACAAAAAAGAAATATCTTAAATGAGGAAGCCAGACTGATAACTGAGACAATAAGGAGTAGTGGGGAGCTATGACAAATCAGATTTAGGGAGGAGGCTTTGTGGCAGTCAAAAGAAAAGAATTGAAGGCCAATTTAGCCCACAGGCTGCCAGTTTATGGAACTCTGAGTCATAATAGAAACCATTATAATAGAGAAGTAAACATAAGTATAGAATTACAATAAATGAGGGGTCAGGAAAGGATTTGAAGAAGGAATGAACATGGAAATATTTTAAAGGCTGAGCAGTTTTTTTGACATCTTTAAATTTAAAAAACTTTTCATTTGGAAAGGATTTTATTGACAAACATGCTTCAAAAATTGTACAAAGGCTTTCTCCATATTCTTCACCAAGATTCTCCAAATGTTGACATCTAACAGGACTATGTACAATGATTAAGATCGGGAATTTTTCTCTGATATAATACTATTATCTAATCTGTAGACCTTATTCAAATATCATCAGTTATCCTAATGATCTTTTTTTCTGGCTCAGGACCTAATCCAGGATCACACTTTGCATTTGGTTGTTATGTTTCCTTTAATCTGGAGGAGGTTTGTGTGTGTGTGTTATTGGTAACCTTAGTATTTTCAAAGAATTTTGGTCAGTTATTTCACGAAACGGCACTGCAGTTGGGTTTGTCTAATGTTTGCTCACAATTTAAATTTGGGTTATATATTTTTGGAATAAATATTACAGAGTGATGCTGTATCCATCTTAGTGCATCGTAATCAGACATATGATGCCAATTTGGACCATTATAGGTCATGAAAATTTTGATCACTGAATTAACATGGAGCCTGCCATGTTTCCCTACTATAATGTCACTATTGTTTGCTTTGTAATTAATATGAAACTTATGAAGTGAAAGCTAACCAATATAGGAAGGCTCAAATAGGGATAAAGCCAGCAGATAGAAGATGAGGGAGGTGACATATTTTGACATATGTAAATATCTTGTTAGTCATCATAGTTTTGTTCACTAATTTTAAAATTTATTGGTGAATCTTGCCTAAAGCAATTAGGGTAGTATTTGCCAAATGGCGATTTTCTAACTCCATTATTTCTTTTATATTTATTAGTTGGAATTCTACTGTACTTCTTCTTCTCTCCCATTTATTTGTTTGTTAATATCAGTATAGTCTTGTGCATTCTTATTTTATTCCTTGGATTATAATCCATTACTAACATTATTTTATTGCTCAAATTGTCCCAGATTTGACTGTTGGGAGTTTCTTCAAGTAGCCTCCTGTGTTCTTTTGACATATTCTCAATCTTTTTGTGGGTGTATTTTCTTATTTCTGCCATTATAAGGCAATTCATGCCCATCTTATACTTACCCTGTCTCAGACCTAGAATCAGCCACTTTCTCCAAGAGACCTAGTAACTTTTATTGGTAAATGGTATTAAGAAACCAAGATCTGGGCAATTGGTATGTTAATTGGTATTGGGTGTCATTGCTTCTAAGCTCTCTCTGCAGACAGAAATAGGAAATACATGTGGGAACACACATGCATATATCTGTGTCTATTTCTGTATGTATCTATAAATTAAAAGCCATGAGTTCATGCTGATACCTCCAACTCCAATTCAACACTACAGAGTTCATTCTAGCTTCCCACCTTTATTTGTAACTCCTTTCTCTGACTGTCAGAAACGCAGCCCTAATATTTTAATAATACATTATTTGCTAAATCCTTGGATACATAGAAGTGGTTTAGAAAGTCCACTCATCTTTCCATACATTCGTTTTCAAAAATGTCCATATCTAAATAAAACATTCTCACTCTGTCTCCTAAAAATACACAACCAAAGTATTATCCAGTTGCAGCATCTGTCTCCAAGTCCAGGACTTCTGGATGATATGAAATCTTACTTCATTTTGGATGTAGTTCTTTGCAGTTAGACAAAACTATGGCTATAGCAAATTTACCAATCACCCACACATTCAATACACAATAAAGAAAAGAACAAGAATGACTTCAATAAAAAATGTCAATTACAAAGAGAATTGAGAAAACACACACGCACACGTGCACACGCACACACACACACACACACACAAACACACACACTGGACATTAGTACATACAAGACGTAATCCCCCAGGACGGGTATGTGACTTGGGATGAGAACATGACTTAAACAATCCAATCAGTCAGGGTGAATCTTGAGCTTCTGACTTAGAGATGCTGATACTGAGGATCTTCTTTCTTTCTTTCAGCATTATGGTCTGATAATGCTCTGACAGTGGGGGAGTATCTTAGTCAAGCAATCTTGCAGGCTCCGGTTTTCATCTCTGGGAGACTCTTCTCTGTTCATTGACCTCCATAGCCATATCTAGAGAAGTTTCCCTTCCCAGGGGCTGTATAAGTTTAGCATCCCCTTTTCCTTTTCTGTGTGTGTAACTTTACAGAGCCTGAGATTGCCTTAGGACTTGAGCAGACATGGACTGTGGTTATCCAGGATTGGAATTTCTTTAGCAATATAGCTGATATAGTTGGGCTGTGTCCCCACCCAAATCTGATCTTGAATTGTAGTTCCCACAATCCCCATGTGTTATGGGAGGGACCAGGTGGAAATAATGAATACTGGGGGCAGTTCCCCCATCCTGTTGTGGTGATAGTGAGCTAGTTCTCACGAGTTCCGATGGTTTTATAAGGGGCTTCCCCCTTTGCTGGGCACTAATTTTTCTTCTCTCTGCTGCCATGTGAAGAAGGACATGTTTGCCTCCCCTTCTGCCAAGATTGTAAGTTTCCTGAGGCCTCTCAACCCATGAGGAACTGTGAGTCCATTAAAACTCTTTCCTTTGGTCGGGCGCGGTGGCTCACACCTGTAATCCCAGCACTTCAGGGGGCCGAGGCAGGTGGATCATGAGGTCAGGAGATCGAGACCATCCTGGCTAACACGGTGAAACCCCATCTCTACTAAAAATACCAAAACGTTAGCCAGACATGGTGACGGGTGCCTGAAGTTCCAGCTACTCGCGAGGCTGAGGCAGGAGAGTGGCGTGAACCCAGGAGGCGGGGCTTGCAGTGAGCCAAGATCGCACCACTGCACTCCAGCCTGGGCGACACAGTGAGACTCCATCTCAAAAAAAAAAAAAAACAAAAACAAAAAACATAAAACTCTTTCCTTTATAAATCACCCAGTCTTGGGTATGTCTTCATAGCAGCATGAAAACAGACTAATACAATAGCTTTTTACAAAACTTAATTATCATCAGTATATTTGACAAATCACTTCCATGGGCTAGAAACCATAGACAGAAAGCCTGTCTCTGCTCATTCTATTTGAGTCAGCAATTTCCACTGTCTAAAAACAGGCCTCTGTTATATCATCATCACGTCAGGCTTTAGTGTAATCACCACTTTTATCTTGGCTCTTCTTCTGGAAGTTTCTGACAATAACTTGGAGTATAATGATTTGCTCCCTGCCCTCAGGTTCTGATATGGTTTGGATGTTTTGTTCCCTCCAGATTTCATGTTGAAATGCGATCCTTAATGTTGGAGGTGAAGCCTAGTAGCAGGTGTTTGGGTCATGGGGGTGGATTCCTCATGAATGGCTTGGTGCCTTCCTCGTGGTAATGAGTGAGTTCTCACTCCGAGTTTATGGGAGATCTGGTTGTTTAAAAGAACGTGGCACTTTCCCCCACCCCCTGCTTGCTTCCTGTCTCACCATGTGAAACACTGGTTCCCCTTTGCCTTCTGCCGTGACTGTGAGCTTCCTGACACCCTCACCAGAGGCAGATGCTGGCACCATGCTTGCTGTACAGCCTGCAGAAAATGTGAGCCAAAAGAAATGTGTTTTCTTTATAAATTACCCAGCCTCAGGTATTCCTTTATAGCAATGCAGAAGAGACTAATACAGGTTCTATCACAACTGTACTTGTTTGCTCTGTCAGATGGAGACTTTTTAGTAGGAAGTATTAGGGAGTAGCCTGAGGGGTTAGTGTTGTCTGTTGCACCCATCTTACCTCCTGTTTTCACATGTATGAACCTTAACTTGGAGTGGAGTATTTAGTCTTTGCAACACCACTAGATTCTAGTCATTTTGGATTGCAGTTCATACTCAGAGAGGGTCTTCCTAAGTAAGGCCATATTTTTTCCTTCTCTGCTTTTAGATAGGCCACTTCGTCTTAAGATTGTCTCTTTATTATAAGACATTACTGTAATCCAAACTCCTGAATTTTTCCTACCATTTCCCCTGATATACCTTGCAGACATATGGCCTGAGTCTCAACAGGCTTTTTGCCTAGTTATCCCTGTTCAGACAAGTCTGTTTTAGAGTTTATATTTAATTGCATCCCACTCCTGGTACCAAATTCTGTATCAGTTAGAGAATTCTTTGGCTGCAAGAAACAGAAGATCGGGTTCAAATTGGCTTAAATGATAAAGAAATGTATTTGCTTTTATGAATTGAAGTTCAGAGATAAAGCAAGCTTAAGAGAAAGCCTACTTTTGAATGGAATTCATTTACCTGCACCTTTGTCATGTCAGCTTCATCCTTAAACTATTTTCATCCTGGTGGCAAAATGGCTCCAAAAGTTTTTGTTTTACATCCTCATCCTCTGGTTCTGAGAGGAAAGGCAGAACAACAACAACAAAAAACTTGAATGCCAACATTACACACCAGAATACCAGAGTCTTGAGATTTACCCTGATTAAACTATTTAGGTTACATGGCCACCCTAAACCAATGAGAAGTTGAATATCTTTGTTACGAGCCAACCAGACCCATTCCATAGGTAAAGTGTAGGAATGGCAGATACCTAATTGAAAACAAGGTACTATTAGAAAGGAAAATGTGTACTTTGGTTGTCAACTATCAGCATTCATTAATCAATGTTATCAGGCTTTTAAAATAGTTTTATATTATTTTCATTTGAAAAAAAAACATTAATCTGTACCTGAAATTATTTTATTTATGTGTCTCTTTTTGAAGAATCTAAAGCTCCATGAGAACAGAACTTTTCCCTGTCTTATTCATTTCACTTGTAAGACAATGCCTGACATTCAATAAATATTTGCTTAGTGAATGCATGAATGAATGAATCTTGTTTATCCTGAATCTCTGAGACCTTCCACCATAAAGTCCCAAACCTCCAGGCCATGAATACTTCATTTGAGATGCTTGGGCTTAAAGCTTCACAGCTGGTAAGTGGATGGCCAAAACCTGAACTCAGGCTGGCTGACTCCACTTATTGTGTATTTCCAACTATTCCAAGCTGCTCTAATGTGTTAAAATAAGCCCACAGAGTTTTAACACAGCTGTGTTCAGAATCCATGTAGGAAATACATAAAACATTCTGACAGTTAGTATCCAAATAGTAATTTGGAAGATTAACAAGAGTTTAAAACTGGGCATGAACCAATATTTGCTTTTCTTTTTTTTTTTCTTTTTCTTTTTTTTTTTTGAGACAGTCTAGCTCTGTCACCCAGACTGGAGTGCAGTGGCATGATCTTGGTTCACTGCAGCCTCCGTCTCCAGGTTCCAGCGATTCTCCTGCCTCAGCCTCCTGAGTAGCTGGAATTACAAGCATAAGCCACCATGCTCGGCTAATTTTTGTGCTTGTAGTAGACACAGGGTTTCACCATATTGGCCAGGCTGGTCTTGAACTCCTGATATCAAGTGATCCGCCCACCTCGGCCTCCCAAAGTGCTGGGATTACAGGCGTGAGCCACCGCATCTGGCCCAATATTTGCTTTCTTATCTGGAGCTATCAACATACTCCAAGTTAAAATCATAACCCGCCTAATAGCATATGAAAGAATGGGATTGATCTGCTGCAAGTCTAGTTTCTCATTTTGCAACAGCAATAATATAAGGCATGTTATAATTTTCCTTATTGGATGTTGCCCCTGATTAAAATAAACCTTTTTTATCTGATAGACTAATGGAGAGATTTAATCAATAGAGAAGAGAATTAATGTTACCTGTCTACCATGACCTAGGTACTTCATTCATTAATTTACATCTTTTCATTTGTATCCATTTGTTGCATGTTATTAAATACCTTTCATGTGGCAGGCATCATGCTAGGGGCTAATGATGCAGCATTTAGCACAGGCTAGGGAGACATTGTACTGCATCAGTTAAAATAATGAACTCTCAAGTCAGAAAAATGGAAGTCCAAATCTTAGCTTTGCTGTAGCCTGTGAGATCCTGGGCATCCACAGGGGACTTCTCTGCATCTTATTTTCTTCATCCCACAGAATTGTTCTTTATTTCACATATAGTTGTCTTGTGAGGCTTAAGTGAGATAATATAATTGTTGCCCTTGCTGTGTCTAGTATAGTGTCTGACACATCACAGTTATTTAGTTAAATGTTATTTATATTACCAGAAGGTCCCTATCCTCAAGTTGCTTACAATAAATAGACATAAGTCTTGACACTTAATTTTTCTAAAAATGCTCTAAGTGTTATTCCATTTTAGAAACATGGAAACTGAGAATTTCAATAGTTCATTCAAGGACTGAATTAATTAACAAATGAGTCAGAATTCTAAATACAAAGATATCTGAGTCTGAAGCCCATGTTTTCACCAATTATCTGAATGAGAAATTGAGAGACAGGGCTTCTAGTCCTGATTTTAGACCAGTGATTCTCAACCCGGGAGAGCTTTATAAAGCTCCAAGTGCCAACACCCTGTTCCAATTCACTTAAATCAGAATATCAAGATCAAGGCCTGGACATTGGGTATTTTCAAAATCTGTCCAAAAGATTCTAATGGGCAGCCAGGGTTGAGAATCACCTCTCAAGACTCTACCAGCTTCACACTCTGTATAGCATCAATTGTCAGAATGAGACCACTGCTGGTAGAAGCAGGGATGTTCCAGGTCTTTCCTCCACTGGGGCCCCATGGTCTCCACTGTGTGTTTTGGGGAAAGCTAGTGCAGGTAATGCTCCCTTTACTGAACACCATTGCTATGGGGTCATAAGACACCCTAGAGTATCCACGTGGCACACCCAGTTCTGCACGAGTGCCTGTGGAGGAGAGTGGTAGGAATTCAGTCTCTCTCCTCATTGTTGGGCCGGTAGATCAACAGCATCTTTCACACACAGAAGTAGGAGCAGCTTGGGAAATGTCCCAGACAAATGCAGCTGTTCTTTGTTTCTGGAGAGGAAGCCAATAACATTTTGTTCCTTGGGGTTCTCAAGAATGAAAATGTGTACATAGCTATAAAAACAAACAAACACATAGGGATAGTTCTCCTACTAACCAATATGTCGCATATACACTTATTTAAGCTCATTCAACAATAACACGTATTCTGGTCCATACTCTGCCATGGACTTTGTGTTGAGATGGTCAGCAAAGGGAAGAACAGTTCATCAGCCACTGGATGCTCTCTGGGATATTTCAATTACTCAGAAGTCAAATCTTCTGCAGCTTCTTAAACTACTATCACTTTAAGAACTCATCCTAGAGTCTAGTCCACATAAATCTAAGCTGCCCACTCTCTGATTTGCTCCTTGTAGTAATTCTGTGCAATACACAGTCGTGTATCATTATCCCTGTTTTACAGAGCTGGAAACCAAGGTTTAGGAAGGTAAAATAACTTGCTAAAGAGCTAGAAAATGCGTGGCCTACACTCAAGCACATCTCTCTGGATTCCAAATTCTCAAATTATTCAATTGAGTCAGGAGGAAATTATACTATTTAGGCACACCACAGGCCAGAAATCAGCCAGTCAATCAAATGAAAGCAGAGGCATTTGAACAAAGACACAGGTATTGGATTCTTATGATTTGTTACTGATATATTATGGCTTTAACGACCTCACTCCCTCTCTGGGATCCAAGACAAATGTGCACAAGACCAACAGGTACGACCCGGGCTCTCATTGTATTTGCTCTTCCTCATGGCATGTTGCCCCTAGCCCAGCCTCAAGCAGTAGGCAGTATCGAGCCTTCAGGTATCTAGCCTCTGGGACAGGCCCATGGGCCATACAATGTTCAGTTAGAGGCTGACTAAGAAAACTGCCATGCATGAAAGGCAGTTGAGAAGAGTGATCCTTGATAGGTATGGGTGTGAGAACTCTCTAGACCAGCACTGTCCCATAGAAATATAATGTAACCACATGGGTAATTTTATATTTTCTAGTAGTCACATTAAAAAGAGTCAAAATAAACAAGTGACATAAATTTTAATAAGGTATTTTATTTAACCCAATGTGTCAAAAATATTTCAGCATGTAATATATAAAAAAATTAGCAATAAGATAGCTTACATTCTTTTTTTGGTACTAAATCTTTAAAATCTTGGGTACACTTTATTTTTGCAGTATATCACAAGGCTCATTAGCCATGGGTGTTTAATACCTTATTGGACAGCACAGGTCCAGACCATCTCGACACAATTATTAGACTGATGTATTTAATATATATTAATATAGAATATATAATGTTTGCTGATGCTTTCTCATTATTTGGAGTTTAATTTGTAACAAGCTAGTTTTCAATTTAACGTAAAGAATAAGGCTTTGTTTGGTAAGGCAGTAGAGTTTTTTTTGAGTATTAGTATTGCCAGATACTGGGTTTTGCTCTAGGAGCACAGGATGAGCAAACGCAACCCTTTTAAGAGCCCTGGAGTGCTCTGAGTAGAAATCTTAAGAAAATGGCCTGGCGCGGTGGCTCACGCCTGTAATCCCAGCACTTTGGGAGGCCGAGGCGGTCGGATCACGAGGTCAGGAGATCGAAACCATCCTGGCTAACACAGTGAAACCCCGTCTCTACTAAAAAAAATACAAAAGATTAGCCGGTCGAGAAGGCGGGCGCCTGTGGTCCCAGCTACTCGGGAGGCTGAGGCAGGAAAATGGCGTGAACCCGGGAGGTGGAGCCTGCAGTGAGCCGAGATCGCGCCACTGCCCTCCAGCCTGGGCGACAGCGAGGCTCTGTCTCAAAAAAAAAAAAAAAAAAGGAATACAGTTCTAATTACAAGCTTGTGGGGATGCAGGGAGAGATACTGAATAACGGAGATCTAGATTTAAAAATCAACAAGTGGCCAGGTGCGGTGGCTCATGCCTGTAATCCTAGCACCTTAAGAGGCCAAGGCAGGTGGATCATTTGAGTTCAGGAGTTCAAGACTAGCCTGACCAACATGATGAAAACCTGCCTCTACTAAAAATACAAAAATTAGCTGGGCATGTTGGCAGGCACCTGTAATCCCAGCTACTCAGGAGGCTGAGGCAGGAGAATTGCTGGAACTCAGGAGGTGGAGGTTGTAGTGACCCAAGATTACACCACTGCACTCCAGCTTAGGCAACAGAGAGAGACTCTGTCTCAAAAAATAAATAAATAAAAATAAAAAACAAAAATCAACAAGTATTTGAGCTCTAGTTGTGAATTCCACAATTCTTATGTGTTGTAGGTGATATGAAAAATGTATAAAATAGAATTTCAAGAACTTAGCGGACTTACCTAAAAAAGGACTGTCTTAGGTTTGGTTCCCTCAAGGTTCCCCACTAAGTTGGGTTTAAGTTGTTTATTTGAGAGGCAATCTCAGGAGACATGACAAAGGAGTGGGGACGTGAGGGCTTGAGGAGATGTAAGTGGATACAGGATGCATGATGAATGAGTTACTGCCATGGGCAACTGGAGCTGTATCGCACTGGGGATTCCCTGAGAGATTGGGTGGAACGTGGCTCAGAATCCACTCAATGAAAGGTAGGGGATCTGGGGCATTTATCTTCTACCTCCTATCCCTCATTGATTAAAAGTCTCATCCGGGATGTTAACGCCCAGCACTCTGGCTGCCCATACTTGAACTGAGCTTACTCCTGCTGCCAGAGAACACCCTTAGGAAGAGAAGGAAGAGACAGAAAGCTATAGATGTGCGTGAGAATTATCACAGGCTATTCTGGTGTAGGCCAAGAAGATATTATTTCGGTTCCTACGGTGTCTACAACGATAGTTAACAGTCCTAAGTCATTACCAAGTTACCAGACACTGTCTTTACCACAGTCCATGTATTCATTCATTTAGTCCTCCCGATTATAAGGTAAGTACCTATTACTATTACTAAAAAAGAGGAAATATGGTGAGGAGAGGTTGTGTAATTTTTTCAAGGTTGTACAATTAAAAAGGGGCAGAACCAGACTGAGTTTGGTGTCTTAGTCACTGTTCCATTAGTTATTAAATAGTATGAATTCTATGAAAATTGAATCTGCCTTTCTGAGAAAGCCTTCCTGGTTATACTTTACAAATTCTAAATATGTATTTCAACAGAAAACTAACTTTAAAAGTCTCAGTTTTACACTCTGGACTATCTAGACTGTTCTTACCATCAAATTCTCTGTCCGGTAAGTGGGAGAGAAAAGTTCTTTAAACCCAGAAATATTAATAGATGAAGCAGCGTTATCACAGACAGAGGCTTGCAAAAAAGAGAGAGGGTGAGTATTATAGAAATTAAAAGAGTATTTTTATGTCAAGTCCCAAGACTGCACACCTCCAAAAATTTCACAAAATCATGGCATACAAAGACCTCTCTCCCTGCAATCGTTGCTCAGATAAAGGAAATATTGTGGGGCTGGCCTTTTAGCTCCTGAAACTAATTTTTCTCTCATCCATGGACTTCTGTTTGACTTCTCCATCAGATCTCTCTTCCCCACACCTGAAGAGTATCTCAGGCAGACCTTTTCCCTTCTAGTTACTGTCACATCCCAAGCAGGTCTTATTTTCAGGTATCACAAAGTCTAGTTCCTATAAACCCAAACTTCAGTTCCTCATGTGCTTCAAAGCTCCTCTCCTCTGCCATTTCGGGCCTGACCCAGACTCAGATATTTGCATGAGGGAAGAGCAGAGGGTATTGACTGGTTTTTTATTCACCTGTGACACTCTCCCCCAACTTCCTCTGCCGCATCGAACTCCTCCAGAACCAGGGCAAGGGGACAGAGAGAGGAGAAGAGGCAGAAAGTCGTATCTGAGGAGCACTGCTGCAGTACAGTCTTGGTGCCACCTACATGGCAAACCCTGGCTTTTTCTTTCATCCTCCCAGTTTTGTTGGTTTGTTGGAGACCTCCTTGCAGGGCCATCTCTCCAAAACCCCCTTAGCTCCTACATGACAGTTTACCCACCAGTCTCTTTCTGCTGGGCTGGCCAGTCCCTGCAGGTGGGACTGGACTGGTGGGGCCTGGGTCCTTTCAAGGCAGCCAGAGTCCAGCTGTCATTTGAGGTGTCCTTACTGCCCCATGAATGACACTCATTCCTCCCAACTCAGGTGAAAATGCTATTTGTTTTGCCTTTAGCTCTCTCTCTTACCCACCATCGAGGCTCGTTCCATCAGCTTCCCCCTTTCGATTTTTGCAGGCTCTGTGCCCTCCCAATCCTGGGGAACGTCTGCTGAACTTTCCTAAGAATTATCTCTGATCCCATAGCAGCCTTGCCCTTCTGCAGTCTGCAAGCAACTTGCTTTGGAGTAGGTGGGCAAGATTGAGAGGTATTCTCCCCTGTGGACCAGCACCTTCACTTCCCCTCCCCTCCCATCATACACTTGCTTTGAGTAAGAGGAGGGGAGGGAATATTCTGTGTTCAGAGAAATTCTCCCTCACTAACCTTCCAGCATCGTTATTACCTTTCTTTTCTTTTCTTTCTTTCTTTTTTTTTTTTGTTTTTTGTTTTTTGTTTGTTTGTTTGAGACAGAGTCTCACTCTTGTTTCTCAGGCTGGAGAGCAATGGCATGATCTTGGCTCACTGCAACCTCCGCCTCCCAGGTTCAAGCAATTCTCCTGCCTCAGCCTCCCGAGTAGCTGGGATTACAGGCTCTCACCACTACACCTGGCTAATTTTTTTGGCATTTTTAGTAGAGACGGGGTTTCTCCATGTTGGCCAGGCTGGTCTTGAACTCCTGACCTCAGGTGATCCACCCACCTCGGCATCCCAAAGTGCTGGGATTACAGGTGTGAGCCACCACGCCCAGCCCGTTATTGCCTTCTTTCTATGTAGGTAAAGGTGTGTGGTGCTCTATGAGTTACAAAAGTGGTTCCAGCCTCTTAGCAAGTCCTGTGCCTGTTCTAATATCTATTGCCCTCAGCTTGGGAGGCTGAATCAAGACCAGGACCCATCCTATGTAATATCTTGTGACAGAGAAAGAGAGACAGCGATCTCTCCAGGCTGGCTTGAACGCAGTCCTGCTTACACGTACAGAAATCTGATCAGATTACCCCAAGCTCTCTTCTAACATTCGGGGTTTGTTTTTGTTTTTGTTTTTGTTTTTTTGGGACAGAGTCTCACTCTGTCAGCCAGGCTGGAGAGCGGTGGTGCCATCTTGGCTCACTGCAACCTCCGCCTCCTGGGTTCAAGCGATTCTCGTGCCTCAGCCACCCGAGTAGCTGGGATTACAGGCGCATGCAACCACGCCTGGCTAATTTTTGTATTTTTAGTAGAGACAGGGTTTCGTCATGTTGCCTAGGCAGGTCTCGAACTCCTGACCTCAAGTGATCCACCCATCTTAGCCTCCCAAAGTGCTAGGATCACAAGCGTGAGCCACCGTGCCCAGCCCCAATGCTTAGTTTTTAATATTCACAAACTTAACCTCTGTTTTCTCTAACCCTAGGATAATTCCTAAATTGCTTATGAAGTGGGGAAACTACTTTTTATTTCTTTTAGACAGATAGAAAAAAATAAGCCAGGTATAATACTGAAAAGTGATTCAAGCACCCTCAGCTCCACCAATATGCGAGTCATTTAACAACAGAAAAACTTAACAAAAGTGTGATCAGAATAGAAGCATTTGAAAGAAGCCTTCCCCTCCTCCACTAGTGTTCAGCCACAGAAAACTTGAAATGAGTTGAGTTCCCACACTAAATGATTTCCATTTCTACCTCTGAGGAGGGAAGAGCGGGCAACACCACCCTAATAATATATTTTTAAATGACCAGCGGAACTTCAAATTCAAAGAAATATAAATCTCTCGCCCTCTGTGATGCATATAGCTATATATCAGAGAGATCTATAAGCTGTTCTCTCTGTGTCATTTTTTTCTTCTTACAGAGAATCTGTGTGAGTCATCATAGCCATAAAATTATATGACTGAACATTGATAATTACATGACTTTTAACTGGAAGCGAACAATAGCTTTAGTTCCCTGATGGAACCGTCTTAGCCATAGATTTTCTGACAACGTGCAGCCAAGAGGGTCTGATTTTCTGCCTTTGTGGAAGATTTGGGCACGGTTACCCACAAGGCTCAGAAGCACGGGGGTGCAGCATTCCCACAATCCCTGTTCAAACCAGACCACGACCAGGACAAGGGGAGAAACCCTGCTAGAGTGGGCAACGCCTGGCTTCCTGTGCTCCCAAGGAACCTTGGCCTTCCCAGTGCCACCTCCTCTGATGGTGGCAAGATACCCAGGAATATAAGGACAAACCTTTTTCCCTTCTGCTCTCACATGACATCAGTTGGCACAAGAAATGCCAAAGTACAGGAGATTGGTTTAATAGCTGTGATTTAGTCTGTTTCCTTAAAATAAAAATAATGTGCTTTCAAACTGCAACATGTTGCTTTAATAATATTTAACAGAATATTTATGGGACAGCAGTTCTAGTTGTGGAATGCAGCTTCATATCTTCCTTCTAAATGCTTTCCCATGCATTAGCTCATCAGGGCTGACACTGATGAGGGGGTAGATTGCACTGATATCATTACCCCTGTTTAAAGCCATGGAAATGGATCGTTCTGAATGGATTTGCCTCAGCTCACCGAGCCAGTTACTTTCAGGGTCAGGACGAAGCCAGGTTTCCTCACTCTCCGAGTCCTATTGACTTAATCAAGGAGAGAAATGCTATGCATCATTTTTTAAAGAATAGTTTATATATTTCTGATCACAGAGGTAATTTGCATTTATCACAGGAAACTGGAAAAACACAGAAAGCATGAAGAAGAAAAGACAAATCACCCATATTCCCAGACAGACCTGCTGACTGCCTGCTGCAAACATTTGGATGCATAGTCTCACATGTACTTGTTTCCTTAAAAATGGTTTCATACTAGGCATGCTGCTTTTTAATAGTTTCTTGCATTTTCTTCCCAATTATAAAAGGAACCCATGCTTACTATGGAAAAAACAGAACACACAATCACAAAGAGCATCAAAACCATTCCGCAATCCCACCCACCAAGAGGTAACCATTATAAAGCAATTTCATTGAATCTGACATTTACAAAAGGCCAGTAAAGTTGCCACATGCCTCTAAGGCAAGGATAAGAAACCAACACTCTGCCATTATCTTCAGTTAGAATCTAGGCTGATTTATCCAGAATGTCTCTGGGTTTTCAGTTTCCCTTTTTTTTTTTTTTTGAGTCTGGCTCTGTCTGTCACCCAGGCTGGAGTGCAGTGGCGTGTTCTCGGCTCACTGCAAGGTCTGCCTCCCGGGTTCATGCCGTTCTCCTGCCTCAGCCTCCCAAGTAGCTGGGACCACAGGTGCCCGCGACCACACTCAGCTAATTTTTGTATTTTTAGCAGAGACGGGGTTTCACCGTGTTAGCCAGCATGATCTCGATCTCCTGATCTAACGATCTGCCCGCCTCGGCCTCCCAAAATGCTGGGATTACAGGTATGAGCCACCGCACCCCGCCCCATATTCTTAAATATAAGCAAGAGTTTCCAATTAACTTCACAAAAATATTTTCGGGATCAATAATATGACATTGGTTGGGAATTGTAAATGTTCTGAAAGAAATCTACAGTCTCCAGGAACCACACTCATGCAGTCTGGGTTCCTCCTTGCCAGGCCAGACCACAAGGAATTGGGGCCACATGAAAATAGTAGAAGGTGGTTTGGCTGCAGATGCACAATCCAGCTTTATCTGGGCCAGAGAATAAAAGGAGCTGACAAAGCAGAGGGCAGTGTGGAGGCTCGTCATTCCTCTGTGGGGTCAAAATTCCCCAAGCCACACCAACTGCAGGTGCTAAAGGCTCTGGGAGGGTAGACAGACAGGTCTCTTTACTAGGGCATTTGTAGGGATACAGAAAAAAAATGCCTTGAAAGTAGGGATGCACCTGAGGAATGGTCCGCCATCTGACTTAATAACTAGCTTAATGATGTGGCTGGACCTGCATGAATTGAGCTGGCACCAGGGCTTGATCACCCACACGAGCAGCACTGAATTTGGAAGATGGGAGTGTTCTGGCGAGAGTGTATAGAAGGTGAAATTACAAGGATGACTAATAAGACAGGTGGATTTTATGGCTGCAAAGAGGCCCTTAGAAGTGAGCACTCAGGCATGTGCTACTTCGCTACTTAGCTAAATAAGACTGAACAACCCAGTCCAGCAGATGAAAACGTTAAGCGCACCTCTGACGTGTACCTAGCTGCTGTTATCTCACCTTATCCTCACACCTTGTGCTTGCCAGATCCTGTTCCTCCTCCTCCTCCTGCATGCTCCACGGAACCACTACTTTATTATTCTTGACTCCTCCCTCTTTCTCATTTCCCACGTCTAATTAATTGCCAAGTCCTGCCAATTCTACTTCCTAAATATTTCTCAAGTCCGCTACTCCTTACATCTCCACTTTTACCAGCAGAGTGGGAGCCACCGTTATCTCTCCCCTCCTCCACTGCTATAGACTTCTCATTGGTTTTTCTGTTTCCATTCTTCTTGTCCTTGAGACAAGGTGATCTTTTGGAAACACAAACCTGACAGAGCTACTTCTCCACGGAAAACCTTCTAATAATTTCCCACGTGTTTTTCTTAGAAGTTAAAGAGTAATATCCATTTCCCATGTTTTTTTCTTTAAAGAGTAATATCCATACAGTGAAAATAACTCTTTTGAATGCATAATTATGTAAGTTTTGACAAACACACAGTCAGGTAATCACAGCATGAAAAATATAGAACAGTTCTTTTTGGTAATTAAGAATAGAGCTTTTATAAGCATTCCCATAGAATGTTTTGTGGAATGTAAGTTCACATTTCCTCAAGTAAATACCTAGGAGTGACATTTCTAGGTGTACAGCAAAGACAGATTTAACTTGATAAGAAAATGCAGAAATGTTTTCCAACGTAGCTGTACCATTTTGCATCCCTCTGCTGGTGGGAAAAAGTTCAAACTCCTTCTCAGGTCTTCCAGGGCTCTCTACTCCAGCCCTCTGGCTCCCCACTCACAGCCCTCTCCCTTACTCCACCCTTTCCACGCTTTGTCACTGACCACACTCAACTTCTTTCGCTGCTGTGAACAAGCTCTTACTCATCTCCAGGACTCCCCACATGCTGTGTTTTCTGCCCAAAATATTTTGTATTCCCTTCTTTGCCTAAATAACTTCTTTATCTGGCCAATTCATTGGCTTAAACATCTCCTTTGCTAGGAAGCTTTCCCTTAACCTAAATTAGGTTCCCCTGTATGTCTCCTTCCTTCATTCATTCAGCAAATGTTTGATGAATAAACCCAGGATCTAGGCTCTGATCTGGCACTGGAGTTGGGGCAGTGAACAAAGTAGACAAAAGTACAGGCTCTCATGGGGCTTACAGTCCAGTGGAGCGGATAGACGGTGAACAATAACAACAACAAAACAAACATGCACGAGAATGTCAGGTGGTGGCGAGTGCTATAAAAAAATAAAGCAGAGTCACAGGGAAGACTAGCGAAGGACTTGGGGCTGCTGCTTTAGACTAGGACTGTTGAGAGGACGTCGTAAAGGAGCAGCCCTGCAAATATCTGGTGAAAAGTTATTTCAGCAGAGTAAACAGCAAAGACGAAAAAGAGATTGGCATGAAGAGGATGGTGTGCTCAGGAGGTAGCTCGGAGTCCAGTGTGGCAAGAACACCATAAGCCATGGGAGAGGGGAAGAAGACAAGGCCAGCAAGGGTCCAGGGTCTGATCACAAGTCGCTTCAGTGGCACTTTATGCCCCCAACACCGCTCTTTCACCCTGCATGCTTACTGCTTTCGACATTGTCTGTCTTCCCCTCTCCATGGTGTAGTCTTTGAGATCCAGGGCTGTGTTTATTCTGCTCATTACTGATTTCAAGCATGTGACATGGTAGATTCTTAGTAAATATTTGAATGACTAAGTGACCGAATGGAGTAACTCAACAACACTGAGTTTATTGATTCAATGACAAATCTCTGAGAAGATGGCCTGAGCCCATATCACCAATAGAGAAGAAGAGGCTCAGATTGCATAAATTACTTTCCCAAAGGGACAGGTGAGTTGTGTGGCTGGAATTCAGCTTCTTTGTGATAAAAGCTCTCTCTCACAATATCAATATTGACATTGCCTGTCCTAAACCAAGAGGTAAGGTACAGACTCTAGCATCCAAACATCTCTCAGCCCATTCTCATTCTCTATCCCTCTGCTGACTTTGAATTTGAAATAGTATCTGTCATGGACTGAATGTTGTATCCCCACCAAATTCACACACTGAAACTCTACCCCCAAATGCGATGGCATTAAGGAAGTTGGGACTACGGGACATAATTCGAATTAGATGAGATCATGAGAGTAGGGCCCATATGAATTGAATCAGTGTCTTTATAGGAGTCCTAAGGGAGCTTGCCACGGGAGCACACAAGGAGAAGTCAGCAGCCTGAACCCCAGAAGAGGGCCCTCACCAGATCCCACCCCCTGGCTCCCTTATCTCAGACTTCCAGCCTCCAGAATGAATGGAAATAAATTTCTGTTATTTTACAAGCCACCCTGTCTATGGTACTTCATTGTGGCAGCCAGAATGGTCTAAGACACCATATCTGAGCCATCCGTTAGGGAAGTAGTTGATGAGGGGAAGCAACCCAGGAGCCCACAGATGTTTTTATACTTGACACACAGAGTGATTTTTAAAAACTGGGAAACATCATCTTAAGAAAATCAACATTTGTGGCCTATCTGAAATATCTGAATATGTGGCAATGCAGAGTTCACCGTGCTTCATGGAAAAACCCAATGAGTTGAATATTTACTATCCCTTGATGGAGGGTAGATCTCTCTAATTGCCTTCGATGCTTTTTCCTGGTCCACTTCACTTATTTAGGTCACTTGCCTGTAGGGTGATAAAGTATGCTTTAATGCCCTACACCAAATGGACTCAGTGTCCCTGATTTGGGCCTTTGGAGACCGGGGCCAATCTACTTGTGTATTCCATTTCCCTTTCCTGCACACTTAAGTACTTGAATTAAGAACAGAATGATTGTCTAGAGAAGCCTTGAAATCAGGAAATCAGGAAACAAAGGTGATGCCCCAAAGAGTTGTATGCAGCAGAGGAGATCATAAGAGGAAAACAGGCAAGGCAGTAGTGAAGGCTGTGTTCCCTCCACCCAGCTCAGCGTGTGGGCCTTAGGTTCTTACCTGGGCAAGAGGCCCACATGGTTTCAGTGCCAGCTGGCTGAGCCCCTGCTTCTCCCTTGATGACTTAACTCAGCACTCCAGCCATCCTGTACTGTTTAGGCTACTGTTCTGTTCAAGTTGCTTATTACAGATATCTATGCATACCAGGCAGTACTGATTTAAGAGTAGTCTGGCTTGGGGGAACTCTGGAAGAGAACTGGAAGGAATTCTCCATGCCAGGTTATGTAATCCAGGGTCTACCACAAATCCTGGCACACAGTTGCTAAATACTTTCTGAAAACGAATGAACTTTGGGGAAGTTACTTGTCCTGCTTCATCTGTAAATCAAGAGGTTTTCACTTAGTTAATTTTCAAGACCTCATAGAGCTCCAAAATTCTGTGGTTCTATGGGTTTCCAGGCAGTTACATGCAAAGTAGAGGTCAGCAATAAATATCAGGGACCCATTTGTTTCCTGGAGAGTGATCAAAACAACATAGTAAAACAGATGTTAATGGTGGTCGGCAAAGAATCAGAAAGCCTTGAATTTTTCACTGCTGAATTGAGATAATGCCATTAGTCATAGCACTGATGTTACAGTGGATAGCTCAAGAGTTTATATTTTGCCTATGAGTAGAGTTTGTTTGCCAAAACTGAATTCATCAAAAATTTGCCTCCACGACTCCAGAAACGAGGCTGTAATGAGTGTGGAATACAGGTGGGGCCAGCCTGCGTGGAAGGGCCAGGCAACTGGGGCTGCCTGGCTGGTATAATTTAAAGACACCCAGAGGCCCCTGGCTCAATAATTTTCACCTATTAACCTGTCCTGGTACCTAAAACACCCACTTAGTCGTACCTCTGAGCTAAGGCCCTGAAGCATGACCTCCAGATGCTCCAATATGCTAAGAGGGATTTTAAATCAAAGAAGCTGCAATCACTACCATGCTCAGAGATTATTATTCTCAAAATATAATAATGATACTTGTAATCTGTTGTTGAGTAGAAACCCTATACCCAGCATGTCACATGTGGCGGAGTGCTTTTTGTTTCCTTTCATCTACACAAACACCTGTGTGGCAGGTACTATATTTATTCATGTTTATAGAGATTATACAACCCTAAGTGGATTCAAACCCAGATCTCCTGGTTTTAGACCCTCTTACTTTTTTTTTTTTTAAGGAGTAACTTGCCTGCTGTGAAGTGCATGGTCTTAAATATACAGCCAGATGAACGTTTACCTACACACACCACCTCATACAACCACCACTCCAACCAAGATATGGAACATTTCTATCATCCCGGGTGACTCCGTTCTGTCTCCTCCCAGTCAGTCCCCCAACACTCCTCTCCTACAAAAAGAACAGAGCCATAATGCTTAACTTTTTGGCCATGCAAAGGGGAGAGGTGGCTCAGGCAAGTTCAGAATGAAAGAAAACAGTCCAAGGCAAAGAATATTGGGAATGTGCAGGGAGGGGAGGCACCACAAGGGAGCTGCATCTTGGAAGAGACAAGGGCTTGTTCTCAGATGCCACCCAGGTAGCTGGGACAACCTGCAGCATCTCCCGCAGCATCAGCATGAGGATCCAAGCGTGCAGAGATCCATGCAGAAACACAGGTCCTGCATTTCAAGCAGTGCTGATCTCTCCCACTGCCGGGAATCCCGGTCTCTAACAAGAAACAGAATGCTGACAAATGAAAAGGAGATGTGTTCGCTGGCACAGAGTCCACAGAGTGAGAAGACAGGCCAAGCCTGGGATCCCACAGGAAGTTTCGAACCCACTTTCTAATTCTTAGTTTAGCTATCATCAACTCTTCCCAGATCCGATGTTGTGTTTTTACTTTGCTAAGTTTAAATCAAGCTGCTTCTATTGTCTTTCCTCCTGCCTGGCTGCTCAGGCTGTCAGTTTGAAATTTTATGACCTCCTCACGCTGCTGCACTGCACTGCATTCATTCTGTTTTCTTTAGGAGAGCTCTTTTGCAAGCTGTCAAGTGTTGACTGGCAGTTTGTATTTATTTTTATCAGTTCTTCTTTAAATATGTATCATTCTATCTCCAGATCTGAAGTCCTAAATGGTTGGCAGGCTTAGGAGACACACCTCCATGAAATCCTGTGACTTAAACTACCGTTTGAAAAAGAAGCCATTATTAAAAAAAATACTTGCACACGCATGTATAGCAGTACAATTCACAATTGCAAAATTGTGGAACCAACCCAAATCCCTATCAGTCAATGAGTGGATAAAGAAACTGTGATATATATGTGATATATATATATATCACATATATGATATATATATCACATATATATGATATATATCACACATCTATATCACATATATAATATATATATCACACATATATGATATATATATCACACATATATATCACACATATATGATATATATCACACATATATGATATATATCACATATATATATGATGGAATACTACTCAGCCATAAAAAGGAATGAATTAACAGCATTTGCAATGAGCTGAATGAGATTGGGGACTATTATTCTAAGTGAAGCACTCAGGAATGGAAACCCAAACATCGTATGTTCTCACTGATATGTGGGAGCTAAGCTATGAGGATGCAAAAGCATAAGAATGATAGAATGGACTTTGGGGACTTGGGGGAAGAGTGGGAGGGCGGTGACGGATAAGAGACAACAAATATGGTGCAGTGTATTTGAGTGATGGGTGCACCAGGATCTCACAAGTCACCACTAAAGAACTTACTTATGTAACCAAATACCACCTGTACCCCAATAACTTATGGAAAAACAAAATAAAAAACAAACAAACAAAAAACGCCAGGACAACTGTAGACAAAGCTCCAAAGCTACTATGTAGGTTACTGCTGATGGGGAAAGAGGAGTGAGTGTGGGTAAAAGGGAAGGAAGGTGGAAAAAATGGGAAAGGAGAATGAGGAGTGAAAGGAGACAGGGAGAAGGTAAAGAAAGAAGAAGAAGGAGAAGGAGAAGGAGAGAAAAAGATTATGAGAGGGAGATACAGAAAAGATAAGGGAGCAGAGAGGGAGAGAGGAAGGAAAATGGAATAGGTAAAGAGTGAGGAGATGTATTAATAGTTCAGACTTTCAAAGGACAGCAGAGGAGTCTACAACACAAGCAAAATGGACTTTTGAAGGCTTAATCATCTATGTTAATTCTTGATAATAACCAAATAGCAAAGTGCTGCCAAATATCTGCATCAAGGGGTGCCTATAAAAAAACTAAACACCGAAAGTCTCAAATATTAAATATTCTGCCCTGTAATGTTCATAAAAACATGTATACTTAGCAGATAATGGGATCTTGATTTGGCCTTGATTTGGGGTAACTATATGTCTGGAACCAGAAATATGTTTGCTCATTGTCAGTCATGTCACATTTTACACATCTCAGAAATGATTACGCATGGGAGAAATAGGAACAAACAGAGATAGACTGGGGCCACTCTTTTCTTTACAACTCCAGTTAGGGAGGATTTTTTAGCTATAATTGACTGTGCTAAAACTGGACAGTGAATTTTCAGAACATTCTATTTAAGAAGTCAGGAGAACATATCATGCATCTTGGCATTATTACATCTTTTCTCACTGTTTATAGGGCGTAAACCTTCAGTTTGAACTGAGCTACCTAGACTTGTACATCCCTCCCCCATTTCCTCCAGGAGCCCCAGAGAGCCGAAGTTTTCCTTCATGTGTTTGTCATCAGAGTTAGAGAAGGCCCCAGAGGTCTGCTAAATGGTGGGTCTGTTTGGTTAGGTTTGGGGGCAATAGAACATTTCAACTTTCATTGTTTTCTTATCTTTCAAAAACATCCCTTGCTAGTCAAAAGATTCATATAATTAAAAAAAACCACGACAAATGAAGAAACTCATTTTGAAGCACATAAAAGTCATGGTTCAAATGTATAATAATATTCTATTGGTATTTTTCGTAAGTTTATAAACATAAATGTACTAATACTTATCATGTAAAAGTTACAATTCTGGATCTACTAACCTAAGTTCAAATCTTAAAAAACCTATTTAAAGAAGGCATTTTAGTGAACTGGAAACACTAGATTAGATATCTTTACTTTTCGTTCATCTTATCTATTAAATAAGTATTATTTTTGGCAAGTCATGTGTTTATTTGTTAATTCCAGACATATTTTAATGAACATTTAGTATGTGCCATACTCTGTACTAAAATGAGGATATAGAGATGAAAGCCTCCTTCATGCCACCCTGTAATTCCTGACAGAATGTAACTAAATTGTAACAAATTATTTCAAAGCTTACTGCCAATTTTCTGTCTCTGAACATTCAACTATGAACTCCATGAGGGAAGGGACAATACATGGCACATGGTATTTATTCAACAAATATTCATCAGATGAATTAATTTATCGTAATAAATTAACGTTTACATAACACTTTCATCCATTATCTTATTTAACCCTCACAATAACCCTATGAGATAGGTCCTATTCTCACCATTTTATAATTGAGGAAACCGAGAACAAGAAACATTGAGAAACTTGCTGAAGGTCACAAGCAGAACTGGGATCAAAACCCAGGCAATCTGGTGTCAGAACCACATTCTTATCCACTATACTCTACTGCCTGTGAATGTACCACTAAGTAAATGGATGAGTGAATAAATGAATTTAAATAATTTACAGCCTCTAGGCTTTAGAATCGTTAATTGCAATATAAGAATATTGGACTAGAATCAGTGCTCTTCAACTTTTCCACCAAAATTTAATCCAATTTCTTTTAATTTAATCACTTTACCAGATTATCATCAGGTGCTCTCTACTTACTAGTTCCTGATGTGCAGGAATGGTTCAGGCTAGTGGCCCATATGCCACTGATATGCCGTTATGTTTCTGTTCCTGCTACTTGAGTCATATTATCCCCAAAACTGTTTGTGTCTTTTGTACTTACATAACATGACTTAATTAAATATTATTTAAATGTACAGAATATGAGTACAAAAAGAAGTAAATCTGGTATTTCTATGAAAGCTGAACTAACAAGGTGGTTGATATGCAAGGATAGATTCTTGTCTGTATATTTAAAGTATTTTAAAATGAATAGTGAATGTGAAAACACTAAATTAAATGGCTTGGAAATTTATGATTTATGCAAGTCATTAAAAAATTGCTTCCAGTAATGTGTTGATGAGATGACTTTTAAAGAATTGTAGAACATTTTGAGGGACTTTTCAGACCATTTGCTTTTCTAGTGGCTTGAATTTCTCACATGGACAATGCACTTAGAACTATTATGAGCAAGAAAGACAATGGGAAATGACAATCGATGAACCCATTCTCATAGAAATCCCCTTAGACATCAAAAGATAAGGGGATGAAAATACATTTATGTTTTTTAAGATAAAACATTTCAGGCAAGTTCATGTCATTTTCTATGATTCCCTTATTTAGTCAATATTTTAGTGGCTACATATGTGTAAGAAACTTTGAAGTTTTATGTTTTACCCTGAAGATTTTAACTTTGCACCCTACTCTGTGGTAACCATTAATACTGTTCACCAAATCTTCCTCATTACCATTTTATTTGTGTACATATTGTTTAAAATCGGTGAATTTCTAGGCTAGGTTCTGGTAACTGAAGGGCTTTTATAAGTACTGTATATTGTCTATACCAAAGGAATCCTGCAAACACAGTCTGGAGCAAAACGGGAACCAACATGTAAGAGATAATATTGAGTGTCAACTTGATCGGATTGAAGGATGCAAAGTATTGTTCCTGAGTGTGTCTGTGAGGGTGTTGCTAGAGGAAATTAACATTTGAGTCAGTGGATTGGGAGAGGCAGACCCATCCTCAATCCGGATGGGCACCATCTAATCAGCTACCAGCGAGGCTATAGTAAAGCAGGCAGAAGAGTGTAGAAGGACTTGAGTTGCTGAGTCTTCCAGGCTTCATCTTTCTCCCGTGCTGGATGCTTCCTGCACTCTAACATCAGACTCCAAGTTCTTCAGCTTTTGGACTCTTGGACTTACACTAGTGGTTTGCCAGGGGGTCTTGGGCCTTTGGCCACAGACCGAAGGCTGCACTGTCAGCTTCCCCACTTTTGAGGTTTTGGGATTCGGACTGGCTTCTTGCTCCTCGACTTGCAGACGGCCTACCGTGGGATTCACCTTGTGATTGCGTTGAGTCAATACTCCTTAATAAACTCCCCTTCATATATACATCTATCCTATTAGTTCTGTCCCTTTAGAGAACCCTGACTAATACACAACATCTTTCTAAAGTCAGGCTTAGAAATTCTGGTCTAGTAACTTAAGATGTTTCCTTTCTCTGATAACAGAGTTGATTCATATCTGGCTTCTAAGCCACCATTCATAGGTATAGTCAAGAAAAGACCACCAAAAACAAGACCAACCAATCCACCTCATTTTATGGTACAGGTTTCAAATTCCAATGACCTCAATTCAAAGGTAAATTTACAAAACTTCTGTAAAATACATGTACTATCAGAAATAGCATCTCTGCCATTGGTGAGTTGGCAGCTATATGAGCCTCTGTCATGTTCAAGATGCATAGAAAAAGACTGTTTGCTATTAGGCCATGGAGAACAGCATTAAGTTCAACATATATTGATCCATGTTGGAGTAGTTTCTTTTCTGCTTCTGGAAGCTGGTTAATTTTTCTAGTTATGATACCTAAAATTGTTACGTTTTCCTTGAAAGTGGTATCTGGCTCCTGATTTTCCATCTTGAGCCTTATATTCTCCTTCCTCCAGGTTCCAGTGCCTGTCCAGGTCTTCCTCAGACATGCCAGGGCTCACTGCAACTTTTGTTCAACTCACCTGAGTGCAGCCATCTTTGGCTGACAGGTGACTCTACTGTTTACCAAATATTTCTAGTTCTTCTGGACACATCGTAGGATTCCCCTTCCCTGCCGCTTTGAAAATAGCTGAGTCAAACATGACATGCCTTGGCCAATGAAGTGTGTGTGGAAGTGACATGTTCTACGTCCAGGTGGGAGTATTAAGATCTAGCCCATTATTTCCTCTAGATTTACTGTTGTCTTTTTTTTTTTTTTTTTTTTTTTTTTGGCGGGGGACAGAGTATCACTCTGTCCCCCAGGCTGGAGTGCAATGGCGCAATCTCGGCTCACTGCAAACTCCACTTCCCGAGTTGACGCCATTCTCCTGCCTCAGTCTCCCATGTAGCTGGGACTACAGGCGGCTGCCTCCACGCCCGGCTAATTTTTTGTATTTTTTTTTAGTAGAGACGGGGTTTCACCCCGTTAGCCAGGGTGGTCTCGATCTCCTGACCTCATGATCTGCCCACCTCGGCCTCCTAAAGTGCTGGGATTACAGGCGTGAGCCACCACACGTGGCCTACTTTAGTCTTTTCTTCCACTAAGGCAATAGGTAGAGTTCTGGATAAAGGCTGCTCTGTTCATCTGAATCATGGAATGAAGAATGCTAGGAACTCAGCCCCCAGCTGACCCTGATGGATGTGTAGCATAAACAAGAAATAAGCTTCGCTGTTTTAAATCACTGAGATTGACATTTTTGTTAGTGTTGTCAGAGTATACATAATCCATGATATACATGTACTTGTTTACATATATAAATGTATCCTCCCCCTTCCTATCAAATTTTAAGATACATTTAGCAATCCGGAAAGACACACCACATTTATCTGGTGACTGTGTACACTGCCCACAGTTTTTTCCCAATTTGAGAAGCATAGAACTAGATGTTCTTCAGGATCCCTTCAAAAGCTAGCGTTATGCCATGCTATGTATGAGGAGAGAACAGGCACCATGTCACTTAACTAAACCAAATACAATTAAATTAATTTGATTGGAGAGCTGTTCTATCTGATGGTGGAGCAATTGATTCGATTGCTATAGAGTCCATTGGACTTGGTTGTTAGCGTTTCAGTTGTCTTAATGAGGGGATCGGATTGCACAGTGATCCCACTGATTGTTTTGGCAGTTGGCCTACCAACTGTTGGCCATTTAGCCAGAGCCACAGTTTGACCCCAGGACAGGATGTAAAATTAATTTGCTTGAATGCAACTTTCAAGCATTTTTCTTGGTAAGCTGGTATGTGTCAAGTATTATCATATAATAAATTATACTTATCAACTGTAAATATTTAAAATTTACATTCTTCCCTGTATACATGCCACCAAGAGCTCTAAATATTTTACAATGTTATGCACTGTGGGCCAGGCTTAAGTTTTAAACTCTGTGCAGACCTCTGCTTCTCTGAAGAGCTTCATTCCAACATTCCTTAGGGTCAAAAACTGACCATTCCTTGCCATTAATAACAACTGATTCTGATTCCATCATTTACAATGAAACGATTTATGCAATTGTGGAAGAATGAACTCTACACTCCGGGAGACCAATGATTTGTCTATTCTATTCACTATTGTGTGCACTCAAACAATGCCTGGGCTTGTTGTAGATGCTGGCTACCTATAGTACCTGAAGATATTGGATGAATAAGTGAATAAACAATTAACTAATAATTGAGAAGCACCAAAATTTCTTAATTTCAGCTATTTTCTAGAAGTGAGGAAAGTGTTTTCTGAATATGTGAAGCAGTATAGCAATGATTAAATGTTTTGGCTTGGGAGTTAGTTGAGTCTGAATTTGATTTCTGATTGTGATGTTGTTGCAGATTGCACTTCACAAAGATGCTTACAATGACATTTCCCATTCCACACACTCTTTCGCAATATGGACTCGCTACTCACCCATCCTGAGATAGTCAGTTTCTCTACTCTTGGTAACCTGAATCTGGGTCAATCTTTTGATTAAGTTTGAGCAACTTAATTCAGCAGAAGTGATGATGCACCAGTTACAGACATAGCTCTTAACTGACCTGGCAACTTCTGCTTCCTGCCTCTTGGAAGCCAGCCACCAGATAAAAATTAGAATCCTCTGATATTTCAAGATTCTGGTTGGATTGCTGGATGGATAATGAAAACACAGAGAAAAGAAACATTTTAAGGGAAAATAGGATGGATTCATACCAAACATGTTGAATCTGCTTTGTTTTGGGGACACACAATTTTAGTAGCGAGTTGGCTACATAGGTTTACAATTTAGAAGAGTCATATGTACTGCAGATGCAGACTTGGGTGTTGACAGCAAATAGATCATAATTGGACACATGTGAGATGACCTAGAAAAAGCACATAGGATGAGAAAGAAAGTGGATCTGGGGCATAAGTACAAGGAACATCAACATTTTAGGAAAGGGCAGAGGAAGAAAAACCACAAAAGGGTAGGTAGAAACCCAGGAGAGTTCTATATCACAGAAGCCAAGAGAAGAAGAGACTTCAAAGAAGATGTCAAATGCTGCTGAGATGACAAGGGAGTTGAGGACAGATCTACTTGGAAAAATCAAAAAGCTCTAGTCTCTGTTTTCAGACTCCCTTGCAGCTAGGGTTTGGATTTGAATGAAGTTTCCCCGGTTAGATGAACTTACTTGATATCTGGAAAGTGAAACAGAGCAATCTTCCTGGAGCTCTGGCTTTTTCCACACCCACTTATGACACATTTATAGAAGTGGTAACTCAATTCTACTTCTAGAGAACATACTAGCCATTAAGGTCCTGATTATCAAGGACATTAAAAGCAAAATCAAAAAATCTAAAATGACTTTTAATAAGAGAGCATGGAAGTTAATGTGCCAACAAGTGCTATCAAGTTGAAGTTTTTAGATCTGGACATAAAATGTGGAGATCAGATCCAGAGTATCATCTTCATTAAATTTGAATAACAAGACCCATTTAAGTCATAAAAACATCAGTTTGCATTAACCCATACACTGCATAAAGAGCTGAAATATGGAGAAGCAAAGTGGATAAGATGTGCTTGAAGGACAGGGCATGCAGAAACTTCTGCTCCAAGTGATGTAGGGCTTTGGGGTCTCTAGATGCTAAAGCAGCAGACAGACTGAGGTTGGCTTCTGCTGTGCATCCAAGAAGTCAAACAGATAACTGAGAAGGAACCAGGTTCAGCAGATAGTGGTGGCTGTCGGGAGCTAAAGGGCTATGCTCACTTGTATGGTATGTAAGTTACTTTGGACTAATGTCAACCTTTTCAACTGCTATAATTGGTGACAATTTCATAAAGAAATCTGGAACTTACAAAGTCTTTCCCATTTTATATCTCTGTTGTATGACTTTCTTCTGAGAGGGTTAGGAAAAACAATTGAAGAACCTTCATTTTATGGGCTAAATTATGGCAAGGCAGGGTTAGAAAATTTTCTCTAAGGTCATAGCAGAAGCTACTTAAGATTTACCCAAGTTGCTAAATAATCCTGAGAATACCTCCTTAAAACATAGTTGCTTGCAGATTTAAAGGACCTTTATCTCATGTCATTCTTGACACAACCCTATAATGAAAACAAGGCAAGAGTTCACTCCTAATTCCATCTTACAAATGGAGCAACTGAGAGTCTGGGGAGTTTGATTTAACCAGGTCAGATTTCTGGAAGCAGCAGAGCAAATGTATAACTCTGGTCTTCTCTCTGCTGGTCTTCTGGTGAATTCAGTAAGCTGAGATACAGCTCAACCTTTAAAAGCTGGGGCTTTCACAGTTACTGAGCAATTCCAAATTCATGGAGAAAAACCAAGAAACACATTCTTAAATAGCCTGGGACTTCAGGGTAAAGAGACAGCTAATTTTGTATGCTAGAAAAAATGGTAGTATGCAAATATAGTGCTGTAGTCAGTGGTTCAGCATCGATTATTATCAAATGCCAATTCCAACTACTAAATTTCTTTGTACCTTAAGTTTTCCCAGTCTAGTGTGAAGGTGGCCTGGGGGCTTAAATCATAAGTGTCCATAAGAAAATGGCCAATACTATCATGTTTCCCACTCTGTGGGTCCACTTTCACCTCCTGCCTTGGAACTGAAACACAATGCTGCACAGCTACAAAGTATGTGCAATCATTTTTCATTACTCTTCCTTTTGCCTCTATCAGAGACCAGAGTTTTGGCATCTTTATTGTGTCATTAATTTCAGTTATGTTCTGAACATGGAGTGAGGAGGTCTTCAAGGCTCTGGATGACCGACAGTATTTAGACAAGTGTAATTAAATTTCTCCTGTTTGGAGAATCTTGGAAAGATAAATAAATCACTGAAACTTTCATTACGAAAACCACCATTTGGCAGTGGAGACATTTCTCCTGGGAAAGCAATGAAGATTTATGTCAGGAGGAAGGAACAGAGAGTTGATCAGACCCTTCCAGGAAGACCATTCCTATCTAAAATGAACTGAACGAAGGACCCAATTCAGCTGTCTCTGCATTCCACTGCTCTTCTGTCCCTGACCCTCTTTTCCAGGTTTTTTTCCGGATAAAGATGTGGATTCAAGATGTTTCCTTCACTCACGTTTTTCAGATAGGGTTGTGGTAAGGAGGCAGTGCCGAAGGCGATAATGTTCTGGCCAACCCTCCAAATCAGCTGTTTGATACACAGGCCCTCCCGCTACCCCCGTACTCACTCTTCCAGGGCCAGCCTCCTCCCACGGCTCCTTTTCACACTGGGTGCAGCCCTAATACTAGTGAAAATCCCAGGGGTTTTCTGGCTCTTTGGAATTCTCACCTGGGGCAGTCACCATCCTCCTATGGTCCTTGCTCCTGTTTCCTCCCTGCAGCCCAAGAACATCTGGGAATATTTGTGATGATCTCACAATCATTAGGAAAAGCAAATAAATTTGTATGCAAACTAATTATTAAATGGCATTAAGGAGTTACTGTTAATTTTGTTAAGTTTGTTAATGCCATGGTGGTTAAATAAATTATAAAAAATTTCAAAGAAGTGGGCAATGCATTCTGAAGCATTTAGGTGAAATGTCATAATTTCTGAATGTGCTTTTAAAATACTTTAGAGGCCAGGCACGGTGGCTCATGCCTGTAATCCCAGCACTTTGGGAGGCCAAGGTGGGAGGATCACTTGAGGCCAGCAGTTAGACACTGGCCTGGCCAATATGGTGAAACCCCATCTCTACTAAAAATACAAAAATTAGCCAGGCATGATGGTGGGCGCCTGTAATCCCAGTTACTTGGGAGATTGAGGCAGGAGAATCACTTGACCCTGGGAGGCGGAGGTTGCAGTGAACCGAGATCAGGCCATTGCACTCCAGCCTGGGTAACAGAACCAGACTCTGTCTCAAAAACAAAACAAAACAAAATAAAACAAAACAAAACAAAACAAATTTTAGAAAAAAAGGGGGGGAGGGGAAGGGGTATATTAGGCAAGGTCCTGTCAGGAAACAGAGACCACATCATTTATTTTAACAGAGAATTTAATAGAAAAGGATTATTAACAAGATTACTAAAAGGCAAACAAAGAAAACTAAGATATCATGGAAGCAGCAGCTGTAGGAAACCCTAGGGTTCAGGACAAAGAGAAGAGGTTGTATTTATCAAAATGTAGCAGCTTGAAGGAGAGGCCCCCACCCAGCTAAAACACAGACCCGTGAGAAGAACTGTAGTGTCTCTGAGCTCACAGGTGGGGCACCAAAGGATGGGACTCCCGGAGTGCTCCAACTCCCTGCAGCTGGTGTCTTTGAGGAGGGTAATGAAGTTGGTTATGTGAGTATTATAAAAGCTGCCAACTGGGCCGGGTGTGGTGGCTCACGCCTGTAATCTCAGCATTTTGGCAGGCCGATCAAATCACTTTTGGGAGGTGGATGGATCAACTGAGCCCAGGAGTTGAGACCAGCCTGGCCAACATGGTGAAACCTCATCTCTACCAAAAATACAAAAATTAGCCGGGGGTGGTGGCGCATGCCTGTAATCTCAGCTACTCCGAATCGCTTGAACCTGGGAGGTGGAGGTTACAGTGAGCCGAGATCATGCCACTGCACTCCAACCTGGGCGACAGCACGAGACTCCATCTCAAAAAAAAAGAAACTGCAAAATGGAAATTACCTGGTAAAGAAGCATCGCTGGGTGGTGTTGACAGGAAGCCAGTAGGAAGAAGCAAGTCCCCTTTGCTTTCTGAGCCTAGAGCCTCCCTCTTGCAGAGTCCAGCAGGGAGCCAGGGGGCAAGGCAGAAGTGAGCGTTGGAGAGCCCCAGCCCCAGCATGGCAGGGAGAGCAGAGAAGGGTGGGTTTGGAGCTGAGATCATAACTCACCAACCGGCATGCAGGGGATAGTCCTGAGGTTGAGGAATAGAGGTGAATTGTTGAAACTGGGTAATGGGTACATGAGGATTCATTATGTACTATTCTCTTTGAGTACGTTTGAAAATTTTTCATAATATGAAGTTAAAAAGGGAGTCGATAGGCTCACTTTAAAAAGAACATCTTTTAAACTGTCAGTGTTATTATTATCATATTTTTTGGAGACAGAGTCTCTGTCACCCAGGCTGGATTGCAGTGGCACCATTATAACTCACTGCAGCCTCAACCTCCTGGGCTCAAGCAATCCTCCGACCTCAGCCTCCCAAGCAGCTGGGACCACAGACATGTGCCACTACACCTGCCTAATTAAAAAAAAAAATTTTTTGTACAGACAGCGTCTTCAACTCCTGATCTCAAGAGATCCTTCTGCCTAGGCCTTCCGAAGCACTGGGATTACAGGTGTGAGCTGCAGTGGCCAGCCTATTGTTAGTATTAATCCATTAAAAATATCAAAATAATTTTAATGGAAATTTAAAACATTTTTTCAAGATCTATCTATAATCCTGCCATTCAAAACAAAATCAAATTTTCTTTCTTTTTTGTTTAGACAACATTTTACAGATTTGCTTTATCAAGAATCTCAAATCCCAGGTGTAGCCAGCCCATTTCAGTAGCCTGAGTGCAGTTTTACTCTTCCCACCCTTTCTTTGTAGACAGTTTCTACTTAGAGACAGAATGAGTTCTCAGTCTTCAACTACATGTAAGGATATGACATAGCTCATATATACGTTGCTTTTATGTATATGCATTCTTTATATATTTCTTATATATATATTCCTAATATAGACATGCCTTTAATATATTTCTTTAATCTTTCTCCATGTATCTTTTTTCCATTCTTTTCATCACGCTTACTCTCTTTTTGAACTCCCTCCAGTAAGTCCATGAACACAACATAATCCACAGAGTTCAACTGAACTATAAAGCAAGACTATTGCTGGAAATGACTAGTTAGCTGAAATGGTGCTCTCTGTCCCGGAGGCCAAGGTGGGGCATTGAGTTCTTCTTTCCCAGCTATAGGCTGCCTCTCAGCCCCAGCATGGAAATGTTATATAACACGTTGAATGGCGACTGGAAGGACGTGAGTGATTCCATGCAAACTGCAGCCCTGCTGCAAAGACAAAGCAAAAATCCCGGAGGCAGTAGCTTGGTAAAGTCTTTATTAAGAAACTACAGCCTTAAAATAAAGACATATTTATTGGTATGTGGCCTGGTTTAACATTTTCCTCATTTGTGGATATATAAACTGTTCTTCCATTCAGTATATCTGGGAAAATAAATGGTTACTTTCAAAGGTAGCTGTAGTTTGAGCAATGACCCTAAAACATGTTAGAATTCATCTTAAGTAGAAACTTCTCTTTGTTTGAAATAATACTTTCTTAGATTTTTAAAGTTAATCAAGCATAAAATCCAGGCAATTTCATATGGAAAAAGCAAAAGATAAATGGATCCTTATGAGAGACTGGTGGCAAATGTGGATGTGTGAAGGGGGCTGGCCGTGGAGCCGGAGGGTTTGGCAGGGTCAGGATGCTGAGGAGAAGGGACAGGGGAGTGGCAGTGGCAGGGACAGGGGTAGGCGAGGCAGGTGGAGAATGGCTTCCAGAAAGACAGAGAAGAAAAGTGGCAATATGTGGTATCCCAAGCCCTGACTAGGGGGTAGTCAGCAAGAAATATTTTGTGTTGGGGAAAAGGGGATCAATGTCTAGGTCACTCCTCTCTGTTAGTCAGTTTGGATTTCTTTTCTGCTCCCCATTGTAATTGCCTACCCTTCCCATCCCATCCTGCGGAAGATTATTCCAGCTTAAAGGGCACCTTAGGCCAAATTAGAAAAAAAAATACTACTTCCTCTAAGCAAAAGTAGCCCTGTGCCATGGTTCCTGGCTTGGCAAGGGGAGTGCAACTAGATTTCAAGCCCTACTAGGGCCCTAGGCTGGATGCCCTTGAGCAGTGAATGATCTCTACAACTATAAGAAGTGGCCTTATGCTAGCTACCTTCCAGGGTCCCAAATCTCCACTACAGTATGTTACGCACAATGGCCTTTTGTCAGCAGAGCTTTGATGGAAGGAAAGGAAAGGAAGAATATTTGTGCCTGGAGTGAATCAGTGAAGACATCAGCATCAAGAGGGAAGAAAGAGGGAAAAATTGACCTGAAGCCGGGAATTCAGACCAAGAAGTTATAAGGAACCATAACTTATTTTTCTTGCCACAAACCCAGTCACCCATCTATCCTGGGGAACCCTTGGAAACATTAGGAATTTGTGCCCCTCCATCATATAGGAATATGTGGATTTTAAAGGAATGTGTATCCCAGAGGACTGGAGTGTTTGGATATATTTGGGATACACACATTTTACTGAATGCTGACTTTCTGTCAGGCACTGTGTTAGCAGGATTGCCAGGTAAGACGTAATGTACCCAGTTAAATTTGAATTTTAGATAAATAACAAATATTCATCTTTACTATAAGTATGCTCCCAAATATTGCATGAGAAATACTTATTCTAGAAAATTATTTGTTGTTTATCTGAAATCCAAATTTAACTGGGTGTCATGTATTTTTCTTTGCTAAGTCAGGCAAATCAACATGTTCGATGTTGAGTACAAAAAGATCAAAGAGGCAGTAAAACAATAAGGAACTCATAGTTCAGGGAGGGTCTCAGACAACCAGCCAAGAGCAATGCAATCTGATGAATGCCATGGTGGGATTGGCACGAGATGCTCTGGTTGCACAGAAGAAGGGCATCTACCTTGATCTTGGGAAGAAGAGACCTAATTGAGTCCTAAAGGTTCAATAGGGTTATCCAGGTAAATTATGGATAGATAGGTTGGGTAGGATATTGATTCCAGCAGAAGGAACAGATGGAGGAAGGCTCTAGAGTTAAGAGAATACCTAAATACAAATCAGTGTGCTGTGTACAAGTAAAAGAGTAAACAGTGTGTAAGTCAGAGGCACAGTGTGGCTGGGACATATAATGCTGGCTGAATAGGGTCTTAACATGCCATGCTGGGAACTTTAGAATCTCCTGAAGACAACAGGTCCCCATCAAAGAGGAGTGCTTTGAACAGCTTAATGATTTGGAAAGAGTGTCATTGCTGGAATGTGAAGAATGGATTAAAGAGGAGCAAGACTGAAAACAAGCAGAAAAGTCAAGATTCTGGAACAATAATCCCATCAAAAGTGGATGCTAACCTAAAATAAGACAACCACCAAGGATATAAAGAATTCAAGGAGTCTGGCTGGGTGCAGTGGCTCATGCCTGTGATAGCAGTACTTTGGAAGGCTGAGGCAGGTGGATCACCTGAGGTCAGGAGTTCGAGACCAGCCTAGCCAACATGGTGAAACCCCCTCTGTACGAAAAATACAAAAAAATTAGCTGGATGTGGTGGCGCATGCCTGTAATCCCAGCTACTTGTGAGGCTGAGGCAGGAGAATCACTTGAACCTGGGAGGCAGATGTTGCAATGAGCTGAGATCGCGCCATTGCACTCCAGCCTGGGCAACAAGAGCGAGACTCCGTCTAAAAAAAAAAAAAAAAGAAAATCAAGGAGTCTGAGAGATAATGAGAAGATGGAATAACCAGGACTTGAACATGGGTTGAACAAGTGAAGCAGTGAGGTAAAAAGAAAAGTACAAAACGACTCTGACATTCCTTGCTTGTGCAATCAGCTAAGTGGGTGATGTTCTCATTCACTAAGAGAGAAAATACGTGAAAAAAATTGGAGGCAGGAGATGTTGAGTTTGTGTTGAGACGCTTGAGGGTAAAAATTCTGAGGGCCACCCGGGCGGGAGTGTACACTAATCAGTTGGGTACATGGTCCTAGAGCTCAGGCTTTGAAGGATCTGGGATGAAGATATGGATTGAAAGTTATCTTTTATTTTTTATAATTGTGTTTGTCTTCAGTTCCACAAAGATACATAAATATGTTTGAGTCATGACAGATTTAAGCAGTAAACATAAATTAATGTATCTCTTGCATACCCTCCACCCTCCTACTTCCTCGCTAAAGGTAACTGCTACTGTTTTCACCTATACTCTTCCGGAACTGTTCCCATGCCTTTACATACATAGAAGTACCTACAGAAGCATGTTTTGTTTGGGAGTTATTTGTTTGTTTACCTGAAAGGCTTGAGCTGCCTTAAGTCAGGTTGCCCAGTAAATAGCTTCTGAGATTGAAATTTGTGTGCAGAAGGTTTTTTTTTTTCTTTTCGAGACGGGGTTTCTCTCTTTCGCCCAGGCTGGAGTGAAGTGGCGCGATCTCGGCTCACTTCAACCTCCACCTCCCGGGGTTCAAGCGATTCTCCTGCCTCAGCCTCCAGAGTAGCTGGGATTATAGGCGCCTGCCACCACACCCAGCTGATTTTTGTATTTTTAGGGTCTTGTAATGTTGGCCAGGCTGGTCTCAAACTCCTGACCTCAGGTGATCCACCCGCCTCAGCCTCCCAAAGTGCCAGGATTACAGGTGTGAGCCAACGCGCCTGGCCTGTATGCAGAAGGTTTTATAACAAAATTTATTTTATTTAAGTTCTGGGATACATGTGCAGGATGTGCAGGTTCGTTACATAGGTAAACGTGTGCCATGGTGGTTTGCTGCACATATCAACCCAATAACCCCAAAATGCCCTGCCCATCAATGATAGGCTGGACAAAGAAAATGTGGTACATATACACCATGGAATACTATGCACCCATAAAAAGGAAGGACATCATGTCCTTTGCAGGGACATGGATGGAGCTGGAAGCTATTATCCTCTGCAAACTAACATAGGAACAGAAAACCAAATACTGCATGTTCTCACTTATAAGTGGGAGCTGAACAATGAAACATATGCAGAAGATTGAATGGGGGGAAATGAATTGCTGGAACAGCACCTGTAGGGGAGTGAGGGAAGCAGCTGGGCTGAAGAGCACGTTGAACTGTGACAAAAATACAGAGGATGTTCCAGCTAATCTCATGGGCACTAAAACTAGGATAGGCTTTCAGAGTTGACCCAAATTGAAGCAAGGGGGCTGGACAATTATATCCTCACATTCACTAATCATTGAATGTGAGCTAGCCCTGAGGAGGATGCATAATTTAGAAAATATGACTCCCTTAAGCTGAGGACAATTCCTAGAGAGGGACTCTGTAGTGATCCTTCAGCAGCCAATGCTCCTGGCAGCAGGAGAAATGTGCATTGATCCTGAAGGGAGGACCTAGGAGGCACATCACAGCATCCACTACGCAGGCTATACAAACAGTTCTGAAACTTGCTTTTAAGCCTAAGTCTATGTCCTGGAGATCTACCTCTTTTAGTAGTTAGACTGGCTTTACTCTTTTAAAGCGTTCCATAGTATTTCAGAGAATGATGACCCACGGTCTCTTTAATCACTCTTTTCTTGATGTACTTTCAGTTGTTTCTAACTTTTTACTCTTAGAAACAATACTGCAGGACAAATGGACTTCCAGATTCTGGTGGCGACAGAATGAGTCCCTCCCAGAGGATGCCCGTTCTCCCCTTCTAGAAACAATGACAAACCCTGGAGGTATTCATAATAATATGAAAACAACCACCTGACGTCACTGGAGCGTGAACAGAAGCAAATTGACTCTTGCAGGGAGTCAATGCTTGAAGAAGAGGAGCACTGTGAGGAGAAGTTTTGCATTTCGGCAACTCTTAGTCAGACTAATGAGGTCTATTAGGCATTTGGCAGCCCAGTAGCAAGAGCACTGATGGAAAACCTTCGGCCTTTCTGGTTAGCAGAATCAGAAAAGTAAAACTGAAAAACTGCTACCAAAGCAAGTAGAAGAATCCTGGAAGGAAAGAGAAAGGAGATAGAAAAAAGGATCCCTAAATTCTGTCTGCCCATATCTTAGGCTGACCTCTGAACTATGCATGCCTGGGACAGAATAAAGCAGCTCAACTAAGCAAATGATTAGAATCAAGACCAGAGCTGCTGCACACAGAAACAGAGTTTGCACTTCAAGCCCAGCCAAGAAAATTGCCTGAGAAAGCAAAGGGAACAACACGTGCTAGAGAAAAATAGCAGAAATCAGACTCTTCACAATCTCACATTCATAATATACAGGATACAATCCAAAATAATTTGACATATGAAGTATCAAGAAAATGGAGCCAACTCTCAAGGGAAAAGAAAGCCAACCACATTTGACCCTGAGATGAACCAGATGTTGAAACCAACAGACAAGAATGTTAAAGCCATTCTTTTAACCATCCTTGATGCAGTAAAGCAAAATACGCTCTTGATGATTAAAATATAGGAAAATTCATCAAAGACATTTAAACAAAAAAGGACCAAAAGGAAACTCTAGAACTAAAAAAATACAATATCTGAAATTTTTAAATTATTGGATATACTTAGTAACCAAATGGAGATGTCCAAAAAACAAAACAAAACAAAACAAAGAGTAAATGAACTTGGAAATAAATCAATAAAATTATCTAAGGAGATGAAGAGGAAAGAAAAAAGATTTTTAAAAATGAACAAGGGACCTCTTAAATAACACAAATGGTTCGACAGACAGGCAGCCACAGAAGAAAGAGGTAGAAAAAATTTAAAGTAATAATGGAGGAAAGTTTTCCGAATTTGTTGAAAGACAGAAATTTACAGGTTCAAGATTATTTGTCAACACCAATTAGAAGAAACATGAAGATGCTCACATTGAAACACATCATAGTTAAGCTATTGAGCCAAAGATAAACAAGAAACCTTGAAAGCAGTAAAAGAAAAATGAATCATTACATACAGAAGAACAGAATTTGATTAAGAACTGAATTCTCATCAGAAACCATGGAAACCAGAAAAGAGTAGAATAGCATCTATAAAGTGCTGAAGGAAAAAATGCCTCTCACCCCAGACTGCCTAATCCAACAAAAAATATCCTTCAAAAAGGAAGACAAAATAAAAAACAATTTCAGACAAAAGAGAACTAAGAGAAGTTGTTGCCAGCAGATCTGCACTATAAGAAATTCCAATGGAAGTTCCTCAGGCTGAAAGAAAAAGAATCCAGATAGAAATGTGGACCCTCAGAAAAGAATAAAGAGCATCTGAAATGGGGGAAAAAAAAGTAGCTGGGGGAATGCAAAAGATTATTTTTTCTTGTTTCTCTTAATTTGAAAAATAAATCTGTTTAAAGCAAAAATCATGACAGGAATCTATAATATAGGTATATATAATTCATAAAACAACTATAACACAAAGAGAGGTAAGGGGTGGAGATGACCCTGTGTATTTGCAAATTTTTCATGTTTTAAGCAGTGTTATTATGTTACCATGTTAAATGTGAAAAGTTAAGAATATATTTTGTAATCACTATTCAGCTACTAAAAGAAAATGTGGCTGCCGGGTACGATGGCACACACCTATAATCCTAGCACTTGGGAGGCCAAGGCAGGTGGATTACTTGAGCCCAGGAGTTCAAGACCAGCATGGGCAACATAGCAAACCCCATCTCTACAAAAAGTACAAAAATTAGCTGGGCATTGTGGCACATGCATCTGCAGTCCCAGCTACTCGGGAGGCTGAGGTGGGAGGATCGCCTGAGCCCTCGAGGTCAAGGTTGCATTGAGCCAAGATTGTGTCACTGCACTGCAGCCTGGGCAACAGAATAAGACCCTGTCTCAAAAAATAAAAATAAAAAAAAAGCAAAGATGCATAGCTGTAAAGCCAATAAGAAAATGTAAATGAAATTTAGAATATTCAAATAATTTGTAAAGGCAATAAATGAAGAACACAGGCTAAAAACACCACCACAAATGTATGCAACTATTATTTGTCAACTAATATATATATATATATATATATACACATAAACTGTATATATAGTACAAATATATACTCTCCACATACACACACACTTTTTAGTTAAAAAAAAGTGCAAAAAAACTCAGCAGAGACAAGTAAAACACAAATAATAAAATGGTAGACTTACCCAAACATATCAATAATTACATTAGATATTAATGGATTAAACAATTCAGTCAGAAGGCAGCAATAATCAGAATGCAGTTTATAAACTAACAAGAGACACACTGTAATTCTTAAGACACAGATATGCTCAAGGTAAATGAATGAAAAATATATATACTATTCAAATGAAAAGCATGAAAAGGTTCGTGTGGCTATACGATCCTCAGACAAAATAGATTTCAAAATCTCAAAATTGTGTCTCCTAAAAAGATATCCTAACCCCTGGTAACCATGAATGTGACCTTATTTAGAAATGAGATCTTTACTGAGGTAATCAAATTTCCTGAGGTCATGGTGGATTGGGGTGGGCCCTAATCCAATGATTGGTGTCTTTATAAAAAGGGAGAAATATGGACACACAGACACAGAGGTACACGGGGTGAGGAAGGTTATGTGATGATGGAGGCGGAGATTAGATTGATATATCTACAAACCAAAGAGCACCAAGGATTACAGGTAACCACTGAATTCTGGAAGAGGCGAGGAAGGATTTTTCCCTAGAGCCTTCGGAGGGAGAATGGCCTTGCTGATACCCAGATTTCTGTCCTCCATACAGAAAGAGAATTTCTTTTGTCTTAAACCACCTTCTACATACTTTTAAATAGAAGCCCTAGGAAACAAATACACACGACAAAAAAAATTAACAGAAATAAAGAGTGGTATTATAATATTATGTTATAATGAAAGGGTCAATTCATCAGGAAGACATAACAATTATAAAGTTTATGCAACTCACAGAAGAATTTCAAAGTACAGGAGGTAAAAACAGACATAATTACAGGAAGAAATCGACAATGCCACAGTCTTGGTGATTTTATGAGCCTTTCCTCAGCAATTAATTGGATAACTAGACAAAAAAAAATCAGCAAAGACATAGAAGATCTGAGAAAAACACTACCAACCACATAAATATATAGAGGAAATAACAGTTGTTACTCTTGGAACATTCTTTTCTGCTTTCCACAGTTTTCCTGATGTCCTCAATTACAGTCTTGGTCTTTCTTCTGATATGCAACATATTTACCTTCTTTCCCCCTCAAATTGTGGTTGCAAATGTTTTTAATTTGCTTTTTAAAATATATATCTTACATCATTTATGTGTTTTTTTTAATTCTTTCTTCTTGGCTAATCATTTTAAAGTCCTTTTTTCCTATCAATATATATCTTTCAGCTATTTCTTTTTTCTGTTTTTCAAAAAATTCACACTTCTTTTGTAGATTTCTGGTTTTCTTAAAATGGTAACAGCAAACACTTCTATGAGCTCTTAATATATTGTCATTTAATCATTTACCACAATGCTCTGAAGTAAGCACTATTATTATCCCCACTTTAAAGATGAAAACATTGAAGCACAGAAAAGTTAAGTAACTTGCCCCAAGTTACACAGCCAGAGTATGGTGAGGCCAGACTCTAACCAGGAGTTGGATTCCAGTGCCTATGCTTTTAACTATTGGGTTATGGAGTCTGCCTCTTTAGATTGTCAAGTGAGATATTTTGGTTCCTGGTTTTGTAACTTCCTTTTAACTTTCTCTTTCAAAGCCTTTTTCATTTTCAAAGGCTTTGAGCGTTCTGCCAGTTATACAGTTATGCATCACTTTCTGAAGGGAATACGTTCTGAGAAACATTGTTAGGTGATATTGTATGAGCATCATGGAGTGTACTTATACAAACCTAGACAGTAGAGTCTACCACAGGCCTACTCTACCTGTTATAGCCTATTGCTCCTAGGCTACAAAGCTGTACAGCATCTTGCTGTGCGGAATACTGGAGGCAACTGTAACATAACGGTAAGTATTTGTGTATCTAAATATAGAAAGGTACAGTAAAAATACAGTATCAGAGATAAAGAGTGCTACATCTATACACAGCACTTAACATGCATGGAGCTTGCAGGACTGGAAGTTGCCCTGGGTGAGTCAGTGAGTGAGTGGTGAATAAATGTAAAGGCTTAGGATATTATTGTACACTACTGGAGACTTTGTAAACATGAAACACTTAGCCTTCACTGAATTCATGAAAAAGAAAGCAATTGTGGTATGACATTATGATGCCTATAACATCGCTAGGCATTAGGAAATTTTCAGCTCCAATATAATCTTATAGGACCACCCTTGTATATGTGGTCTGTCATTTAATGAAACATTGATATGCAGTACATGAATGTATTATTCTTTATCAAATTACTTCTTCTTGCTAACTCCTTTATCATCATGAAAATGTTTTTTCTTTCTAAGCCTCCTGGAACTTGTGAATGGGATTTTATAAGGCAGTCTTTGCAGATTGCTTAAGTTCAGGGTATTGAGACAGGAAGATTATCCTATATTATCAGAGTGGGCCCGAAATACAATCATATGTATCCTTAAAAGAGAGGAAGAGGGAGATTTCACACATACATGCAGGGCAAAGCAATGTGAAGACAGAGCAGAGAGAGATTTGGAGATGCTGACTTTGTAGTTTGTAGTGATTCGGCCACAAGCCAAGGAATGTTGGCAGCTACTAGAAGCTGGAAGAGGCAAGAAACGGATTCTCCCCGAGAGCATCCAGAGGCAGGGAAGCCCTGCGGACACCACCTAGTGTTGGTGTTGATTCTACCCAGGGATACTGATTTCAGACTCCTGGACTCCAGAACTGTGAGAAAACAAATTTCTGATCTTTTAAGCCACACAGTTTGTAGTAATTTGTTATACCAGCCACATGAAATGAATTCACCCTTCTTCTATTAGCTGCACTATTAAAACCTTCTTGTTGCCTTCTTTTCATGAAGAAGAGAGATGATTTTGTTCTTTCATTTAAAAAATATTGATTATAAGCCTACTGTGTGCTAGTCTCTGGGCATAAACATGTGAAATAGACAATGTTTTTATTCTGACAGAGCATGGGTCAATGTTGAGCAGTGCTGAGTAGGGTAATTTCAAACAAAATGCAATAAATTATGTGTTATGAGACTGAGAAAAGATATGGGGTCACACAGGAGGGGTATGAACTTGAAAGGACTAAGGGTGACTTCCTCGAGGAGGTGGCATTTAAGCTGAGACCTACACAAAAAGTAACAGTGAGCCAGGCAAAGAGTGGTGGTGTTCCAGACACAGGCAATAGCACGTGCAAAGGCAGTGATCAGTTCATCTCTTAGGTCCTTTGCACCTCAAGACACCCTTTTTTCCTTCAGTTAATTCATAAAGCTTATAACATATTTTCTTCTGTACCATGTGCTTAGTAGCACAGGTTAAGCTACTTTAGCTATTTTCATGTCCCTAATCTGAAAATTTGAAATTCAAAGTGCTCCAAAATCCACAACTTTTTGAGCATCAACATGATGCTTCAAGTGGAAAATTTCACATGTAAATAACACAAACTTTGTATTGTGTGTAAAATTAATATAAATTTTATATAAAATTACCTTCAGGCTATGTGTACCAGATGTATATAAAACTTAAGTGAATTTTGTGTTTAGACTTGGATTCCTTCCCCAAGATATCTCATTATGTACAGGCAAATATTCCAAAATCTGAAAAAAAGCCAATCTGAAATAACTTCTAGTCTTGAACACTTTGGATGAGGGATACTCACCTGTGTTTTACTCATGTTTACTAATAATCCAGTGATAAAAGGTAATTGAAAAATAACCAGTTTCTTTGCATTTTCTTCTTATATCTGTCAGTAGATCAGCAGCTGGGAGTTGTAGATGGGAGATTTAGTTCTCATTTCCTTCTCACACACACCCACATTCATAAAGTGGCCTCCCCACAGTTGATGAGTTTCCTGATATTAATAGAATACATGGGGCATAACAAACATGAACATACTTGCAGAAGAATAAATTGTGGCCAGAATGAATGTCACACTTAACTCTCACCAAACCCCTAATATGACTTTCAGAAACTGACTTAATTTTCAATGTTTCTAAAGACCCAGGAAAGCCACTGGGTAATTTTTCTGTCTTAATGAAAAAGGTTATCAGCCACCTCTAAAACTCATGACTTCACCATTCTGCTAGATTGTTAACTCACTGTGGGCAGGAATTGACTTACTCAATTTCCTTCATATCTGGCCCTGGCTCCTGGGCCAGAAACTGCACACAGAAGGTGAAGAAAAGCTGTATATCAACAATTTTTTTCTTGTCTTTATCAAAAGAGAAGCTCATGTTTGGCTCTATGTCCCACAAAGCTCTTAGCTAATAGGGGTCCTTTATCAATGCCAACTAAGATATTTGAAAGTTTGTTCACTATCTTCATCAACATCCACTATGATTAGTTTTATGTTTAAAGAGCAACATCAAAAATGTGGATACTAAATCTTGTGTGAGCTTTGAACTTGCCAATCAGCTTTGAAGGTCAGAGGAAGTAGTTTGATAATAATGAGATCAAGAATTAAAATATGTTTTTAAGCTTTCTCTCAGAATTGAAGGCAGTAGGGAAGGGATACAGAAGTTCAGGAAATGGCTGACTGTGTAGACAAGATGGTGTGGTTTCAGAGTACAGCTGAATATATACAGCCAGCCCCTTTTTTCCTCCTCCATTTAACAAACATTTGGTTGGCTGAGTTATAGAGCTTCCAGCTCTGCTTCAGAAGGTCTTTGTTTATCTTTGCAAGGACAATTAAGTGGCAGGAATGTGTAATATAGTGAAGCACTGCCAAAACAAACAGTTCTCTTAAAACGTTATGTAGAAGTGGCTATTGTTGCTGGTGCTTCTGCAAGAGGCAGAAACCACTTGCTAATGGCTTAATTCTATTTCTCTGCAGACAAGCTGATCCCATTGCAGAAGAGGGACTATGTGGTCTGCTGGTTAGAGAGATGTACTGGAAGCCAGAAAGGGCCCATATTTTACAACATAGCTGAGCAACTGACTCACTCTGTAACCCAGGGTTACATCTCTCGACCTCATGAGGCTTGTTGTCCATCCAGCTGGAAAATTTGGTAAGATGTGAGGCTGGACTGAAAATCATCTGTGGTGCAGCTGAGTTGCTTTTCCACAGGGACAGGATGAGACTGATAGGCCTGACTGAATAACAAAGCCCTGTGGACTGTGATTGGTAAAGGTAAGCCTCACAAGATGCAAAGGGAGTCCAGGATGG
This sequence comes from Hylobates moloch, assembly GCF_009828535.3. Lineage (NCBI taxonomy): Eukaryota > Metazoa > Chordata > Mammalia > Primates > Hylobatidae > Hylobates > Hylobates moloch. Next base: position 35,134,970 of record NW_026652292.1, read on the forward strand.
TGAGAATATTCTATGAAGGACAGAGAGTCTTCTTTGCTGAATCAACAAATGAGTACTTTTAGTCTCTGTCCCCATTCACCCTCACTCAGTAATCATATTTCTCTGTGAAATAGATATTGCCTGGATCAAGATCCCCAGCTCACCACTACACAGTGACTGTGCTTAGGAAGGAGAGTATTCTTCAGTTTCTGATATCTTCTTTGCTACAAGGATCTGCAAAATTGGAAGATTTTAGGGTCAGGCTAGCTATGCTGATACAGGGATGAGCTGAGGAGAAGAGGAGCAAGCCATTCGCCTGCTTTCCAAAGTGGACAGAGTTTACAAAAAACACATGCGCCTAAACATAAAGATGATTGATTGAAAACTGGTAGGTTCAAAGAGAAAACAATTTGAGGAAGGGAATGTTTATCCTCATAGGAAATTGACAATTGGTGTTGTCTTTGGGTTTGTAAAGACACTAGAAGGTGTTCTAAGGATGGGGGCTTCCGATCCAGGGTCTGGAATTTATAATATTTTGGTAGGGCAGGATTAACCCTTCAAGGTGAGACCTCAGCTAAAACCTACAAAAGTCCCAGTAGGTGATATGTAGTTTACTCTTCACCATCAAGGGAATTTCCAAAGAGCCTGGGAAACTGATAATTTTGCTTGAATTGGCTCTTGTATTCACAAGGCCAATAATAGTTGGTTTCTGTTTAAAGTACCTTTTGGCTAGGCTAGCCCTAAATAGGTCAAAGGAGAATTATTGTGGAGTAAATGCAACATTAAGTGGGGGCCAAAAATCATAGGACAGCTGTGGATATTTGTTGTGAGAACTGTTGTTTACAATCTGCAGGCACCAACTGACAGAGTTGTGCATATTTATCTCCTCATCTTATCACAGATGAAAACTGTCATCTCTATAAGAGTGCCTAAAAAGGCACTGTGTACCGATGTGAAATCTGGCCTCTGGTTGCAGGACCTCGTTCAATGTTTGAAGCCCTTTATGTCCACCATAGGAAGGGTATTTGCTTCTACCATTACTTTTAAAGAATCAAGAGGAAAACATTGCCAGCATCCTGGAATAATAAAAATTAAGAATGAGAATAAGAGGATAAGTTCAGAGGAAGCCAAAGGAATAAATCCTTAAAAGTAGTATTTCGAGCCTAACTTACTTTATTAGAGAGAATGGGATGGCATTAGAGGACTTCCTAAGAATGCTGCACTCACATAATTGACAGTCACCTGCCACTCACTCATTGATTTAGCAAGTTTTCATTTATTGCCATCTACTTGCACAGCACTGCCATAGGTACTGCACAGGATTTGAAGATGACAGACAGCATGGCAATTTGAAATGCATAAGGTTTAAACACATGCATAAAATATCTATGGTGCGTGATTATATATACATATATAATATTATAGATAACTTAGTGTATATACAGACTAAGGAATTCAGAGCAATATGTTATGAGCATTTTGTTCTTAAAAAGAGAGATTTAAATGAGGTATTTTAAAAAAGATTTATTTAAATGATATTAAAGTGGAAAGAAGAGAGAAATAACATTCATGACAAAAAGAATAGCATAAATAAGAGGGCAGAGGGCTGGGAATGCAAGATATGTTGGATAGATAGTTGGTTCTATATACAGGAAGAGCCATTAGGGAAATGTGAGACATAGGATTTGTAAGAAGCTTTGAACAATAGACTTCCTCCTATAGGCAATGGGAATAATTGAGTGTTTGAGTCATTCATTGATTAATTCAACTACCATTGATGGAGTACCTTACATGTCTCAGATCCTTTGCTAGGCTTTGGACTCTTTTAAAAAAAGCAAAAATGTGTCCCTGCCTTCAATGCACTTATGTTCTAGTAGAAAAACATTTTGTAAACAAATAATTGGTCAAAAGTGGTATAATAGAGGTATAGCCTTGATATGGTTTGGCTGTGTCCCCACCCAAATCTCATCTTGAATTGTAGCTCCCATAATTCCCACAAGCTGTGGGAGGGACCTGGTGGGGGGTTATCGAATCATGGGAATGGGTCTTTCCCATGCTGTTCTTGGGACAGTGAATAAGATCTGATGGTTTTATAAAGGTTTTTTTATGGTTTTCTTCATAGTCCACCATGATTGTGAGGCTTCCCAGCCATATGGAACTGTGATGCCATTAAACCTCTTTCCTTTATAAATTACCAAGTCTCAGGTATATCTCTATTAGTAGCATGAGAACAGACCAATACAGTAAATTGGCACTAGGTAGTGGGGTGCTTCTGTAAAGATATCCAAAAATGTGAAAGCGGATTTGGAACCCGGTAACAGGCAGAGGTTGGAACAGTTTGGAGGGCTCAGAAGACAGAGAGATGTGGGAAAGTTTGGAACTTCCCAGTGACTTCTTGAATGACTTTAACCAAAATGCTAATAGTGATATGGACAATAAAGTCCAGGCTGAGGTGGTCTCATAAGAAGATGAGGAACTTTTTGGGAACTAGAGCAAAGGTGACTCTTGCTATTGTTTAGCAAAGAGACTGGTGGTATTCTAACCCTGCCCTAGAGATTTGTGGAACTTTGAACTTGAGGGAGATGATTTAGGGCAACTGGTGGAAGAAATTTCTAAGCAGCAAAGCATTCAAGAGGTGACTTGTGTGCTGTTAAAAGCATTCAGTTTTATGTATTCACCAAGATATGGTTTGGAATTGGAACTTATGTTTAAAAGGGAAGCAGAGCATAAAAGTTCAGAAAATTTGCAGCCTGACAATACTATAGAAAAGAATAACCCATTTTCTGAGGAGAAATTCAAGCAGGCTGCAGAAATTTGCAAAAGTAACGAGGAGCCAAATGTTAATTACCAAGACAATGGGGAAAATGTCTCCAGGGCGTCAAAGACCTTCATGGCAGCCCCTCTCATTACAGGCCCAGAGGCCTAGGAGGAAAAAATGGTTTCATAGGCCAGGCCCAAGGCCCTCCTACTCTTGCAGCCTAGGGATTTGAGGCCCTGCCTCCCAGGTGCTCCAGCTGTGGCAAAAAGGGGCCAAGATACAGCTCAAGCCATGGCTTCAGAGGGTGCAAGACCCAAGCCTTGGCAGCTTTCACATGGTGTTGAGCTTGTGAATGTGCAGAAGTCAAGAACTGAGGTTTGGGAACCCCTGCCTAGATTTCAGAGGATGCACGGAAATGCCTGGATGTCCAGGCATAAGTTGGCTGCAGGGGTGGAACCCTCATGGAGAACCTCTGCAGGGCAGTGTGGAAGGGAAATGTGGGGTGGGAGCCTCCACAGTGAGTCCCCACTGGGGCACTGCCTAGTGGAGCTGTGAGAAGAGGGCCTTCATCCTCCAGACCCAAGAATGGTAGAGCCACAAACAGCTTGCACTGCATGCCTGAAAAAGCCACAGAGGCTCAATGCCAGCCCATGAAAGCAACTGGGAGGGAGGCTATACCCTGAAAATCCATCAGGGTCAGAGCTGCCCAAGACCATGGGAACCCGCCTCTTGCATAAGCGTGACCTGGATGTGAGACGTGGAGTCAAAGGAGATCACTTTGGAGCTTTAAGATTTGACTGCTCTGTTGGGTTTCAGACTTGCATGGGGCCTATAGCCCCTTTGTTTTGGCCAATTTCTCCCATATGGAATGGGTTTATTTACCCAATGCCTGTACCCCCATTTATCTAGGAAGTAACTAACTTGCTTTCGATTTTACAGGCTCTTAGACAGAAGGCACTTGCCTTGTCTCAGATTATCCTTTGGACTGTGGAGTTTTGAGTTAATGTTGAAATGGGTTAAGACTTTGGGGGATTGTTGGGAAGGCATAATTGGTTTTGAAACATGAGGACATGAAATTTGGGAGGGGCCAGGTGTGGAACGATATGGTTTGGCTGTGCCCCACCCAAATCTCATCGTGAATTGTAGCTACCATAATTCCCACATATTGTGGGAGGGACCCAGTGAGAGGTAATTGAACCATGGCAGTGGGGCTTTCCTGTGCTGTTCTCATGATTGTGAATAAATCTCATGAGATCTGATTATTTTATAAAGGGGAGTTCCCCTACACAAGCTCTCTCTTGCCTGCCACCATGTAAGATGTCCCTTTGCTCTTCTTTCATCTTCCACCATTATTGTGAGGCCTCCCAGCCATGTGGAACTGTGAATCCATTAAATCTGTTTCCTTTATAAATTACCCAGTCTTGGGAATGTCTTAATAGCAGCATGAGAACAGACTAATACAACCCTTAAGCTGAAGATAAGAATGATGAATAAATATTAAAGTCTAGTTAGTTGAGTTGTTTATCACAGTTGTATGGATCAGCAATTATGAAACTGCTTTCAGTATATTCTAGGATTAAACAGGTAAATATATTGAGGATAACAAGGCCAGCTTTCTCACCGTCAAAGAACAGTATGTTGAATTAAAACTGGAAATATCAGTATAAATTCATGACTTATATCGATATATATTTATCTATTTTATAGATGGTTGAGTTTTCTTTTTTTTTTTTTCTTGAGATGGGGTTTCACTCTTGTTGCCCAGTCTGGAGTGCAATGGCTCAATCTTGGCTCACCGCAACCTCCACCTCCTGGGTTCAAGTGATTCTCCGGCTTCAGCCTCCCAAGTAGCTGGGATTACAGGCATGGGCCACCATGCCCAGCTAATTTTGTATTTTTAGTAGAGATGGAGTTTCTCCATGTTGGCCAGGCTGGTCTTGAACTCCCGACCTCAAATGATCCGCCTGCCTCGGCCTCCCAAAGTGCTGGGATTACAGGCATGAGCCACCACGCCTGGCCGATGCTTGGGTTTTCTAACTAAAGCAAAGGACCAATAGATATTATTTTACGTCTATATCTATATATCAACAGTTATATAGGCATGTTGTATCTACATCCACATGGATATAGATGTATGTATAGATGTGTATATACATATGTCTATTTCTTACGTCCCTGAGAAGGCCTCATAGCAATTACAGTTCAGTAGCAATGAGCACATATAGTACACAGATTTTTTTGTTTCTAAATACCACACTATTCTCCACTGAAAGAAAGCAGGGTCACTTGAAAATACAGCTTATTTCACGGCTAGGAGAGGAAAAGTTCAAGATCAGCCCGGAATATCATCTTGTGAAATAAATAAATTCTCAAAGAATAGAGACCCAGGAAGATGTTTGAAGGGGCCTCCACTGACAAACTTGGGATAATTCAAGCATCCTAATAAATAATATTTACAGATTACCTACGAAAGAAAATGGAAACCCATAAGTTCATACTGACTTAAATGAGTCAATGAATGAAAGAATAAATGAGGGATGAGGAAAAGCTTCTCCCTATGTAGAATGCCATGAAATAAATATAGAAAGAATAAAAGAGTTTCAAAATCACTTTACAAAATTTTTGCGATGATTGATTCATGAAGAATCATCAACAGATGCTAAAACTAGTGGACAAAAGTTTGACATGCAACAAGCTATCTCCATAGTCTCAAAATATCTTCTCACAAAATACTTATTAATGACAAAAGCAAATGGCAAATTTAACAAGGAGAATCTGGCAGATACCTCTGGTGCTTCATAATCTAATTTAACATTACCAGTAGTGAGACAAACTGACACCATGTTTCCACTGATGTGATGCACTAAGAGGGATGCCACATGACATCTGTGACACTCCTGAAAAAATATTTCACCTCACTCACATCATAAGCAAACATCACAGATACCTGAGTCAGGCTTTCCTCTGATATTCTCATATTACTCTGTGCATATTTCTAGTGTTGTATTTATTATATGTACAACAAACCTGCATTAATTGGGTCTGCTTCCTCTTAGACTGTGGTTGTTAGGGTCAGGGAGAGAATACTATTTATCTTTGTACACCTCTAAATATACTGCCTTCCTATGCATAACTCTATAATCACATTTATTATACTGTATTTAAAATACTTATTTTCATGGCTTTCTACCTTGCTTCGGTTAGAAAACCCTATACTGGCTTCAACAGTAAAGGCATTTGATTACCTCATAAAAAGTAAGTCTGGACACAGGCGATTGCAAAGTTGGATCATCATGGCAATGATGTCATGGCACTGGTGAGCATCTCTATGACAGGCCTTTCTCTCAATTTCAAGAAGGCTGCCAGAGCTCCAAACATCATGGTCTCATACAACAGGGCCCCAACAAGTAAGGAAGTAGGTAGTTGGTTCCTATCTTTTATCAGAAGGGGAGTCCTTCCCAAAATCCCCAGTAGACTTTCCCTTAGGTTTCATTTACATGCTCACTCCTAGACAAATTACATGGCATCCCTTCTGGCTGGACACATTATTGTCCAAACAAAATTGAGGTTCTATTAACAAGAAAGGAGGGGGCATCTACTGAGAGGGCAGCCTTTGTGCCTGCTGTACTCCGCTACTAGGTTGTAACTTCTTTGATGGCAGGAACTGATTCTTACTCATTTTCCTTTTGTACCTCCAGAGTATAGCATAACACTGACAATAGGTGCTCAATTAGTGTTTGTTGAATGAATGAAAATGACTAAACATGGCATGGTATTTAAAAAATAAGCACGGGGAACTAACAAAGTTACAACATTGTACAGATCTTACAACCTTGAATCCTGACTATGCATTTTCAATTCCCTTCACTCAAGGTAACTAGAAGAGAAGTTGAAGTCATAAAGAGTTTTCATGTTTGGGGTGGTTAATCTGGCATGAGTAAGATGAAAAGTGAGATATTTATAGGCAGAGGGGCTGGTGTATCTGTTGGGATGCTATGTACTTTAAAATGGAAATGGTTGCAATTGCACATAACAAGGAATGCAGGGGAAGGGCAGGCTTGTGTGCCGCACAGGAGGAAGGGATACAAGAGAGTCTGCTATCACATCAGATGCCGCACATCCAGACGAGGCAAAGGACCTGACGCCGACTTTTTAGAAGCAAGGAAATCATTCCCTAGAGGCAGATAGTAAATGTCCTCTCACATCTCTTTGGGCAGAACTGGGTCATCTGCCCATTCTTAGGTCAGTCACTGGAAAGGGGGGTGGGATTCGTGTGACTGGTATAGACTCAGGGTGGGATGGGTTCTGGGGAGATAATCTTATGGCTACGAGTCCATTTTAGGAGTTAATGCCATACTATAGGTCAAGCAGTTTCAAAGCCTGAACTTGTTTTATTTACTGTGGTAAAAATGGTTATAAAAGTAGGAAGTAAGATAAATTTTGCAGAGAGAAGAGTCATTAATTGAATATGGAGGAGGGAGAAATAAGTAAGACAGAGGAATCAAAGAAGATTTTGAGGTTGGGTTTCTCTTCAAAATTGATCTATAGCAACATCAGAAGGACGGCAGAGCCACTTACTGACTATTTCCAGAAACTTGGAAACTATTCCCAGACTTAAAGGTCAGTTGTGGTTAACAATGAACAAACAAACAAAACCCAAAGTAGCCAGCAGAATGCAGGACTCAAAGCATTTTATTATGTGGTAAAATCAGGGTAAGGTCAGCTAAGAACAACAAATGCAATAAATTCTTCATGTGGCTTCATCTCCCAGAAGTTTGAAAAAATATAATAACTGTTCTCCTTATCAAAAGCCCTTAATTTTGACCCATCGGGACAAACTAGTTAGTTAAGAAAATAGCAACTGAAAGACAGTGGCAGCTTAAGCTTTTGGGAAAATGGAGGAATATCAATAGCTCAGTTAGACATGAGCTTGCAATATTCAGAGGTAGATTTTCAAAGTTCAAAAGAAAAATAGAAAGTTGGGAGACTCCAGTGAAGACATTCTGACAACAGCTCTGATGGTCCAAACCTGGAAGGGGTGGTCGTAAGAGTCAGGTGGCTGCCCAAGGTGCTCTCTGGATATCCATCAAAAGAGGGAAGGAGTCGTCACACAGTGGCCAAAACCTATAAAACTGGAGGTACATTCTGGCAATGATTCTTAGTAGCCGTGTGGCCTTAGACAAGTTGAATAACTGCTCTGTGCCTTCATTTCCTCATCCTTAAACTGTGTGTGAGAAGGTCTTCCTCCACTGGGTTGTTGTAGAACGAAAAAGATAATGTAAGCAGAGCACGTTAGCATCGCGCCTGGTGCAAAGTAAGCACTCTATGTATACATAGTATTTGTTGCTGCTGTAGAAACAACAGTAAGTATTTCACTTGTAAAAATATTTTTTAATAAAGGGAGGGAAATTAGGGGAAAAACCAGAAACATTTCCCATAATTCCATTTTCCATATAAATCTCCTTGGCATGTTTAGAGAATTCAATCAATAGAGAAAAACACCAAAGGAAAATCTGAAATCTCCTGCCTCCATGAAACCTGCCCCCCTCCTCTTCCCAAATGTAACCACTACTAAAAGTTTCTTATAATTGCTTACAGAATAACATTCCAAAGTTTTATTTTTAATTAAGTGCTAAATAAGATTCAAAAAAAGTTACTGGTAAGTCAAACAGGGTGTGTGGTGCAGTATAAATTGATGACAGAATCAAAAGAGAAACATGTTTAATTCTCCTCTCTTTCTCTCCATTTCTTTCTGCCTCCCTTTTTTCTTCCTTCCCTTTCTCCCCATCTGTTTTTCTTTTTCCCCCTGTCAAGTAGAAGACTGAGGTTCCCTGGCCTGAGAGAAGTGAAGATCCAGCCATGAGAGGAGCTAGCTAGTGAATCTGGCCCATCTCAATGATATTAAGCTTGAGGGCCATTGTGAATTTCATCTCTGGGAACTGAGAGGACCCTGGATGAAGCAACTCATTGTGTTTAAGGAACTTTGGTGATGGCTGAAAACTGGATCCCAATTTTCACAAAGTGGATCAGTGTGGATGCCCCAGATAATAGTCACTGCAGTATGGAATTTGAGCAACCTTCTAAAATGGGTTACTAAAGAAGATGCTAGTGCCTGGAAAGGGAGATTTTGAGAGCCAAGTTGGATTGGACCATCCTCACTCTGTTTCCTCACAGGTTTAATTGACTTGACCATGAATCAATAAGGAATGCTGTAGACATAGTGGGCCTGGATTTCATGAGGCAGTTGAAAAAGTTTCCCATGAGATCCTCATGGGAACTAAATAATATGGCCTGAGGGATAAAGAGATTTATCTGGCTTTCTAGTTAGCTGAACTGCCAGGGGTAAGGGGTGCTGGGAAATGGTCCATGTGTCAACCTGCCCAAGATCTGGAAAGTGGTGTCCAGAAAACATCATCTGCCTCATCTCATTCAACAAGAACATGGCTGGCAGGAGATTTTAACCTTATTTGACATACCTTTTTTTTTTTTTTAATGTAAGTGTGTTTTAATGTTAATATGTAAATGAAAATTAACTGTTAAGAAATTTAATATCCTTTTGATCTCTCCCCATTCTTGCCAAGATAAACTCCAATCATGTAAGGTTCCTATGCTTGATTGATTGCAAAATGGCTACAATTATTCATCCCTTCCTGTATAGAGAGGCTTTGCAATAAGACTTTGCAGCACCCGCCATCAAGAGGTAGTCTATGTCCTTGTCTTTTGAATCTGAAGTGCTCTTGTGACTTGCCGTGGTCAATAAAATGTGGCAGAAGTTATGATACGCCAGTTCCAAGCCTAGGTCTCAAGTGGCCTGTGTGTTGCCACTCTTCCTGGCAGCACTGTATGAACTAGCTCAGGCTAGCCTGCTACACAGCGAGAAACACATTGCCTTCTCACCCAGCCAACAGCCAGCCAACTGCCAGCATTGTGAGTGAGGCCACCCAAGACCAGCCAGCCCCCAATCTGCCACTCGATCCCTGACACATGAGTGAGCCCAGTGGTGATCACACAGGCCCCAGCCAGTTCACCAGAGCTTTGCAGCTGACTGGTTGATTCGTGAATAATAAAGGTTTATTGTCTGAAGTCACTAGGTTTTGAAGGTGTGTTGTTAGGCAGCAAAAAGGCAATCATTACAGCCCACACATATCTGTCCTACTTCAGCTCTTGTCTTGCTACTCTGGCCCTCATATTCCATGCTCCAGCCATGCTGTGAACAAACTATGTCAACTCCTCCACAGCTTTGCAAACACAAACCTCTGCCTGTCTATCCTCCCTCCTCCCATACCCATCCTTCTTCATCTGGCTAATTCCTACTCATCTTCTGAGACTCATCTCAGGCACCACTTTTGGTAGTCTAGGCAGCATTCTCTAAGCTCCCTTCCCCAGACCTCTTCCCACCCTTGTTGAGTGCCTCTTCTCCTGCACACTGCTGATGGTCCTAATCTATGCCTTTGTCATGCACTTATCCTAGCTTAAAATCATCTGTTTACTCAGCTTCCTATTTTCATTTCACTACGAATTCTTTGAAGGTAGCAATCGTGTCCTTTATCTGTTATTGCAACAACTAGTACAATTCCTCAAAAATGGTGCTCTGTAAATGTTTGTTAAATGATATGAATTAAATTTAAAAAAATTGAGTACATTTAGTTTTGAAAAGAGAAGTGTGTTAGTCCGTTTTCACGCTGCAGATAAAGACTTACCCGAGACTGAGTAATTTATAAAGAAAAAGAGGTTTAATGGACTCACAGTTCCACATGGCTAGGGAGGCAGAGGGCAAAAGGCACATCTTACATGGTGGCAAACAAGTGAGAATGGAAGAACCAAGCAAAAGGGGTTTCCCCTTATAAAACCATCAGATCTTGTGAGACTTATTCATTACCACGAGAATAGTATGGGGGAAACCGCCCCCGTGATTCAATTATCTCCCACCAGGTCCCTCCCACAACATGTGGGAATTATGGGAGCTACAATTCAAGATGCGATTTGGGTGGAGAAGCAGCCAAATCATATCAAGAAGATATAAAGGGGCTGATAGAGTTAATAAATATACCATTAGGCTTGAGAATAGCCAGAGGTTACCAATTAGATCTTCCTTGCTCCACAGGAACCAGCTGGTAAGTTTTAGTTCCTTTAGCCATTTATTTCCAGCAGGTAACATGTATTCCTCAAAACGGATGTCACCACTGACCAACACCCACTGTCTGTAAAGGAAGGCTGAATAAAACCATAAGCACCCCTATAAAGTCTTTCGTTTGGATGGGAACAAAGATCAGGCAGTATAAAGTCTCCAAGGCCCATCTTCCATCCACCACTGAGTTATTGATTCTATCATTTTAAAGAAATCAGAAAGAGGCAATCTTAAATATAATGAATTCAGGGACAGCATTTATTGATGACCTCAAGGAAAAGACTTCAAAGCAACATAATCATGTTCTTCAAATCACTTTTTTGACTCGTCATATGGGAGAAACTCACTCTTTATGGCTCTGAAAGGCAGAGTTTGGACCAATGAAGGTAAAATTCAGACAGATACATGAATGGATTTCCTAATAATTAGATGTGTTTTAAAAAATGGAGCAAGTAGGTCTTGAGAAACAGTGCTCTCTTTGTCCCTGGAGTTGTCCAAAGAAAGATTGTTCGATAACGCATCTGCAAAGCTGCAAGAAAGTTTCATGCCATGGGAACAAGTGGAGTTCCTTCTAGTTTGCTATTAATCAAAAGACGGCTGTATTTGGGGATTGCCACAAACCATTTCCCACAAGCTGCCTGCTAGAAAACTACATCCCCTGGCCAGAGGTGACCAACTGGGACTGGGGGTGGACATTTGACATCATCCTGAACTTCAATGTAGGAAGCTTCTCTGCAGAGAAATACAGTAATAAATGCTGACTGAGCAACTACTGTGTGCCAGGCACTGTGCTAGGCATGGGCAAGCCTGAAGGAAACAAATCAAACAAAATCCTTGCATTCATGAAACTCACATCTAGTAAAACCCAGGAAATAAAAATGAAAGGCAGGCAGAAAACAAAAGAGCATGGCCCCTGAATGCTGCCTTTGGGTTCTGTGAGAAACTCTAATGATTTTCCAATAAATTTCCTGCTTTGCTCACATCTACTGGAGCTGGTTTCTGTTGTTTGCAACCCCAGTGATCTTAACTGAGACCCCATACTAAGTACATTGACTCAGTATCCATTCTCTTCACAAACACTTTGGGGCAGGAAAAGAAAGGGATCTTTTTAAGATCAACAGGTCAGAAACTAGTGAAAAAGAAAAAAGATTTTTTTCTCACCATCATTCCATATATCAGTTCTTTAATTTAGGGTCTTGGGGTTTTTAGTTGCCATAATAAGGAAGACCAAGGGAAGCTGTTTCCCCAGATACTCAGGATGGCAGAGCAAAGGTTATATGATAGGCAGAGTTTTATGTTCTCTACCGCATCCAGGTATTATTATTATTTTATATTTCTACTTAACTGCATGATAAGCAAGGAAGTACATTCTCCACCCAGGCTTATAATAATAAATAAAATCATTCCAAAACAAGAAAAGAAAAAAATGCTTTTCCCCCCAAGAGCTTAGCGGGGAGAGGCAAATGAAACAATACAAGACAGAGAAGTGGCCTGAGATGAGTCCAGGGAGTTTTAAATAGACCGTGTCAGAGCATGGTCAGGTTTCCAGGGGCTTTTTGAGAAAGCAGAGAGAGCTATTTGGATGGCGACCAGGCTGGCGTGCTCAGCAGAGGGGTACAGGTCCTAGGACAGTGTGTACCCTATTCTCCAAGGAGCCTCTGTTCCTTAGACTTTTAGTTTTGGAATCTTCAACTTATTAAGTAACATGGTAAGAGAGAGATTAAAAAAAAACTCACCTTGCCATTTTGCCAAATCTGCTTTTATTGTAATGACTCCTGCAGTAAGATGCAGATCTTCTTTCAATTTTCTACTTGCTGATTAATTTCCTGTTGACTCTGAACATCACTGAAAACCTTTTGGATGAAGCAGAAATAGCCTTAATACAAGTGATTCTTGGTTATCGGGTTGAGTCATTTGGGGCCAGGCTTTGGGGGCTTCCTCTGAGCTGAGGGTGGGTGGATGGTTTTTGGCACTTGTTAATTTAATATGTGTCCATTTGTTAACATGTTCAACATAGTCATTCTTCTCCTGCTTCCCATGTCCCGGGAGGGTTGGCCTCATGTTCATCTCTGGAGGCCCAGTACTTGCCCACACTATGGAACCTCTCTGCCCTCATTCTCCTGCCCAGCTACCCTTCTTTGACTTTTTCCATCAGTGTTGACATTTTCCTCTCTTTCGCCTTGGTAAGGTTCCTAAGTTTAAGGCCTTCCACCAAGCTATCATTACCTCCTGGAAAGAAAACATTTTATGTTAGTCATGGACAGTTGAGTGTGAATTTAGGTCAGGTGACTGCTCCTGAGGGCACTTGAGTATCAACCCTTGCATCTGAAGGGTAGGGAGGTAATATGCCAGTTGTTCAAAGATTCCACCCTACTTCTGGTTCTGCAGCTAAATGGCTGGGTTTCCTGGATCAGATACTTTACTTCACGGAGCCTCAGTTTAAAAAAATATCTATTAACAACATAAGTTTAACTAGATTATTTCTAAAGCTCTTTCCTGCTTTTAAAGCTATGAACTTCTAGTCCCAATATTAGAGGGGGATATCTGAGGGTAGTTGGAGCCCCCTCGACCTCTGAACCAATCATGTTGTTCTCTGCCTCCATCATCCAGATGCCAAGAGATCCTAAGGTACCTTCTAACGACTGTGATCCAATGTCCCCGCTTTTCTCTTGGAGTTTTTGCTAGGATTTTATGCAAGAAAAAGCCCATTCTTTATTCTGGGTAATATTCATAGTACTGAAACGAGAAAAATTCCTTTGTCCCCCTTACAGGCTGTGCGATGGGGGTGTGGTTCACTTCTTTAGTGTTCCGCCGCTCAAACCTCTAGGGGAGCATACAGAAGGGCAGGCTGTGGGTCTCCGACCCCGTGGCAGTGTCTAAGGGAGAATGTGTATGGCTCCTGAAGCCCCAGTGGGCATGTGTTACAGGATGCTCTTTTAGTTTAGCCATCTGTAGGCAGCTTGTTTGTTCGCTCAACTAGACTCCCTTCCTTATCACGAGGACAGAGGGATTTCTGTATCCCGGGGTTTCTTGCCTTGGTGTACCAGAAGAATCAGATCACATCTAGGCTTGGAGAATGAGTGCAAGATTTTATAGAGTAGAAGTAGCCCGCAGCAAACGGGGGAGCCAGAAGGGAGCTGGTTTTCCCCCGGAGTGGGTTGCGATGGCCCCGGCTCTCCTCCAACTGCCCCGGCCACACTCCACCTCATTCCACCTGTGGATGGCCTGCGGGTGGATGGCCTGCGGGTGGATGGCCTGTCGGTGCCGCCAGCATGCTCCCCTAGACCTCCTCTCGTCCACCAGCCGCATGTGTCTTCCTCCACTGATGTGCTCCTCTCAATGTCTGGCCGCCTGTGTCTGCCTGCTAGGGTCCCGGGGTTTTTATAGGCACAGGATGGGGGGTGTCACAGGATGGGGGGTGTCGCGGGCCAGAGTGGTCCTGGAAAATGTAACATTTGAGCAGGAAGGCAGGAGTGCCTGTCCCCACCTAGGTCCGTGGGGGTGGAGCCCTAGCCAGAGACCACGCCCTCCTCTACCCAGCACTTCCCCTCCCCCGTTCCAGATCATTTAAAGGGACCACGCTCTTCCCTTCCCGGCACTCCCGTATCAGTATGAATATTATAACTAATATTAATGTTCCTATTACTAGCTTCCGCACACTCACTTAATACAATGTGACCAACAAATAAGTTTAAAACGAAGAAATGTGAAAACACACATTTCGTTGAAGCTTAAAGCCTGTAAACCAAAAAGTTTAGACAAGCCTCAACCAATTTAGGAAGTTAATTTTGCCAGGGTTAAGGACATGCCTATGACATAGCCTCAGGAGGCCCTGACGACATGTACCCAAGGTGGTTGGGGCACATCTGGGTTTTATACATTTTACAGAGACACGAGACATCAAAAAATATATATATAAGGTGTACATTGGTTTGGTCCGGAAAGGCAGGACACCTCGAAGTGGGAAGGGTCCAGGTCTTAGGTAGATAAAAGACAAATGGTTGCATTAAACAATAGGGCAAAGGAAGCAATCAGATATGCATTTGTCTCACGAAAGCAGGGGGATAACTTTGAGTTTAATTTCCTTGTGAGCAAAGTGTGAGGGAGGTGTGTAACTTAGTAGCTATCTGTTTTAGGAATAGAATGGGAAGCAGTTTTGCCCTAAGCAGTTCCCAGCTTGACTTTTCCCTTTGGCTTAGTGATTTTGGGGTCCCAAGATTTATTTTCCTTTCTCAAGCCTTTCTATAGAATTGCTGTCCCCCTCCTGTCTCCAGGTGTGTGTTCGTTGCATAGCACTCTGGGCAGTGGGTTCCAACCTTGGCTGTGCAGTAAATTTCCTGAGAAGCTTTTATTTCTTTTTGTTGTTGTTATTGTTTGTTTGCTTTTTTATTAGAGACAGGGTCTCACTCTCACTCAGGCTGGAGTGCAGTGGCGCACTCCTACCTCACTTCAGCCTCAAACTCCTGGGTTTAAGAGATCCTCCTACCTCAGCCTCCTGAGTAGCTAGGACTACAGTCCCACGCCACTACACCCAGCTAGTTTTTTTTGTTTTTTTAAAGATAGGGTCTTGCTATGTTGCCCAGGCTTGTCTCAAGTCAAACTCCTGGCCTCAAGCAGTCCTCCCACCTTGGCCTCCCAAAGTGCCGAGATAACAGGCATGAGCCACTGTGCCCAGCCCTGAGGAGCTTTTAAAAGTCCCACACACAGGCCACCTGCTGACCCAAAGACATCAGCCTCTTTTCCTGCAGTGGGAGCAGACAGTAGTATTCTGAAAAGTCCCCGTAATTCCCGTTTTCACCAGAATTGGAGGTCTATTTAGGGCATACACAGGACTTGAGGAGCATCTGAGCTGGAGCTATGTCATCTAACCCCTGCGTGGATGAAAGCATTACCTCGGATTTTTTCTTTTTCTTAAAACCTATGCAGATTAAGAAGAGTCATTTTTATTACTCTGTTTCACTGGGAAAATCATACTTCGTCTCTTTTCTCTCAATTTCTTCTTTTACCTTGAGTAACCCACATGTTGGCCTCCTGGGTGTCCCAGGTGCCTCAGACTTGAGGATCTTCCTGTTCTCTCATATGTTCAATTAACTTTCGTTAAGCCTTGTGTTCAGCCAACACATCTGAGGATTCCTCAGGGACTCATGTTTCCACTGACACCTCTTCCTGCTTCTCTGTGCTATCTCCTGCAAGCATCATCTGTCTTCCTCATTATTTTTCTCCGTTACCAGCACCATTCCTATTACTTCATTCCCTCAAAGCACCACTAACAAAAGACTGGGTGTGCAACAGACTTTCATGGATATTTTAGTGCTAATGAAGGATTATTACCACACAGAACAGCACAGGCATCAACTTAAAATTGAACGTCAGACATCACCAGCCTACCAGCCAGCGGCCGTGGAAAATTCCAGTCATGTAGAATTATTTTTTAGTTTTTGGGTCACATCCACTCCAGAGGCTTTTTCATCTCTTCTCTAGCTCTGAGGCTCGATTTGCCCAAATTCCTGTCACTTATTTTATGCGGGGATAGTCAGCTTTCCACATCCTCAGTGAAAGTAGCCTTTGGCTGACTGACCCATCCCTCTGCCCATTCACTCAGCTAACCCGAGGGCCAAAAGCACAAAGGGATGCACAGACGTTCTTCTTACATCATCCCTTTAACCTGGTCATCTTTCCACGCAGAGCCGCCCTCCCAGGTCATGGCTTCCAACTGTCTGCCCTCTTTGTTCTGTTGCGCTCATTGTAGTCTGAAATCAATTCCTTGATGTAACAATCAGTCCCCGAGTAAATAGCACCAGACCACCCACTATGTAATGTCTCTGCTAGGTGCTGGCGGGGGCAGCAGAACTGTAAACGTTAGAGCTGGGAGGGACTCAAGGACAATCTAGCGCCTCACTGGAGATGAATAGAGTTGAGACCAGCCTCATGTCAGGCAGAGGGTGGAGTGGGTCTTGGTGGGAGCTCAGGCTTCCTGCACTCAGAGTCAGAAGCACAGTGGTGTGACCCTGGGCAAGTTGCTTAACTTCTCTGTGTTATTATTAGCTCTGAGGCTAATAATAGAACCAGTGTATCAGGCTGATGGAATAAATGAACTGATGCAGGCAAAGTACTTGGAGAAGTGTCTAGTGCATAGCACATGCTCAATCAGATCATGACCCTGGCCATGGGCCCCACAGCCAGTTAGGAAAAACCAGATGGAGAACTCAAGCTCTTTGGCTTCTGGTTCCCTATGCCTCTTACTGTGCCAGCCCACAAAGGATAACACACAGGCGAGCCCACAAGGACTTGCCATCTAGCTGGGTAAACAAAACAAAGACACCTGAAACAATCAGGGGCCACCATTAAGAGATAGATAAAGTGCCAAAGCAGTGATTCTCAAGCATGATTGCACATTAGCATCACCTGGGGAATTTTTCAAAGTCCTGATGCCCAAGCTACACCCAGACCAATTAAATCAGAATCTCCAGAGGCAGAGCCCAAGCATCAATACATTGTAAATCACCCCAGGTAATTTTAATATGCAGTCAAGAAAGAAAATCACTGGCTCGAACAATCCTGACACCCTGATGGGCAATCTCAATTCAAAGAGGTAATTTTCTCCCAATTTTTTCCCAAACACTGCAAGTACTTGGAAAGCCTCAACTTGTCCACATTTTTTTTTTTTTTTTACTCCTCATCCAATCATTAATTTTTTAAAGCTCTCATTGATTAGGCCTTCACTATGTGCCAGGCTGGACACTTCTCATGCATTACTTCATTGACCCAACACAATAATCCTATTAACCTGTACTATAATTAACCCCACTTTACAGATGTGGAAACTAAGATCTGGAGAGATGCAGTCATTTGGCCAAGATGACACAGTTAATGTGCAGTAGATCTGGGACTCAAGCACAGGCCTTCTGACATAGAGCCCATGGAACCAGATGGGACCCATCTCAGAAGCTCTGCCCTGTGAAGCATCCTGGTGTCTGTCACCTGCCACCCACAAATTTGAGGGCAGAGATTTCTCTAACATCTCACCACCAGCACCACAGCCTCCACCTCCTCTAGCATGATGATTCAAACCCATGCTGGTCATTTTTATAAAATATAGATTTTGTTTTGCTTCAAACCCCCCCCCACTCTAAGAGATCAACTATCTCCTTTCTCTCCCTTTTCTCACTTAAAAATTGTTAGCACAGCATACAGCAAAGCGTTGTTCTCACCACCCCAGTCTTCCAGAGAACAGTTATTTTGCTCTCAAAAGTCTTCATCAAACAAATTTGCATTTTCTTTCCCTTTCTAAGGCCAAAGTCCTTATTATGGATGTATTAATTATCTACTGCTGTGTAGCAATATTACCAGAAGTTTACTAGCTTAAAACAGCACACAATTATTATCTCACAGTTTCTACGGGTCAGGGATCCTCTACCTAGGATCTCATAAGGCTGTAATCAAGGTGTTAGTTGGGGTGGCAGTCTTAACTGTAAAAGGACCCAGTTCTGAGCTCGTTCCGGTTGCTGGCAGCATTCAGTTCCTTGCGGTTATAGGACTGAGGGCTTCCGTTTCTTGTTGGCTATTGGTCAGAGACAGATTCTCAGCTCCTTGCCACACCATCCTCTCTGTGGGCAGCTCACAATGCTGCAGCTTTCTTCTTCAAAGAGCAGAGGAGGAGGTCTCCTCATGAGGTAGGAATTACAATTGTATAAATTGTGGTCACCTACATATAATTACTTTTGCTGTATTCTGTTGATTAGAAGTAAGCCACAGGGACCCCCACACTTGAGAGAAGGGATAAGGGCACGAATATCCCGGTGCGAAGATCATGAGGCCATCTTAGAGACCGTCCTCCACAATAGGTTATGGATGCCTTTCTGCCACTCCTTCTGAATGTTTGCTCTTTTTTTTCTACCTCCACTCTCCCCAGTTCTCAGTCTTCGCCCAGGTTGCCCCCGGGTATGGAGTGCAAAGGAAAGTGAAATTTATTTCATCCCCAACCGTTACTCTAAGGGTGGGGAAAGCCATTTGGGTGGAAACCCTTTATTGTCAGTGAAGGTAATACAATATGACAATGTAACCCAGAGCAAGTGAAGCCGAGTCCCTCCCAAAAGGTTTAGAGCAGTAAAAACAGGCTTCAAAACTATTAAACGGTTTCGGCACTAGTTTGCATGAAATAGAGCCAAATGTATGCAAATAGAAAGAAGATGAGTTTTTCATGCAAATCAAATGGGTTCATTTAGAAGGAAATTAATCCTGGTTATATGAGGTGACTTTAAATTTGGAGATTCAGAGAGAGAACTAGTCACAGGTCAGAGTAAAAGCCCCTTCATTCTTTCCCACTGGTCAAAGCTGCGTCCTATATGTATACCACCCCCTCTCCGAGCCAGTGGTCTCAGAGGCCAGAGTAATAGACGCGGGCCAAGGAGAAAGACCACTGGAGATGATAACTGAGGTTTCAAGACACTAGAAAGAACCAAATGGTGTAGGACTTGATTATTTTTCTATGCAGTGGTGGGCTTTATCTTAGCAAGAGAAGTAGAGGAAGAACGATGAGATAATACAGATGATCCTGGATTTATAGTGGGGTTACATCCCGATAAATCCATCGTTAAGTTGAAAATATCAAGAGTCAAAATGCATTTGATACACTTAACCTATTGAACATCATAGCTTAGTCTCATTTATGTTAAACGTGCTCAGAACACTTACATTAGTCTAGAGTTGGGCAAAATCTTCCGACACAAAGCCTATTTTATAATGAAGTGTCGAATATCTCATGTAACTTACTGAATACAGTACACAGCAGAGCATTGGTTGTTTACTCTTGTGATCTCGTGGCTGACTGGGAGCTGCAGTTCACTGGCACCACTCAGCATCGAAAGAGAGTATCCTATTGCTTTCTACTGACTATGTATCACTTTCACACCCTCTTAAGGTCCAAAGATTGTAAGTGAAATCATCGTAAGTCAGGGACTATCTATATATCAGAATTGGTTTCAGCTGTAAGAAACAGAAAATTCCTGAGTAAGAGTGACTTAAATAAGAAAGATTATGTCTCTCTCATGTTCAAGAGGTCTAGAGGCAGCCAGAGCAGGGCTGGTATATTCCATGGGGCGAAGAGTCTTCTGTAACTTTATGCCACACACGCTTTTCATTTCCAAGGTAGCTTCATGGTCCAAGTGGCTGCTGGAGCCCCAGTCATTACATCTGTCTCCCAGTCAGTAAGAAGGAAAAGGAGAGAAGAAAAACACCTACTCTTCCACTTAAGGATACACTGTGGAAGCTGCACACACACTTCGGCTAATATCCCACTGCCCAGAAGGGAGTCACAGAACCACACCTAGCTGCAAGAGAGGTTGGTAAGTGTTGTCTTTATTGGGGGCAGCTAAGCATCCGGATAATCATCAGGGACTTAAAAATGGGGGAAATGTCTACGGGTGGATGACAGTCTCCAGCTAAGGTATGGTGGACATAAAGATGCACCACCCAGCTTCCACCATAAAGATGCACCACCCAGCTTCCACGTGCAGGAAGGCCCCATTGTCCTTCACCTCCAGCCCTTCAGGTCAGTCTCAGCTGCAGAAAGATGCCTGGCCCAAGGGCTTGCTGTCCCGCAGGCAGCCCACACTTAATGGCTGATTGAGGTTTGCGCATGGGGGCCTGCCTTTCAGCCCAGCATGGAACAGGTCTGGCAGGCCATGTATGCTCCAGAGCGCCCCTTGCGGTTGGCTGAGGTTGCCATTGGTCACTTCGAAGTTCTACTTCTTCATCCCAATCCTACTCTGCTCCATCCTTTTCCCAGATGTTGACCCCAAGGG
Organism: Hylobates moloch; assembly: GCF_009828535.3. Classification (NCBI taxonomy): domain Eukaryota; kingdom Metazoa; phylum Chordata; class Mammalia; order Primates; family Hylobatidae; genus Hylobates; species Hylobates moloch. The sequence goes on from NW_026652292.1 coordinate 35,155,638, forward strand.
CACTGCCTGATAAACATCCTGTGCTCTTAACTCTGTCTCAGAGTCTGCTTTCCAGGGAACCCCACCTGCAATAACAGAGGGGATGAAGACTTAAGAGAAACAACTGTAGGATGTAAAGAGAGAAGAGTGAGGAAATAGGGAAGTTCATAAAAGACTCTGGAGTAGTCAGAGTTCTCCAGAGAAACAGACCTATTGGATGGGGATATACCGATGGGATGGAGATACATGTACATATAAAAAGAGAATTACTATAAGGAATTGGCTCACACAGTTATGCAGGCTGTTATAGTGTGGACTGGTGGGCTAGGGACACAGGAGGGCTGATGGTGCAGATGAGGTCCAAAGGCGGGTCTGCAGGAGGATTCTCCCTTGCTCGGGGAGGCTGGTCTTTTTGTTCTATTCAGGTCTTCAACTGGCTAAGACCCACCCTCGTTATGGAGGGCAATCTGCTATTAATGTTCATCAAATTAAATGTTAAATTCATCCAAAAATACTCTCCAAGTTGACACATAAAACTGACCATCACAGACACCTTTCCAATGCCCAGGAAGGTCTCTCTCTCCCATAAATCTCCCTTCCCTTCCCTGCCCCATACATATGCACGTGCACACACACACACACACACACCCCTAGGTGTAGAGGTTTGCACCTATGGCAGTAAAATAGAGTGAGCTGCCTGGTTTCAACACCCCTCCCATGCTCTGTAGTGCTATTAGAATTTACAGAATCCTTGGGAAAAGAGCCCTTTTAGGCATTGCAATATTAACTTCAAGAAAGGTGAGAGAGGCTGGGATCCAAACAAAATTTAAGAAGAAGAAGAGTATCTCCCTCTATTCAGTACAGGACATGGTACCAGCTGTTTAGTAGATTACTAGGCCATAAAGCATTTAGGCACAAACAATTACCAAGGCAGAAAATGTCATTCCTTCCCATTTTCCATGCCCCAGTGAGAGCAGAAGAGGTCACTAGTAAGGTTTCAGCAGGAAAGGGGCTGCCTGCTTACCCAAGCACATCCTCCCAGCTCAGGGAGGGTCTGGCCTGGCTCCTGTCAGGTTTCCTTGCCTAACTCCATCCCTTCTCCAACTATCCTTACCCGTATTTGACCTCCCAGAACTCCTTTTTGTTCTGCGTAGATCTAGGTTAGATGTAGGTTAGTGTTGTTTCTGTCAGATTACTGGCAACACTACTTCAGTGATGATGTCTACTCTTTAAGATGAACCTACAAGGGCCGAGGCTGGTTCTGCGGCCTATGTACCTTCGAAAAGGTTGAGACCTTTTCATATCATCAAAAGTACATTTTTACCATAAAAATGTAGGTGATATAGTAACTTCCCTGTCCAAAAAATATCTACTGTATATACTCTGTAAACAACAGTGGGAGATCTGGAAAAATCAATTACGTGCCCTGCATTTCCAGGATGTATCCAAAATACAGTAACAGAAACTTAGAAGGCTTGAAAGATGGTTTAGAGCTGAGCAGGCTTGCACTGATTAAAAAGCCCGGTCCCCCTGGGAAACTGAGACTCGAAGAAATAACGTGATATGTCCACGCCCAAACAGCTAGTTAGTTGTGGAGCTGGGTTTTGAGCATAGGCCTCGACTCCTGTGATAAAATGTAAATATTACTCAGGTTTTCTTGACTTCTTATTTCCATTCAGTGAAGGCATCATTTTTACAAAAACAATATCACATGCAAATGGGACTTTCCAGTGTTTGCTGATGGATTGGCAAACAGTACTTAGATTCTCACTGAAACCCAACTTTTCTTCTCACTGCATGCACAACGGGATCATCAGTTCCCTTGCCGGGCACCAAGTAGGGAAGAGAGTTCTGCTAATGTGTCCCAATTCCTTGGGATCAGCCCAAATTGCCCCAAGCTTTAGAGATTTGCAATACCAGACATTTGATTGGATTATTCAATAGTCATCTCCCCACCCCCAAACCCCTGTCAAAAGCGCAATAAGGCACATCAAAACAGCATCTTTGGAAAGAAGTTTTAGTATACCTTCTTGAGACAGAGCTAAGCTTTTGGTGTTGCATACCAACAGTGGCTCTCATAGTCTCTCCCTCCAGGAAAATTAATAATACATGAGGATTTTCAGGAATTGCTAGAAGTGTGATACCCACTCTCTCCAGATTTCCTGGAAGAATACTGATTTCTGTCTGACAAATAAGTTCATTAAGCATGTAATGAAAATTTAATTTGATTTTCAGACCTTTGCGAATGTATCCTATTCATCAACCCATTCGTGAGAAAAAAGAAACCTTTGACGGACCTTGTGTCCTGATGGTTTGTTTGGAAATGCAGGGGGTGCAACCCAATGTAAAGAATGGGCTGAAGACAAGAAAGCTGCCTGAGCACCTCCATGCTGGCCTGGTCTCAGCTTCTCCCACCTCCACCCAGCCCCCACCTCCTGGACCGCAGGCAGGGCAAACATCTATGTTCCACTCAACACACATGCATGGGGAGCATTCTTTCTTCCCACAAGGCAAATTTCATTTTTGCAGAAAATGTGTCTGACTCACTTTCTCCTCTGAGGGTTACGAGATGTCCTGCTATAGGTCACAAGTTCAGCTGAGTCATGAATGCTGAATTGCCAGCTGTGCTCATCCAATCATATTTAACATTCAGAAGTGCCATGAAACCCCAAACTCACAAAAACAACTTAACTGCAGGGCCCAGACCAAATCAGTAGCAGAGGGGGGTTTCAATGCTGTTCTCTCAGCCATTTTCCCCTGAACCCCAATCTTTACCCCCCAACCCTCTGGCCATCGTCTCCTATCATCCTTCCCTCCTCTCCATCTTCTCTCTGTCTCTCCCGTCCCTGTGTTTCCAGTCTGGTTAAATCTGAGTTTCGGCCGGGCGTGGTGGCTCACACCTGTAATCCCGGCACTTTGGGATGCCGAGGCAGGTGGATCACGAGGTCAGGAGTTCAAGACCAGCATTGCCAACATGGTGACACCCCATTTCTAATAAAAATACAAAAATTAGCCGGGCATGGTGGCGGGAGCCTGTAATCCCAGCTACTCGGGAGGCTGATGCAGGAGAATCGCCTGAACCCAGGAGGCGGAGGTTGTAATGAGTGGAGATCATGCCACTGCACTCCAGCTTGGGCGATAGTATGAGGCTCCATGTCAAAAAAAAAAAAAAAAAAAAAATCTGAGTTTCAATGTGCAGCGTGATTTATTCTCTTCCTCGTGATTTCTGTCAATTCCTGGCTGCAGGAACAAGGATCTTGCCAACAATCCTGAGCCAAAGCGTTCTGAGCTCCCCACCCTTTCTTCCTGTCACCTTCCGATTCATTTCCTGTAAGCTGTGACCCTTTCTTGGGAACATTAATTAGCCATGATGCTTTTTTATCAGAATTCTAGGAAAATGATACCGGCATGACTCACACTTCTGCTGTTTAAACAGTATTTACTATATTTGAGTGCAGCAGATGAGCTTTTTGCAGGGTGCTTACTATATAGATTTATGACCTTCTATAACCATTCTGGGAAAGAAAGAAAAAAGCACGCATCAGCACCACTTAATGAGGCTTTACCATATCATTCAAACTTTTAGAGTGAAAACATATGGGATGCAATATCTGTAGATGATCTCATAAAAGCCTTTATTTAGGAATACAACACATTTCTTTCGTGATGCTAGTTTTAAGAATGAAGTTAACACCACCCCCAGAGATTATATTCTACCACTCCTTGCTTGATAAGAGGGCGATTTTTACAATCTGCAATGTAGCTATTTAAAGGATTTTACAATCTATGCAATCATGAGCTGTATCAAATAAACTATGTAAATTTATGTGGACCAGGGTCTAAATTAATTCAGGCCAAAATAAATCAAACCTTAGCTAGACCATGATTTAATTAAAAATTGAAAATATGACTCATGGCACTTAAGTATACTGATGTTTACTGCCAAAAGAAGCATTGTTCCTGTGACAGAGATAAATGCAGGAAGGGCTGATAGATTCCTCAAGGTTGAAACAGAGATATTGAGATGGACATGGCATCATACACATTCCTACAGTTGCTCAAATAAATATCTTTTGGATGAGTATCAGAAGTGAACTCAAAATATAGTCATGAAAATCCATAGATATATATGTTTTTATTCCCAGCTTCTTCTCTCTCTAATTTTGGAGTTTTTGTGTTTTTCTTCTTGTGACCATATATATGTCACATATAGTCATATATACATTAATATATAATCTCTATATATGAATATGTCTTTTGTCAATTTTTAAAAGCTCTTCTCCTTCCCGTTTTGACTTTTATACATTACTTATGTATTTTCTCCCTTGTATCTATTTTCGGAATCTGTCCTCTGACTTGCAATGTTAAGGGCGTTCCCACTAGTGTGTCCTGTGCTGTGCAGGTTTGCATGTTTATGAAGCTTCCTTCTTGGAATATATGGACGATCTTTCACCTGGTTGAGGCTCCTCCTCCTCTTGTGTCCTCAACAAGGACCCGCGGCCACTGTCAGGGCTGCCCTCAGCATGACGCGGATTTCAGGGAAGGCTGGGTGGGGTAGGAATGTGTTTGAACTCCAACCAGGACCCATGGGAGGACTACTATGTGGGTGTTTAGGCAGCTATCAGGACAGTATTTGAAATCCAGATTCTCCGGGGCATGCGGCCTTGGCCATCACGGATCTGGGTAGGACTCCCAGGCTGCAGACACTGCAGGCAGAAGGAAGCCGTGGTCCCTCCCGGAGGCGCGAAGGCAGTGAAGTCACCTCCACTCCCGTGCTCTGCTCTTGCTCCCTGCAGCCCTCGCCGCCCCGCCCGGTCCACGACCAGCTGCTTCCTGGGGCTCTCTCCGAGCGGTGCCACTTTGCAATGGATTCATCCCCCAACATTTCCAAGTAAAGCTTTCCTGTCATGTTTGTGTTCGGGGAGTCTCTAATGCTTTAAGGCAAAGAAGTCAGTAATTTGGAGCTTCAGGCCTCTAGCAGGGTGGGAAAGGGGATTCTCTTGCTAAGCCAGTAGGCGCCTGCGTGTCCTCCAAACCCCATAGGGCTTGTGGGACCTGTGCCACCCCTCCTACAACAGGGCCTCCTGTTCCTCCACAACAAGCTGGCTCTGTGACCTGCAGGATGGAGAAAGGTTGTCCTGGCCCCTGCCGAGACTGGGAAACATCAAGGCTCTCAGGAAGAACAGGGATTGGGATTTCCCCACACATTAACCTTGTGCAGGGGATTGGGAGGGATTTGGTGCAAACCTTTGAATTATTGTCCCTTTCTTTCACTCTTCAATATGAGCATGAGCCTTCCTCCCCAAATATATGAACAATTTTTAGGAGACGTAGAGAGAGAGAAACGCAATATTTAGGATCAAGTTTAAGATCCCCCAGAATTTCCCTCAAGAACTGCTAAAGCACATGGCCAAGAATCCCCTCACTACCAGCTGTGATCAATCAGGAAAGGGGAGGGGGCAGCTCCTAACACGACAGAGGCGAGTCTTGGCAAACGGATCTCATCTCCTGTGGGCTGGTCTGATCCTAAACTCCAAGGGAACCGCAGAAGCCTTTGTTCCTGCCTCACAGAAGGCGGCCGCCAGGGAAGCCGAGGAAGACCCATGCATTAGCCTATGGCGCCACCTAGCAAAACCAGGGGGTACTTAAGAAAGATGGAGCTGGGAGGCTGTGGGGTTTGTTTTGGATTGGTTTTTTTCCACAGCCAGAAAAGGGGGTTTCCATTTCATTCACAGAGTTCTGGGAAGTGGAATTTGTATAAAACATTTTTTTGGTCATGATGGAAAACATTTATTTGACTCTAATGAGAGAATCTGACCCAAAGGCAATAGTAATCAAAACCTCCGAGGACAAGTGCTTGATTCTCTAAACTTTTTTTTTTTTTTTCTAGTAACAGCTGTGACTATGCAGTTTTTGCTTCAAACAGAACTTGATTCTATCTTAAGTTAAAGAGTTACTTCTGGGCGATGTCTTCATGTCCAGAAGGGAAGAGGGGCTCACCAAGGACATGATGCTACAGACAAACAGGTACGGTTGTGTCAAGGGACATTCTGACAATTTTATGATGTCACTTTGCCCCTTTGGGTTCTGCAAAGTGAACTGTGGCTTCCCTGCTCCCACACATCAGCCCCATGAGGAGATACTTGGCGTACGTGCTGAAAATGTAGCACACCCGGCCGGGCACGGTGCCTCACGCCTGTAATCCCAGCACTTTAGGAGGCCGAGGTGGGCGGATCACCTGAGGTCAGGAGTTCGAGACCAACCTGGCCAACATAGTGAAACCCCATCTCTACGAAAAAAAATATAAAAATTAGCCGCGCATGGTGGCGGGCGCCTGTAATCCCAGCTACTCAGGAGGCTGAGGCAGGAGAATCGCTTGAACCCGGGAGGCGGAGGTTGCAGTGAGCCGAGATCGTGCCACTGCAGAGTGGGCTACAGAGTGAGACTTGGTCTAAAAACAAAAAAGAAAGAAAAAAAAAAAGAAAAGAAAATTCAGCACACCCAAAACATCCTTGGAGACCACATCCAGATGGGAGCAGCCCTTCCCATCTGAAACATACAAATCTTTGTGGAAACAGAGACTCAAGAATGCCTCTAGGTTCCAGGTGAAAAGTGTTTTGATAACTGCACTGAGAAGAGACAGTCTTTGCCTTTGAAAGGGTTAGGAGAATACAATGGTTGTCAATATGGGCTCTGGAGCCAAATGCCTGGGGTCGAGCTCGCTTCCCTATTACTTAAACTTCAGTAACCTTAGTTCTCTATAAAATGAGGCCAGTTCATAGGGTTTTTGTGACGTTTAAATGACATAAACCATATAAAGTGCTTATAATAAGACCTGGCACATGCAGGCACTTAATTTAAATGTTAACTAGTATTTAATCTTACTAGAATTTAAAGGAACAAACCCGAGTTTTCTCGCATCCTAATAAACCAGTCATGTTTTTTGATCCTATCTGAAGCGATCTTCGTTAATTAGCATAGCATATTGTGCCTGGATAGCAACCCCCAATGGCAATTTCTTTTTGATACCCCCACATTGGCAGCAAAAATAGGAGCAGGTATCCAGCTTTTAAAAATTCTTTTAGGAGGTGCAGCACACCAACATGGCACATGTATACATGTGTAACAAACCTGCACATTGTGCACATGTACCCTAGAGCTTAAAGTATAATAATAATAAAAAAATTCTTTTAGGAGAAAAACATTCAAAAAAGTTTGAAGACCACTGCTCTATCTCAAATGCATGCTCAATGCAGTTGACCGATTGATAATCAAGGTTATTTTTGTTCACTTGCTTTTTCATGTATTACATTTTAAATTTCTTAAGTGCAAGGATCCTGCCTGGCTACCCTATGCCTGCAAGCAGCTAGAAACTGTTATGAAATTTTAGGTTAAACACCTAGACTATTTGAAAAGTGGTACCTTTTCTTAATCATATTAATATGACCAAGAGTCACCTATTATTAGTCAATTGAATGGACACTATAGGCAAATAAAAACAAGAATTAATTTTTGGAGCCATCTTTGAAGGGCTAGCCACTGTGTATCGTCATTGACTCTGGCCTATTATTCTGTTCAACCAATGCCTCACAAGAATCAAGTTAGAACACAACATTATGAACAGCCCATTTCTTAGGACATGGCAAACTGATGCCTTTTCCCGCAATGTGAGTGCCTAAAGAATTTACCAGAAAGCCTTTGACAGTGATTAATGTCAGTGAAATAGCACTTTATTGTTAGAAGACATGGGATACATATCAACATACAAAACTTAAAGCGGAAGCCAAAGTGCAATGCTTCCTTGAGCTTCATTGACCAAGATAAATGAGGTCGTGCTCAGGCACTGGTGGTGGGAAAAATGGCTTGACAAATCTCCTATGTCTGGTATCTCCAGGCCTCACGTGGCTTTTTATTTACACCTAATTAAACTGCAAAAAAAAGGAATATTAATTTGATCTGAGAGCAGTCTACGTTCTTCCTATTTTTTATGTTCATCCTGCGCCCGTATTTGTATAATCACACATTCTCATCTGAATTGGATCAAGAGTCTTTGTTCTGAAAAATTATTACAAATTCTTTATGGATAAGAAGACATGGATAGACATACTAAAGACAAAAGACTTTTTTGACTGCTGTATTCTATAGCATTTGCTTTCAGGTCTGGTTGTGATGTTTTGTACTAAGCACACCAGAAATACAAACTTCACTGGAATTGCAACAGCAATTCATTGTACTCATGTAATACTAATAGCAATTCCTGAGATCTTCTGATTTTGGGAACAACCCTTTGTAGGTGAAAACTCTGTTCATGGCAATTTGAGCATAAACTCTCTTTCCATATTGTTGTTAAATTTTGATGTACTGGAGCTGGGAAAGGAGCACCAACTTCATGCAACTCCATGCCGAACCAGCCCCCTGCCTCTGATATGCCGCAATGATCTGATGAATTATAATGCTCTACATATGAGCTATTTGGCTGCACAGTGTTATCAGGTATATAAGCACATACACTTGAAGGCACATGACTTTATGTATTTAATGTAATCCTAATAGAAATTTCCATGAGCTTCTCAGGAACCCTGGCAACTAATCCCAAAATGAACATGAAAGAGCCAAGGGCCAAGAAAATACATGACACTCGAAAAGAAGAGCCTACCGGAGATCTTGTCCTCCAGACTATCGCAATTGTTCCAGGGCCATCACAATTAAGATAGTGTGGTATCGGGATAAACCATACAGATGGACCAGGGCAACAGAATATAGAATCCAGAAACATAACACGCATGCATCGAAATTTTTTTTTTCCTAGAGCTGGCATTGCAGACACTTGGAGGAAATATTAGTTATTTCAATATGTGGTTATGGGGAAAACATATTACTCATGTGTTAAAAAAATAAAATTGGACGTCTTATATCACACAAAAAGCCAAATTCTGGTGTATTAAAGACTTAAATTTGAAAAGCAAAATTACAAAACTTATCAAAAATTAATACACATTGATAATTTTATAGCTTCCTAATTTATAAAGACTTTCTAAATATGTATATTATAAATGGAATGATTCTTAAAATGCGATCAACCACATTAAAATTAAGAATTTATGTTCCTTAAAATGCACTGCAATGACCAACCTGGGAAACGGTAGGGTGCTGTCTCTACAAAAAAATTAAAAATTAGCTGGGCATGGTAGTACACACCTGTAGTCCCAGCTGCTTGGGAGGCTGAGGTGTGAGGATCGCTTGAGCCTGGTAGGTCGAGGCTGCAGTGAGCCATAATCGTGCTACTGCACTCCAGCCTGGGCAAGAGTGAGAGCCTATCTCAAAAAATAAAAAATAAAAATAAAAGACACTGTAATGAAAGTAAAAAAATAAGTGTCAGAAACTGGTAGAAGGTACTTATAACATAGAGAATTAAGCTCCAGAACTCTATAAACCTGTAAGAAAAAAACGAACAATCCAACTGATGAATGAGCAGAAATGTTACATGTGTGTTTCACAGAAGAGAAAGAAATGGCAACAAATACATGGAAAATGCTCAATCTTACTAGAAATTGGGGAAAAAATTAGGACAGCAATGATCAGATGCCATTTTACACTTACCACACACACAAGAAGTAAGAATCCTGACAATACCCGATGTGACTGAGAATGTGCAGCAGTAGTTACACCACTTTGGAAAATAAGTTGGCATCATTTAGTAAATACAAAAAGTAGCCGAAGTTTCTGACCCAGAAATTTCACCCCTAGGTATATTCCCTAGAGGAATTCTTGCACTGTTTACTAGGAGGCATGTAAAAGAATGTTTATATGAGCACTGTTTGTAATTGGAGAAAAAAAAAATGAAAACAGACCAAATGTTGATTAACAATGGAATAAACTGTGGTGTATTCACAATGAATACATCAATGAATAAATCAAAAATCTACAGATGGCTGAGTGTAGTGGCCCATTCCTGTAATTCCAGCACTTTGGGAGGCCAAGGCGGACAGATCGCCTGAGGTCAGGAGTTCAAGACCAGCCTGACCAACATGGTGAAACCCCCTCTCTACTAAAAATGCAAAAATTAGCCAGGCATGCTGGTGGGCACCTGTAATCCCAGCTACTTGGGAGGCTGAGGCAGGGAGAATTGCTTGAACTTGGGAGGCAGAGGTTGCAGTGAGCTGAGATTGTGCTGCTGCACTCCAGCCTGGGCAACAGAGTGAGACTCCATCTCAAAAAAAAAAAAAAAAAACGCTACACAGATGAGATTTAGAAAGGAAATGTTAAGTAAAAAAGCAAGTGGTAGAAGAATATATGCAGAATGACTCAATTTATGTAGCATTCAAAACACACAAAACTAAATACACTTGGGAGGATATAAATACATGAAGTTAAAACTATAGAGAAAAGCAAAGAGATAAAGAATACAAAAATCTAGTTAGTAGTTGTCTCTGATGGGAGATGGAGAGGGAAGAGGTTGGGAAAGAGTGCTTTAAAGCTTTCTAAAGTAATGGTAATGCACTCTTCAAGTGGGTGGTTGGTAATGAATGTCTGTCGTATTCTTATTATTTGACACTCCCCCACAAGTGTTTTAAGCTCTTTATTTTGAAATAATTTCATACTCATATAGAAATTTCAAATAGAAATTTGAGTTCAATGAATTCATTGAACACAATGAGTTCCTATGAGCTGTTCGTCCAGCTTCCCCCAATGATATAATCTTACATAAGAACAGTTCAATTCACAACACCAGGAAACTGACATTGAACTAAATGGCAGACTTTATTCAAATTTCAATAGTTTTTACATGTACAATTTTTGAGGGTGTGTATGTAGCTCTTTGACATTTTATTGCATGTATAGATTCCTGTAATTGCCATCACAATCAGAATACAGAGCTGATCCATTAACACTAAGAAACAATTTCCTTCCTCTTGAGAGTCCTACCTTCCTCCCAGACCCAAGCCCTGGCAACCACTTATTGGCTTTTATCACTATAATTTTGTTACCCTACATATATATTTTAATGTTTTTTATTATCTATTTAATTTTTTTCTTTTTTTTGAGACAGAGTCTCACTCTGTCACCCAGGCTGAAGTGCAGTGGCACAATCTCGGCTCACTGCAAGCTCCACCTCCTGGGTTCATGCCATTCTCCTGTCTCAGCCTCCAGAGTAGCTGGGACTACAGGCGTGTGCCATCATGCCTGGCTAATTTTTTGTATTTTTAGTAGAGACGGGGTTTCACCGTGTTAGCCAGGATGGTCTTGAACTCCTGACCTCAGGTGATCTGCCTGCCTCAGCCTCCCAAAGTGCTAGGATTACAGGCATGAGCCACCACACCCAGCTGTACCTATTTAATATTTTAAACAACCACCTGCCCCCCCTCCCCTCCTCTGACCACACACACACACACACACACACACACACACACACACAGAGTTTCAGAAGAGAAAAACGCTCGGGACCTGTAAAGATTATCCTCACATCCATCATTAGCTCTCTTGGTGAAATTTTCCCAGGCTTACTCAATTACAAGTAATTTCATGTTCACCCAGTTCACTTCCTTTACCCACTCTTACAAGACGAAAGATAAAGATGTGCACACATTTTTTTTATTCTCTAGAGGGTCATCTTAGAATCAAAAGACCACTCTGTTTTCCCAAACCTCCCCCCAGCCAGGAGTTTGTCAGTCTTTTTTTCATATTTTCAAAGCATCAAATTTTGACTATATTGATACTTTCTATAGTGTATCTGTTTTCTATTTCCTTAATCTCCAATCTTTTCATTGGTATATCCTACCTCCTTAATAAATTTAATTTACTGTTCTTTATCTCAGACCTCTGCAATGGGGAAGACATCTATTACAGTCTCTGTTTCAGAGAATAAAGCTGGCCCAGCCTGGGGAAGTTTTACCAAACAGATTAAACACAGGTGGAAAAATCACAGACACAATCACAGACACACTGAGAGTCACCGATCTTGACTAATCGAGCCTAACACTTAAGTCATGCTCTGCACTTTTCATTCCTTTCCCCCCGGGTTGGTTTGCTCCTGTTTTTGCAGAGTCCCTGGCAGATCCCAGGCTCCTGACGTCTGGCTGCTCCAGACACAGCGAGTTTAGGTTGAAACTAAATGATCTCATTCACCTGAACCTCAGTGTAGTTGCCTGCCTTTCCTGGAATCCAACCCACCTCTTCCTTAATAAGATCCTTTTCCTCCACCCAGCCTCCTGGGGAGAAAGCCTTCCCCTCCTCTAAACTTTTATATAAAACGAGCAAAGAAACGGCTTCCCATATGGGCTCATATGACTCCCCTTGATGCTTACTGCATTTTTCAAACCTGGTTCAAAATAGCCTCCACTCCTCACCTCTATTTTTATTCTTTCCCCTGGTTCTCCTCTTTTGCCTGAGGTGTGTTTTGTTTGTTTTGTTTCCATTTTTCAATGCTCACCCAGGCATGTATAGGCAGACTCTGTTTTCACCACAATCAACCAATTCTTGGAATCTTCCTCCTAAAGACAGTTATGTTTCCTTCTAAGAACAATGACAACATTGGGGATTGCATTCTTGAAGAAAGCTCAACAATAATTAAATGAGTTTATTAGTGTATTCCTTAGGATAGCATCATGTGATTTGAAAATGGGTCTATGGACAAATAAATCTGAGTGACAATGGATTTAACAGAGTACTCCCGAAACTCTGACATGCAAGAATACCCAAATCTTTTTTGTGTTACCCACATACCTCCTTTTTTTGGAAGGGAGGTTTCTATAGGAGGCATCTTGAGTGTAGAACAACCACTGAATTAAGACATGTATATGACAATAACATATCATTTTTTAAGAAACCAAGTTAAAACAGCTGAAGGTTCTGTTCTCCAACTTCTATGACATGAGCACAAACACATTCCATGTGATGAATATGCGATTTGCTGTTAGATCCACCGTCCACCCTGCCACCTCCCCAAAGGAGCTGACCTATAAAGAACAGGCTCCCTTGTTCTTCATTCCCATCTCTTCCTTGATCCCAAGAATACTCTCCAGTAAACTTCCTGGATCCATCTCAGAATCTACTTTCCAGAGAATCAGCCTATGACAAGAGTCAAACAACTCTATAGATTTTATGAGAAAGAGCAGCCTTTCTTTTTCCCCTCATTACCAGTTTTCCAGAGGCAATTAGTTTCAGCTCCTCTGATATATTATTTGCATATCCCTGGAAAAAATGTTTATATTGCTACTTTTTTAAGTTTTTCTGTTTTAGGGATTACCATCAACTTACCTCTATGGAAACTGAAGATATTGCTCTCTTACACATACACACACACAGGGATTGAGAGAGAGAGAGAGAACACTTCCCATCTACCCACCATCCCAGTAAACTTAGAATCAGTGCCCAGTAAACATGTTATTATGACAATACATAAATGACAAAGAAAGCTCAGTAATATAATAGAATATGATTGCTTTTCCCCCTTACATTTTATTTCCCTAAAGTGAATGTCTGACTCGTTTTTCCATTTGCTTAGTTTTCTATGTATTTATCACTAATTTCCAAACACTCCCCCTGTAAATCTCCTCTTCATACTTCAAACAAATTAAGTACACTATCACTTTTACTTTTTGGAAGATGTCTCTTCTAGAACCTTCTGGACCACATTAATTGGATGATCGATACCTAGGATTGCCTACTGTTTTCTTGGAATCGCCTTTCCCATTAATTTGGAGACTTCCTTTACATCTTTCTTGCATTGAATCTCTTGTTTCACTCTTTCTTGGTTTACTTCCTTGTTCTGGTGGAGCACATCCATCAGTACTTTCCTTAGAAAGGATGCATGGTAGGTAAATTTTTTGAGATCTTGTTTATCTGAAAAATAGTTTATTTTACCTTTATACTTGGTTGATGTAGGAAGATAGTAGATCTAATGACTTCTCCTCCTTTAAGCAGATGTCATTAAAAAAAAATCTTCTTCCTTTTATTGTATCTCTCTAGCTCCTAAGGTCTCCATAGTTTAAAAAAAAAGCCATTAATAGAGACTTTAATTCACAGGTTAAAGATGTCCTTGGTTTAGAAATGTCTTCACACAATATAGCTAAGTATCAATTTAGGTAATATGAGGAATTGCTTTTTAAAGGCAACTTAACTTTTCAATTATTTTTTAAAACTGAGTTCACTTTTACTTCATGATTTAATTTTAGATGTCTAGTTTTAAATAGTTTTATTCCTAAAAAACTATACTTTATTATGTAGATACTAACGAGGAATTCCAAATCTCCTCCTAAAATACAGAAGTAATCCTATAAAAAGTACAAAAGTCTAAAGATGTGCCACAGTAAAAGTTTTCATGTTGTGGAATACTGTGCAGCCAGCCATAAAGAAGAATGATATCATGTCCTCTGTAGGAACACAGATGGAGCTGGAGACCATTATTCTTAGCAAACCAGTGCAAGAACCAAAAACCAAAGGCTGCATGTTCTCAGCTTGGCCAACATGGTGAAACCCTGTCTTTACTAAAAACACAAAAATTAGCCAGGCATGGTGGCACATGCCTGTAATCTCAGCTACTCGGGAGGCTGAGGTGGGAAGATCATCTGAGCTCAGGAGGCAGAGGACGCAGTGAGCCGAGATCATGCCACTGCACTTCAACCTGGGTGACAGAGCAAGACTCTGTCTCACTGCCCCTCCCCTCTTGCCAAAAAAAAAAGACAGCATGTTCTCTCTTATAGGTGGGAGCTCAGTGATGAGAACACATGGACACATAGAGGGGAACAACATACACTGGGGCCTACGGGAGGATGGAAGGTGGGAAGAGGGAGAGGATCAGGAAAAATAGCCAATAGGTACTAGGCTTAAACCTGGGTGATGAAATAATCTGTACAACAAACCCCATGACACAAGTTTACTTATATAACAAACCTGCACATGTACCCTGAATGTAAAATAAAAGTTAAAAAAGTTTTCATGTTAGAATATACAGAAAAATAGTTATATTAGATATTGCTGCATTTTATTTATTTATATATATATCTACATACACATTTTTGTATATCTGTATATATATTATGCATGCACATATATAGCTAATGCATCCACATTATTCAAAAATAAGAATTGTAAAAGCATACAATGAAAAGTTTTTTCCCCACCCGGTTTTCTAGCTCATAGAAAATGATTACTTGTTTTTTTGTGTTTCCTTCTAGAGATATTTAATGCACATACAACCAATTACTAGGAAATACATTGGTAATCTGAAAGGAGTTTAAGGAATAAATTATTCAAAAAGGTGTGGACAGAGCAGAAGGAAATGACACGGAATGGTAAGGCATCATGCTGCCTGATTTCAAATTTTATTACAAAGCTATAGTAGTCAAAACAGTATGGTACTGTCATAAAAACAGAGACAGAGACCAATGGGACAGAATAGAGAGCCCAGAGGCCAAGTTATGAATTTAGTCAATTCATTTTCAACAAAGGTGCCAAGAACACACAATGGGGAAAGGACGGTCTCTTCAGTAAATGGTGTTGGGAAAACTGGATATTTACTTGTCATAGGATGAAACTGGACTCTTATTTCACACCATATACAAAAATCAACTCAAAGTGGATTGAAGACTTAAATATAAGTCCTGACACTGTAAAAATCCTGGAAGAAAAGAGAGAAGAAAATTTTTGACATTGGGCTTGCCAATAATTTTTGGGGGTATGACACCAAAAGCACAGCCAACAAAGTCAAACACAAATAAATAGCACTACATCAAACTAAACAATTCCTGCACAGCAAACCATATATCTGATAGGGGCTTAATATCCAAAATACATAAGGAACTCATGCAACTCATAACATGATTAAAAATTGGGCAAAGGACCTGAAGAGACATTTTTCCAAAGAAGACATACAGATTGCCAACAGGTATATGAAAAGGTGTTCAACATCACTAGTCATCGGGAATTGCAAATCAAAACCACAATGAGATACAACCTCAAACCTATTAGGATGGCTATTATCACAAAATCAAAAAATAATTAAGTGTTGGCGAGGATGTGAAGAAAAGGGTACAATTGTAAATCGGCACCACCATTATGGAAAATGGTATGGAGTTTCCTCCAAAAACTAAAAATAGAACTACTGAATGATTTAGCAATCCCACTTCTGTGCATATATCCAGAGGAAATGAAATCAGTATTTCAGATATATCTGCACTGCCATGTTCATTGAAGCATTATTCCCAGTAGCCAAGATAGAGAAAAACAAACTGTGTTCATCAATGGACGAATGGTTAAAGAAAATTTGTGTGTATGTATATGTATGTATATGTGTGTATATATGTATATATATGTATATATTATGTGTATAGATACACACACAGGAATATGTGTGTACATACATATATACATACATGTAAATTATATATACATATATACATGTACACATGCATGTGTATATACATACTATATACATCTATACACCTATATACATGTATATACACACGAATACATATACATATATACATGTATATATGCGTATATTCATATGTATATGTATACACGTGTATATCTGTATATGTGAGAGGTGACAATGTGCTAGCAGCCCTCGCTGGCTCTTGGCGCCTCCTCAGCCTCTGCGTCCACTCTGGCAGCACTTGAGGAGCCCTTCAGCTCGTCGCTGTGCTGTGGGGGCCCCACTCTGGGGCTGGCCGAGTCGGGAAGCACCTCCCTCTGCTCGCGGGGAGGTGTGGAGGGGGAGGTGCAGAGGGAGAGGTGCCAGCGGGAACCGGGGCTGCGCATGGCATTCACAGGCCAGTGCGGGTTCCCGGTGGTCACTGGCTCGGTGCCTGCTGGGCTTGATCGGGGGATGAGCTTCCTCTGGGCTGCCAGAGTGCCTGGGCTAGGTGCTGCAAAGTCCTGCCGCAAGTGCCATTGAGAGGTGAAGCCAGCTGGGCTTCTGGGTCAGGTGGGGACTTGGAGAACTTTTGTGTCTAGCTAAAGGATTGTAAACCCACCAATAAGCACTCTGTGTCTAGCTAGAGGTTTGTAAATGCACCAATCAGCACTCTGTGTCTAGCTAAAGGTTTATAAATGCACCAATCAGCGCTCTGTGTTTAGTTAATCTGGTGGAGACTTGGACAACTTTTGTGTCCAGCTAAAGGATTGTAAATGCACCAATCAGCACTCTGTGTCTAGCTAAAGATTTGTAAATGTACCAGTCAGCACTCTGTGTCTAGCTAGAGGTTTGTAAACACACCAATCAGCACTCTGTGTCTAGCTAAATGTTTGTAAACACACCAATCAGCACTCTGTGTCTAGCTAAATGTTTGTAAACACACCAATCAGCTCTCTGTAAAACGGACCAATCAACTCTCTGTAAAATGGACCAATGAGCTCACTGTAAAATGGACCAATCAGCAGGATGTAGGTGGGGCCAGATAACGGAATAAAAATAGGCCACCCAAGCCAGCAGCGCAACCTGCTCCGCTCCCCTTCAATGCTGTGGAAGCTTTGTTCTTTTGCTTTTTGCAATAAATCTTGCTGCTGCTCACTCTTTGGGTCCGCGCTGCCTTTATGAGCTGTAACACTCACTGTGAAGATCTGCAGCTTCACTCCTGAAGCCAGCAAGACCATAAACTCACCAGAAGGAAAAAACAACTCCGGACACGCCGTCTTTAAGAGCTGTAACACTCGCTGCGAAGGTCTGCAGCTTCACCCCTGAAGTCAGGGAGACCGTGAACCCACCAGAAGGAAGAAACTCTGGACATATATGAACATCTGAAGGAACAAACTCCGGACATACCATCTTTAAGAGCTGTAACATTCACCGCGAGGGTCCGTAGCTTCATTCTTGAAGTCAGCAAGACCAAGAACCCACCAATTCCGGACACATATGTATACATATACATATGTATATGTACCTGTGTGTATATGCATACAGATATGTGTATATACATGTATGTATATACGTAGGTACACACACATATATACATGTCTGTATACACATGTGCATATACATGTGCGCATGTGTACATATACATAGGCATGTATACATAAGTGTGTACACGTATACATCTATATGTACATGCGTACATATGTATACGTATGTATACATGCATTGTTATATATGTCTACGTGTGTATACATACATTGGTATATGTGTATGTATGCATACATACATTGGTATATGTGTATACGTATGCATACATACA
>NW_026652292.1:35173799-35251561 GCF_009828535.3 Hylobates moloch
ATGTGTATACGTATGCATACATACATTGGTATATGTGTATACGTATGTATACATACATTGGTATATGTGTATACGTATGTATACATACTGCACACACTGGAATAATACTCAACTTTAAAAAAGGAGATCCTGCCATTTGCAACAACTTGGATGAAATTGGAAGACATTATGCTAAGTGAAATAACCCAGGCACAGAAAGACAAACGCTGCTTAATCTTACTCATATATGTTATCTAAAAAAGTCTAACTCATAGAAAGCAGAACAGTGTTTGCTAGGGGGTAGGGGATGGAGGAAAATGGGGAAATTTAGTCAAAGGGTACAACCTCACAGTTTTAAAATGCACAAGTTGTGGAAATCTAATGTATTGCATCATAACTATAGAATAATAACATATTGGATATTTGAATTTTGCCCAGAGAGTAGATCACCAAAAAACAGATATGTGAAGTGATAAATAGGTTAAATAGCTTTATATGGGGAATCATTTCACAATGTGTATGTGTATCAAAACACCACGTTGTACATCTTAAATACATACAGTGTTTGTCAGTTATATCTCAATTAAAAATACATAAAATAAAATAAAAAAAATTTTTTTTTTTGAGATGGAGTCTCGCTCTGTTGCCCAGGCTGGAGTGCAGTGGCGCGATCTCGGTTCACTGCAAGCTCAGCCTCCCGGGTTCACGCCATTCTCCTGCCTCAGCCTCTCCGAGTAGCTGGGACTACAGGCGCCCGCCACCACGCCCGGCTAATTTTTTTGTATTTTTTAGTAGAGACGGGGTTTCACCGTGGTCTCGATCTCCTGACAGCGTGATCCACCCACCTCGGCCTCTCAAAGTGCTGAGATTACAAGCGTGAGCCACTGCGCCCGGCCGATAAAAAATTGATTAATAAATTACCAGTAATGGCTGGGCATGGTGGCTCATGCGTGTAACCCTAGCACTTTGGAAGGCTGAGGCAGGCGGATCACTTGAGGTCAGGAGTTCCAGGTCAGCCTGGCCAACATGGCAAGACCCTGTCTCTACTAAAAATACACATACACACGCACACACCCACACACACACAAATTAGCCAGGCGTGGTGGTGCATGCCTGTAATACCAGCTATTCGGGAAGCTGAGGCATGAAAATTGCTTGAGCCCAGGAGGTGGAGGTTGCAGTGAGTTGAGATTGCGCCACTGCACTCTAGTCTGGGCGAGAGAGTGAGACTCTGTCTCAAAAAAAAAAAAAAAAAAAAAAAAAAGAACCAAAAAAACAGGACAAGTAATTTTGTAGGAAAACAAGAAAGAAGTATCATATGGCAGTGAAAATTCGTAGTGATAATGAATTTTTTAAACGAGTAGGCAAGCCACCAATGCTTAGGGCTAAAATGAGAGTTGCTTTTATCATCCCTAAACTTCTGTCACTACACACAGGCCACCACCACCACCACCACCACCACCACCACCAGCACCACCACCACCAGCATCACCAGCACCACTACCACCACGTTATTTTCAATAAGCTACTTGGGAAATGCTGATGATAACAGTATTAAATGTCTTGGAATTTAAGCACTTGAAACCTGGTGGGGAGGCAATGATAGAATGCTAATACGTCTTAAACTTTGATAACTGGGTAGGCAAACTGTGACAGTGTATGTTACGATACAAGTAGGAAAAAGAAGCTGATTTGAAGGAAAATGTAAAGTTTAAAGTTCAAAAGCCATGATTATTAACAGATATTGGGGAAAAATATAATTTTGCAAAGATAGTTAATTCCCTAGAAAATCATTCAATAGCAGTCACGGGAAGAATTAAAAAAACTGGCAGCTAAGCAGAATGTGGAAAACTCTTTTTGAATTTATTTAAAATAAATACAATAAAAACATTCCAATTAAAGTGGGCAATTGAAGTGATATGTTCCGTGCCAAGTTTGATAAATTAATGCCTCTGTGGTTTACATGTTCTGACATCCATTGAAGATGATTCATCCTGGTGATTTCATTTGTAAATTGTGTCTAATCAAGAAACAACTGAATTTTCTCTTTAACAGCAATTTATACACTATGTTTATTTACAATATAATATTCACCCTGAAAATGATATTGAATTTTGTGAAGTAATCATGAACCTTTAGAGATGCAAACTGAACTATTTACAGATAAAATGACAGGATGTTTCAGATTTGCTTTCAAATTACCCAGTGGAATGGAGGAAAGTGGGTCAGCATTTAGATGGCATAAGATTGGCTGGGACCAAATAATTCTTTAAGCAGGGTGATAACCACACGAGGTTCCTTACACTATTTTTCATTACTTCTGCATAAGTTTGAAATTTTCCATATTAAAAAGTTTTTGAAAAATACAATTAGACTCCCAAGATAAGAAGTAGGAATTGTGGTGGTATTGATTGTCATCATTTTGAGAAGACTGATAAAATTCAGAGATAAAATTCATCTCTCTGGTGGGTGGCACAATAAATCCCTTGGAAAGAAATAAAATAATCAAACTCGGGCAGAAACTAAGGGGATTTCAACGTACTCATCTTTATCCTCTGTTCACAGTAAGTTCTAAGATGTGGCTTCTCCCAGGAGTCTCAGTTATATGTTAGGTGCAGTGTGTATGTATATATATATATATATATCTCCACTCTCATCTCTGAGTCATATGTTTTCCTAACTCAGCTTAAGTGGTAAGACCAATTTGGGAGAAGTATTGTGTAAGAAGGAACACATCAATTTTTAAAATACTTTATTTAAAAAGAGCTTATTTCAAAGGTTTCCTGTTTTTGTCTGAAGCAATTATATACTTCAGCAGAAGCCAGGGTTCAAGGTTGGCGGGAGGCTACTGAAAGTCCTTATTCATCTACACTTTGAAAAAAAAAATGCTCAAAATCATACGTGTTTTCAGATGAAAATTTCAACAAAATGGTACTTTCACATTTAATTTGGATGATTGAAAACCTGGTAATATAATCAAAGTTATTTCAGGCTGTATGTCAATTTTATGTCTTTTTAAATGGCAAATGAGATTGAATTTATCCTCCCCTGCCGGGAAATGTCGGTATTCAAACAAAACCTTTCTTTCTTTTATTTTAAATGATGTTTGTTTTTGTTTGTTGTAGTTTGAGTAAAGCAGAAGTTTCAAAAGAGGAAACTGTGAAAGATAAAAACTGAAAAATTAGAAAGGGACTAGATCATCAAAGGCTTTAAATGATAAATTTCCATCTATATGTAAAGGAACTTTTAGTTGTATACACACGAGTGCCCAGCCTCTCTCTAGTATGTCTTTTCTCTGCAGGAGCCAAGTCAATCTCCTGAAAGATATCTCCTGTTTTATTCTGTGAATTGGCAGTTATTAATATCCACCCCCACCTGCTGTGGGTAGGTCACAGTCATCTCTGAAGCCAGCCTTAGAAACAGCATGAACACAGGGGTGATGTCTCACAGGCAGGATCTGGAGCCCAAGAAAAATATTCTCAGCTTGAGATTTCTATTGGAAGTTGGAATAGATCTGGTCATCTTTTTTTTTGAGACGGAGTCTTGCTCTGTCACCAGGCTGGAGTGCAGTGGCACGATCTTGGCTCACTGCAACCTCTGACACTCTGGTTCAAGCGAATCTCCTGCCTCAGCCTCCTGAGTAGCTGGGATTACAGGCACGCAGCCACAATGCTCAGCTAATTTTTGTAGTTTTAGTAGAGACAGGGTTTCACCATGTTGGCCAGGATGGTCTCGATCTCCTGACCTCGTGATCTGCCTGCCTCAGCATCCCAAAGTGCTGGGATTACAGGCATGAGCCACCGCGCTCAGCTGATCTGGTCAACATTTTACAAAATATTAATTCCCTTCCTTCTTCCCCTGGAGGACAATTATACTTCCCTATTCCATTGACTTTGAGCTTGGCCAGGTATCTTACTTTGTACAACAAAACAGGAGCAGACATAAGAGTAGAAGCTTTCAATGTGCTGTGTGACATGGCTTCTCTCCTAAGCTTCTTTGATCTGTCATGGGAAGAACATGTCATGGGTAACTGTCAATCAAGGGCAATGTGGAGATCAGAACCCAATCTGAAGCCCAAAGACAGCCCAGGTGACCTGCAGCCGGAAGCAGAGCTGCCCCAAATGACCCATAAACCTATGAGTAAAAAACTATAAAGGCTTGTTGCAAGCCTAAGAATTGGCAGTGGTGCTATGGTTTGAATATTTTTTGTCCTCTCTAAGATTTACATGTTGGAAACTCAACCTCAATGCCACCATGTTAGGAAGTGGGGGCCCTTGGGGAGCTGTTTAGGTCATGAGAGCTCCGCCCTCATGAATGGATTAATGCCACCATGAAAAGAGCTTGTGGGAATGGGCTGTCTCTCCCTTCTGCTCTTCAGTCCTGTGAGGACATAGCAAGGCATCATCTTGAAACCAGAGACCAAACCTGCAGGTGCCTTGATCTTGGATATCCCAGCCTCCAGATCTGTGAAAAATAAATTTCTGGTTTTTTATAAATTACCCAGTCTCCAGTAATTCTGTTACGGCAGCACAGAACAGACTAAGATAGGTGGTTTGTTATGCAGCATTTTTGCATTAATAGCTGACTAACATAGAAATCATCTGCGCACACAGGAAATGGAAACACGAGAGCAGATGCATTTCCCAGAAAGAAGGCATAAAGCAGTGACTCAACCTGTTTATGGCTTATAGATAGACTGTGGTGGAGTAAATGTTTGTGTTCCCCCCACCAAATTCAACTGTTGAAATACTAGCCCCCAAGATGACAGGATTAGGGGGTGGGGTCTTCGAGAGGCAATTAGGTCATGAGAGAGGAACTCTCCTGGATGGGATTAGTGCCCTTATTAGAGAGAGAGCTCCCTCCATCCCTCCTGCATGTGAAGACATAACATGATGGCCATAGATGGCCATCTATGAACCAGGATGTAGGCTTTCACCAGACTCCAAATCTGCTGGTAGCTTGATCTCAGACTCCTCAGCCTCCAGAACTGTAAGAAATAAACGTTTGTTGTTTAGGCAGCCAAAATGGACTAAGACATGGATTTTATTGAAAATCTAATAAATGCCTTGATCAGATTCTTCCCCAGCATAGCTTCCTTGCATCCACCAGCCTCTTTTCAGGTCTCCATACTATATGAGTCCATCTGATTGGCAGAATCTAAAATATGTCTGGAACTCAAGACGCAAAGGAGTTTAGGATATGTAGCTTTTTAGCTTTCCAGCCCCTGAAACTCAGGAGGAGGTTAAGATCAACTTGAGTGAGCCAATCTACTCTTTCTAACAAACCACCATGTAAGTAGACAAGCAGTTTGGGGAGGAGAATGAGAAGATGAAGCTGGAGAGAATTAGGAGAAACTGATGTCATAGAAATCATGACAAGAAATGATATGAGGAAGAAGGAGATGGTTAATTATTTAAAATAAGTGACGCAGAGAAACACCACATAAGAATGTAAAGTACTGCTGAATTGGGCAATAACAATGTCCCTCAACACCGAAACAGGAGCTGCTTCATTGGTAGAAAGATGAGAAGGTAGAGACAATGACTCCTAGAATACTCTTTCCAGAGGTTGGTTGAGGAAGGAAGAGGAAGGATGTGGTTACCATCCACGAGACCTTGTGTGATAGTGAATCGTTCCTCAGTAAAGGATTGATAAACTCTGCTGTGGATGGACTAGAAAAGTTTCAATCTTTCTCCTTTGTGTCATTAAAAAAAAAAAAAATCCTCTCCCTGTTCTCTAAGCTAACAGGTCTTCTTCTTGGGTCTCGCAAATCATCCTGTGAGTGAACAGAAGTGACTCTCAGATTTTCTTTGCATCTTCTTGTTGTGGAATTATCCTCACCCACAGCACAGGAAAGTTCCCTGTAGCGGCTGTCTCTGTGCTCCATTTTTCTTCTTGCCTCATGCAACCTGTATCCCATTACCCCCAGGGAAAGCTGTCTCTCTTATTCATCTTCTTTGTCCTAAAATTCACATTCATTTTTACATCATACAGTCCTCAACCCCCACAGTTCCCTAAGTCAAACCATTCTTGGCTTCATGACTTTGGTAGATACTGCCAATAATCTCCCAATATCCATCTTCCCTTCTATTTTGTTTTTGTAAAAGAATTCCCAAGTTTTACACGAGCCCAGCTAGAAACTAATTTCTTGTCTTCTTAAGCAGCTAGATGTGACCATGTGATTCTGTCTGAACCAAAGGGACTCTCGCTCGTGACTTAGGTGATGGCTGGCTGAAGAAATCTTGGGAGCCATATATTGAGCATGATGAAGCTGTCCTACTGACCCAGGCCACTTATTCTGGACTGTTAAGTGGGAGGGAGATAAATTTAGATTTTAGGTAAGCCACAGTGTTTTTTTTTTTTACTTGAAGGGGATCAGGATATGCTACCCCCAAATATGCCAATGTAACATAAGGTTTATTTTGACCTGAAGGCAACTGAAAATCAACAGATGTAGAAGAGTTCTCCACCCTTCCTTTATCTGCCTAGAAGTTGGGCATGAGTTTCCCTTTGTTACGGTGTCTATCTCCTGTACCAGGAAAAGGAGAGCAACTTATATCACCAGAGATGGAGAGGTGGCACCAAGATAAATCTGCATAACAGACCTTAGGAAAAGAACCTTTATCTTCTGTTAGTTTCCCCCATATATTTCCTGGTTACTTCCCCATGATTTATCATCCCTTGAAGTTCAAACTCTCCTTCATTAAAATTATGTGTAAACTAGAAGTCTAACTACTTCTTTGAGTTTCACTTCTTTTCTGTGAACTCTTGCGCATATAAATATTAGCAAAAATTGCACGCTTTTTCTCTCATTCATCTATCTTTTGTTAGTTTAATTCACAGGCCCCCAGATACTGAACCTAAGAGGACAGAGGAAAAGTTGTTTCTCCACGAAAGACTATACCCTAAATAATACAAGGATCACAAGGCATATTGCTCTCCTTGATAACAATGGCTGTGTGGTCCAGCCGCCACACAATATCCAAGACTGGTTTCACAATGACAACTGCATCTTTCAGGAACAGCTTCCATAACTGGTTCTCTGCCTATTAGTCTCCTCTGACTAGAACAACACTGAAAGATGTTTCTCTTCTATATCTCATGACATCTGGAGAATTTGGGGCAAGAATGAACAGCACCTTGTAGGATGCGCTTGGAAACTTTGTCTTCTTGGAAACAATATACATATTCCCCATGATCTTTTGGCCTTGGAGTCAGCCAGCTTGCAACAAATTCAAGCTCTACCTACCACTTGACAGCGATGCTACTGAGCTTTTCTGTGTCTCAGTTATAAAATGGGGTAATAATTGTACTTGTCTTCAAAAGTTGCTATGGCAATATTTTTAGGTGAAATTGTTATGCAAGTTTACATTGTTATAATTATACAGTTAAATTATCCTGCTTTTGCGAATGTTAGGACAAAACATGACCGTGTAAACCAATCCTTAAGCCTCTCTCTGGGTCTATGGAAAAGTCTGTGTCATTAGCTTCACAGTAAATCCACTCTGACTACCTCATAGGGGAATTAGAGGATGACAAAACATACGGACAGGGCCACTGGCACAAAGGTAACTTTGTGCTTATTGCACAAGGGTGACCCCTCCAGATTGACACAGGGCTCAGGGCCAGCAGAGCAAGGGCTAGATTTTAGCCCTCACTATTTTTCTTGGTTGGGGGCCTTTGGCATTGGCAAAACTGGAAGTTGCTGATATAGCTGGGGGTTGGTGCACTGCACCAAGGTCCTTGGCCAACAAGGCGGGGGTGAGCAGGGACCACATTCGAGTCCCCTTTTCTTGCCAAGTTGTATGTCTCGACATGCAGCTGCATATACCCAAGAATAGGGCAGGTTTGGCTTCACACGAAATCTCTGTCTCTCTGCTAAACCCTGCACCTACTTTTCTCTAATGTGTGCAGAGGTGCCTTAGAGCTGGTGGGTGGGCCAGCACATTACACCAGTATAGGCAGCAACCCTGATCCCTGGCACGCAATAAGCACTTTACAACCCTGCATGTTCCTTTGTGTCCCTATCCCACCCCCCATTCTTTCCTACCTATGTAATGTTTTCCTTACTTGCTCAACTTTGTATAACTCAAGGTCATTAAAAAGTTAGTTTGCATATTTTCAAGGAAGTAATTGGAAACCTAAGTTGCTCCAGGGAATTGCCTTACCAGTGTGTCCCTGTGCTTCCAGGGGATCCACATAAGATAACATCTTTGGGGATTTTGCCAGATTCCTTGTCTATATGTACTGGTGCACCGTGACAAAGATCCTTTGCTTGGCCAAACTTTAGTCAGAGTCCTGAACCCTCTCGTAGGCTCATATGTGTATTTCCTTGTAAAATCTAGTTTTGGCAAGAACCCTGTTAAGTCAGTTTAGCAAGACCACCCCCCACCGCACCCACCCTCAATATCTGATCAGGTTCTTTATCGTTCACCATCTCCCAGGTGATGTCTTATCACCCTGGCCTGTCTTCAGCAAGAGTCTTGTGAGATTGCCTTACACAGAATCCCCCTTACTCCTCATGTTTTCTCTTAGCACTTTTCCATCCACTGACCACCACCCTGCTCCTTGGCTATAAATTTCTACCTGCCCGTGCCATATTTGGAGTTGCAATCCCATTGCTGTGGTCCCTATACCTATGGGATGGTCCTGAATAAAGTCTTTCTTACCAGGCTTTATTAATTATCCGTGAACAATTTTTTCTTTAACTAGCAGGGAAGAAATTTTCAGTTGTACCACTCTGGGAATGCCCAGAGCTCATCTTAGGCAAAGTCAAGCCAGAGGGCTGTGCCTGGCCAGTCTTAGGTGGTGGTGGTGGGATCAGGCAGCCAAGCATCAAAGTCCTCTAATGTCAGTCTTGCCTTTTGCACCGTGGTGGGAAGACTTGAAGCAAATTCCTCAAGTGGCCCGTTCTCTAAAAAGCAGCCACTAGAGGGCTCTATAGGGTGGCGCTCTCGCTCTCGCGATCTCTCTCTCTCTCTCCTCTCTCTCTCCTCTCTCTCTCTCTGTCTCCCCTCTCTCTCTCCTCTCTCTCCTCTCTCTCCGCGCTCTCTCTCTCTCTCCTCTCTCTTTCTCTCTCTCTTCTCTCTCTCCTCTCTCTCTCTGTCTCTCCTCTCTCTCTCTCCCTCCTCTCTCTCTCTCTCCCTCCTCTCTCTCTCTCTCCTTTCTCTCTCTCTGTGTCTCCCCTCTCTCTCTCTGTCTCCCCTCTCTCTCTCCTCTCTCTCCTCTCTCTCTCTCCTCTCTCTCTCCTCTCTCTCCTCTCTCTCTCCTCTCTCTCCTCTCTCTCTCCTCTCTCCTCTCTCTCTTCTCTCTCTCTCTCCTCTGTCTCTCTCCTCTCTCTCCCCTCTCTCTCTGTCTCCCCCCCTCTCTCCCCTCTCTCTCTCTCTCTCTGTCTCCCCTCTCTCTCTCTCTCTCCTCTCTCTCTCTCTCCTGCTTTGGACCTTTTCTAGGCTGGTTGAGGGGTTGAGAGCAGGCTTAGGTTAGGGAGCTGAACAGCAGGACAGCACAGGCCTTGCTCACATCACCCACGTGATCTCTGCTGAGTGAGTTACCTTGAAGTAAAGGAGAAATTGATGGGCAATTGTCCATCAAAGTAGTCACACATTTAAAATGTTGGTATTACAAAGGCTAATTTATACTCCCACCACCAGCATTTGAGAATTAACTGTTGATCCACATGCCTCATCACCACTGGGATATGATCAATCTTGTAAAAGTTTCAACACGATAGATTAAAAATATGTATTGAGCACATTTTCTTGTTTTAATTAGCCATCCATATTTTGTCTATTCATATCCTGTTAATATTCTTTGCCTTGGATGGACATTAAAAATGATAGTTTTTAATCCACAAAGTCTCACTGTACAAATGAAATATGGTTTCTGTCTAGCCCTTTCCTACCGGAATATCAAACCACCTTGGCCTAGTCCTCATTCCCTTCCAAAGAAAATGTGGTTGTTTTCTGGTGAAGTCAGTGTTCTCGTGGTGTGTGATAGTTCAGTGTGTCCACAGTTTTATGATTGAGGCTGTAGACTGTTAGTTCTGTCTACTTTCTAAGACCTTCTGAAGGGGCAGAGCTGGTTTGCTTAGTTGCTTTCTTCAGCAAAATGTATACTGTTCAATAAATGTTGCAACTGACAGATATGTTTCAGCCTTGGCTTCTCCTTCCCAGGGAATAAATCTAATATGTGATTCTGACCACAGCGAATGTGTAAAACAGGGAATGTGGCTAACATCTATGTCACCAGGAAAAATAAGCACTAAAGAGCTGCCCTCTGCTGATAAAAAAGCCTACTAGCATAACTTCAGATTCAAATCTGTAACAGCTTATACTTTCGATGGTCTGAGAATTTCTTTTTCACTTAAAAAAAAAAAGCCTTGGCTTTCAAGTTATCCATAGTTCTTTTCGAAAAAATATGTGATCAATTAAGAAAACTTGGCAATGTCTTTGAAGCTGTAAAAAATAAAGTAACTTATAACCCTACTATTTAGAGATAACCACAAATAACATGTTTTCTATTTCCTCTTAGTCTATATTTATAAGTACACATATACATGTATGATTTTTTCCCAAATTAGAATCCTGAGTCTACATTCTTTTCACTTATCATTGGCATTTTCCTGTCATTAAATACTCTTCAAAATGTGATTTTTAAAGACTAAATGATATTCCACTGTAAAGATATTTCATAATTTATTAACAAAGATCCTTCTGTGCCCAGTGTGCTCGCTCATTCTGTCCGCTGCTGCCTCTCCTTGTGCACATGGGATGCTCGCATTTCCCCGCCTCACTTGCAGTTCTTCTGGGGCCATGTGACTGGGTTCCAGCTGATAGAGTGTGGGTGAAAATGACTGGCCCGGGGCTGAAAAACTCATGTCTCCCTCCAGCTCTCTTGTCTGATGCTGCAGTGACTTTGGAGGTTCTGGTTGACATGGCTGTAATACGGAAGCAGCCTAGATTCCTGAGTTACCACTTGGCAGAGAAAAGACCATCTAATTGGCATCAGACTATGTGATCTGAGTGAGAAACAAGCCTCTGTGAGTTACTGCACTTAGTGAAATGATGCCTTAAGTAAACTGACCTAATGGAAGACCTGCAAGTGGCTTCCAACTTTCCATTATTGTAAGTAAATAGCAATATTTTGGTTATTTCCAATTATGTTGCTGTCATAAATGAGAAATATTTGGGTTATTTTTTCCTGTTTTAAGTAAGTGGATAGTTACTATTTTCTTCTTTATGTTTTTGTATAATTTTGTAGTTTTATACAGAAAGCTATTCTTTTTTTTTTTTTTAGATGGCGTTTCACTGTTGTTGCCCAGGCTAGAGTGCAATGGTGTGATCTTGGCTCACTGCAACCTCCACCTCCCCTGTTCAAGTGATTCTTGTGCCTCAGCCTCCAGAGTAGTTGGTATTACAGGCATGCACCACCATGCCCAGCTAATTTTTTTGTATTTTTAGTAGAGACAGGGTTTCACTGTGTTGGTCAGGCTGGTCTCAAACTCCTGACCTCAGGTGATCCACCCACCTTGGCCTCCCAAAGTGCTGGGATTACAGGTGTGAGCCACCACGCCCAGCCCAGAAAGCTGTTCTTTAAACAAACAAATATTAAAAGAGTGTGGGCCAGGTGCAGTGGCTCATGCCTGTAATCCTAACACTTTGGGAGGCTGAGGTGGGAGGATTGCTTGGGCCCACAAGTTCAAGACCAGCCTGGGCAACATGGCAAAACCCTGTCTCTACAAAAAATACAAAAATTAGCTGGACATAGTGGCACCTGCCTGTAGTGCCAGCTACTCTGGGGGCTGAGGTGGGGGGATTGTTTGGGCCTGGGGGGTCAAGGTTGCAGTGAGCCCAGATCGCACAACTCCCCTTCAGCCTGGGCAACAATGTTAGACTCTGTCTCAAGAAAAGGAAAAAAAAAAAAAAGAGAGAGTGTGTGGAGAGAGACAAGTTGAATTGTCTGCTGAATGACCCTGAAGTTGTGGTGATGGGCTGACCTGGAACAAGGGTTACCTCTTTCCCATGGGAGGGTCTGTGCCCCAACCCAGCGCCGTATGGGTTGAGGCATCTCTTCTTCAGCTCTACAAATCTAATTTCTAAAACTGTTGTCAGGTGCTAGGAGCCAGCATTCTCAATTGCTGCACAACAGCTTACATCTAAACTCAGGCTATTTGGCACCGAAGGTCTGCCTAGCTTACATAAAGCCCATTTGTTAATCTCGGCTCATACATACAACACTTTAATTTAGTCTCTCTCTCTGTTAATCATCATTTTATTAATTTTAATTTTTAAATAATATATTTATATAAGTAAAAATTCAAAAGATAGAAAAAGGGAGACTTAAGACACTCCTCTCTGACCCTTAGCCACTCAGGAACTTTCCTAGAGGAAACTAATTTTTTTTTTTTTTTTCTGAGACGGAGTTTCACTCTTGTTGCCCAGGCCAGAGTGCAATGGCACAATCTTGGCTCACTGCAACTTGCCTCTTGGGTTCAAGTGATCCTCCTGCCTCAGCCTCCCAAGTAGCTGGGATTACAGGCATGTGCCACCACACCCAGCTAATTTTTGTATTTTTAGTAGAAATGGAGTTTCACAATGTTGGCCAGGCTGGTCTTGAACTCCTGACCTCGTGATTTGCCCACCTCAGCCTCCCAAAGTGCTGGGATTACAGGTGTGAGACACCGTGCCTGGCCTGCTTTTTGTTTTTTAAAATATATCTTAAGACATATTTTATCCTTTTCTATCCTCTTTTTCTTTTATCAAATGCATGCTTTATGAACTGTCAAACTTTTATCCATTGCCTATTTCAATGCAAAAATTATCATATGACATTCAATATCTTTCTTTATATCTGGCTCCAAACTTTCTTTGTGAAGAATGTTTTACTTCTTTCCAATAGACACTTCTCTTTCCATTCAGCAGGCCTGGGAATTGCCTTTTCAATAAAGTCTGTTTTTCTTTGTTCAGATCTTTCTCCCAGCCTGGAATGTCTGCCTCACTGCCTAACAGTCACATATCTCTGGGTCTTCTTTGGTTCCAGCAAGCAATTTGGTTTCTTCCTCTCTTTAAACTGGGAAGTACCACCTTCCTTTCAGCCCTGATAAGGCAATACTGTAGAAAATGGGTCTCTCCTCCCTCCAGTTTCCCTGCAACTCAGAAACCCATTCAGACCTTAATCAGGCCAGCACTGTCCCTGGAGACATGCAGAGCTGGATAGTGCTAATGAAATAGCTGGTAAAAGGATGCCTTCACCAGCAAAGTATGCTAGCAAACAATCTTGCTGTTCCCACGAGAAAAATCAGCCCCCCTTGTCAGGAGGAAGATCCCCTTTCAGACACACCCTCTTGCTAAGTTCCTGTAATTCTGTTGTTATCTCTATTATCTCTCTTAGGCTCATACTTTTTCTTTCTCATAGCGTTTCGTCCTCCTTAACAGTCAAAAGTCATCACTCCTCTGAACTCCTGAAAGGCTATTGCCTGTGCTTCTCAATCGGTGCTTATCACAATTGCGTTTATTGTCATAGTCCACAACTGGACAGTAAACTTCTTGAGGACAGGGACCAAGGCACAAGTTGTTTTCTGGATTATCCAAAGAACCTAGTGCAATACCTTGTATATAAGCATTTCATAAATATTTATTGATCATAAATTGAATATAACATTCAAAAAATAACAAGTGATGCTTCTTCTCCAGCAAGGCATTCTTTGATTTCAAAAATCATTACTTTTTAAGAAGTAATAATAACAGTGATAAAAAGTCAATCTGCACAGACAGCTCTTAAATGAAAAGCACAAGCTTCTCTTACTCCTCATCCTTCATCTTTAGACCTTCTCCACAAGAATAACCTGTTACCAATTTCTTGTAATCCTATCCAGAACATTCTTATGTATCTACTCCACAAATATTAAGAAATTAAATAGATGAAATGGATATAGTATATACACATTTCTGACTTCTGCTTTTTCACTGAGTTGTGCATGATGGACATATTTCCATAGGTGCATACATGTATAATCTTCCTTCTTTTGAAAGAATGAATCATAGTTTTCAGTCTTCTATTGGCAGATTTTTAGACTATAGTTCTTTGTTACTACAAGGTTCTTCTAATGAGCATTCGTGTGTTTGTGTGTGTGTATATAATTTTGCAAGTATGGATGTTTGCAAGCCTAAATATCCAGTCAAGCAGAATATTCTTTTTTTTTTTTTTTTTTTGAGACGGAGTCTTGCTCTGTCCCCCAGGCTGGAGTGCAGTGGCGCATCTCGGCTCACTGCAAGCTCCGCCTCCCGGGTTCACGCCATTCTCCTGCCTCAGCCTCCCGAGTAGCTGGGACTACAGGCGCCCGCCAACATGCCCGGCTAATTTTTTTGTATTTTTAGTAGAGACGGGGTTTCACCGTGTTAGCCAGGATGGTCTCGATCTCCTGACCTCGTGATCCGCCTGCCTCAGCCTCCCAAAGTGCTGGGATTACAGGCTTGAGCCACCGTGCCCGGCCAAGCAGAATATTCTTTAACTTTTTTATTCTTTTTAAAAACAGGGAAGATTTTCAGAAGAAATTGCCTACTGTGGAATCTTTGTTGGCGCGGTGGATCATGGCACCACTCGGCTCACGCAACCTCCGTCCTGGTTCCAGTTCTCACCTCAGGGAATGCACCAGCACGCCTGCTAATTACTGTATTTTTAGTAGAGACAGGGTTTCACCATGTTGGCCAGGCTGGTCTTGAACTCCTGACCTCAGGTGATCTGCCCACCTCGGCCTCCCAAAGTGCTGGGATTACAGGGGTGAGCCACCGTGCCCAGCCTGTCTTCTTTTTCAAAACATTTACAATTTTATCTTTAGGTATCATGTTCCATGATCTTATGATAGGAAGGTAAGTTCTTATGATTATTTGTGGTTCGAGAGCTAAGAAAATTGATATAATAACATTTCTTTCTTTCTTGGGTGTGCCATCTTTTTCCGTCTTAGCTTGGTTGCTTCGTATTAAATTTGAATAAACACGTTTCCCTAGCCTGTTCCCCATATACTTCTGTGGGAGTATGAAAACTATCTGACCATTATTCCAAAGTGACTCAGCATCATAGGCCACAGTTTTATAATGGATAAAATAATTGCCATTGCCTTATAATTGGACAAAAGGAGCTACATTTAAGTAGCTGGTAAGATGGAGTATAAAAGTGAGTGCCTTTAGGAAGTTTTTGTTTCAGTGTACATGGAGTTAAGCACAAATAAGATAACAAACATAAAGGTATAGCTTACTGTAACTCACTCAAATGAATTTTGTGTTTGGCATTTGAACAAAGTTCAGAGGAAATCCAAGAATGCATTTAACTATTCTCCTTTTTTGATTAAAATTATTTC
The DNA here is from genome assembly GCF_009828535.3 of Hylobates moloch. Classification (NCBI taxonomy): domain Eukaryota; kingdom Metazoa; phylum Chordata; class Mammalia; order Primates; family Hylobatidae; genus Hylobates; species Hylobates moloch. The sequence goes on from NW_026652292.1 coordinate 35,189,134, forward strand.
CTTTGTATGATAGTGGTATTAATATTTATTTAAGCCTTCATTCTAAAGTGATGTTCAGCCATAATAGATTAACCGCACATGATTTCAGAAGGTTTTTACTCAATTTCCAGATTTAGGTCTATGGCAAATGTATTTCAATCTTCTGAAAAACTGGGTTGCATCCAAAAGAATGTTCTATTGGAGAGAAATCTAATTTAGCAAAGGAAACAGTTCATAGTAGCTCCTCCCAATAACCTAGTCACTTAGCAGATATAACTACAATTGCCGGGAGTGCTACTTTTAGCCATTGCTGAGTAGCTCTGTTTAATTGACTGCCGCTCCCCAACATATAACAATATAAAACACCAGAAAAATATTGTTAAAAATTAAAAACAATTATCGGCAGTGGAGAGTGACCAACACCAGGCAGATTGTGGAGCAAAGTCAACACTTGGCAGAGGAAAGGCATGGAGCAACTTTCCCAAATTGTATGACCCTCAGCCCAAGACTAGTGCATGTCTGTGCAATGTGAGGTAGCTAAAACTCTGTTAGAAAATATGCAATATTTCTGGTTTGAAGAAGCAGGGGTCAGGGTTCACAGCAACAACATTATTTGGAAAGTGAGGGGGGAAAACATAAAGGAGGGAGCAACAGAGGAAGAAGCCCAGATTCTGTATTTAAAGTAAATACCAATTATTGGATAATCTCTGAACCGTGCTTGTGCAAGGCAAACTAAAAGCAGCCTGGTTAACGTTAAAAATGAATTCAGATTTGAGCTTCTACTTACTGTAAGCAACATCAGGTTTGCAGTTTGAGTTTAACTGCACTGCTTGCCGTTTTAAAAGATAATCAGTGTCCTTGGAGGAACAGAACAAGAGTCTTCATCACATAATATTTATAATGCACAGGTTGCACTCCAAAATTACTTAATCCAAAAATAGGTAAATAAAAAAACCAAGAAAATGTAATCCATTCTTATAAGAGAAAAAAATCAGTGGAGATTGACTCCAAGATGATGTAAATATTGGAGTAATGAAGCAATGTTTTAAAAGCAGCAATTATAATAACTATGCTCAATGAAGCAAAGGAAAATATGCTCATAATAATAAAAAGAATAGGGACAACCAGTGTAGAAATAGACAATATATTTTAAAAGAACAGATTGAAATTCTAGAACTGAAATATACCATATCTATGACACAAAATTTACTAGATGGATGTAATAGCCCAATGAATATAACACAAAAGGAATTTGTAAGCTTAAAGATAGTTCAACGGAAATTATTGAATCTGAAGAGCACAGAAAAATAGTTGAAAAACAACAGAGGCTCATGGGCATTTAGGACTATATTAAGGGGTCTGACATAATTGTAAATGGAATTTCAAAAAGATAAGAAAGATAATGGTGCAGAAAAGATATTAAAAAGATACACACGCTGAAAAATTCTCCAATTTGGTAAAAGACATAAATTTATAAATTCAAGAAGCTTAGCGACAGGGTAAATGCCAGACAGGGTAAATAATAATTTTAAAACTTCTAAGCACATAATTGATAAACTATTGACAATCAAAGATAATGAGAAAATATTTAAACCAGAGGAAAAAATGACACATTATATTGACAAGGGAAAGAAGAATCAAATAATGGCTGACTTCTCATCAGAAGCAATGAAAGGCAGTAAAATGTAGAACAGTATCTCTCAATAGTTGAAAGAAAATAGAATTCTATATCCAACAAAAATGTTCCTTGAGGATGAAGTGAAATAAAGATATTTTCAAATAACATAAGACTAATACTATGTATCTCCAATAGACTTGCAATAAAAAATATACTAAAGTAAATTTGTTAGGCTTACAGAAATGCTACCAGAGAGAAGTTTAGATCCATGGAAAGGATTTAAGAGCATTAAAGGTAAATATGTGTATAAATATAAAAGAGTAGTTTTCCTCTTAATTTCTTTAAAACACATATTACATTGTGGGTTTTATCTTGTCTGTAGGTGTAATACACTTTACAACTATAGTGTAAAGGATGGGGTGTGTGGTTACATGGACCTATTAAGTGAAAAGGTACAATACTATTTCAAGTACACAGTGAAAATTAAGAATGTATACGGTAATCCATAGAGAAAACATTAAGACATCATGCAAAGAGGAATAACAAAAAAAAAAGGCAAATAAAAATGGAATTTAAAAAGTGTTCAAAGCCAGATATGGTGGCTCATGCTTGTAATATCAGCTACTTGGGAGGCTGAGGCAGAAGGATAGCTTAAGGTCAGGAGTTTGAGACCAGCCTGGCCAACGTAGTGAGACCCCAACTCTAAAAAAATTAAAATGGAAATATAAAAAGACAAAAAGTATTTATATAGTGCAGAAAAGAAGAAGAAAAGGAGGAATAGAAAAAAAAAAAACCAGAGAGAACAAAACAGAAAACCTATAGTAAAATGGTAGGCTAAACACAAGCATATCAATAACTTCCTTAAATACAAGCCTACTAAACACTCTCTATCAAATTAAAATGCAGAGATTAGCAGTCAACTTTTTTTAAAAAAGTCTCAACTATATGTTTTCTGTAAGAGATTCAGTTTAAGTATAAACACAGCTATAGACTTATTTCGGATCAACCTTAAGCCAATGGTTTTCAAAAATCCTGAAAGTTCCCATCTAATTCTCTCCAAAGTATTTCTCTCTCACTGTATTAATGTTCTAACCTTTAGCATTAACAACTGCACTCAAATTTAGTAAGTGCCATACCATAGGCCAAGAGAATAAAAGCAGCTACCTAAACAAACACATATTCAATATTTTCCCTAAAGTCCCTGAGGGAAAAAAAGTAAAAGATCCAGGAAGGTTCTCCTCATTGTCTGGTTTCTGTTGACTTCTGGAAGAAGGTGTGGGCACAATTACAACATCCAGAAGAGGGTGAAATGTGCAAAATCCATCAATCAATCAATCAATTTTCAGATAATATCTAGTTTAATCAAGGAATTCCTGTAGAATTACTGTGGATAATATTATTCATCACTTAAATTAACTTAAGAGATTTTGAAAGAAAAAAACAATTCATCATTAAGTAATTATAGGGATTCCTAAAATGATAAAATGAGAAAGTCCCACGTAGTCTTTTTACGCTCAACATCTTGCTTTGTCATTGCAGAGTCACTTTTTTGGATATTTAGAAGTGTTAGATGTGTAACTGCACCAGACCAGTCTGGTTCAACTTTTTTTTTTCCAGTTTTTATTTTAGGTTCAGGGGGTACATGTGCAGGTTTGTTATGTGGGTAAACTGTGTCGCCGGGGGTTTGGTGTACAGATTATTTCATCACCCAGGTAATAAGCATAGTACCTGATAGGTAGTTTTTCAATCCTCACCCTCCTCCACCCTCCTCCCTCCAGTAGGCTCTGGTGTCTATTGCTCCGTCTTTGTGTCCATGTGTATTCAATGTTTAGCTCCCACTAATAAGAACATGCAGTGTTTGGTTTTCTGTTCCTGTGTTAATTACCTGGTTCAACTTCGTGGTTCAACATTTATGTAGCGAAGCTGTGAGTTGTTTTTTAGTTGCCATGGACCCCCAGGTTGAAGGTCATGTAACTTGAGGCGGCCCAGATGAACTAAGAATGCAACCATGGGCAGAACCTAAATGCTTGGACCACTAAATTAAAAAGTGGACACCACATGGCAGGATCCAGTCAGATAATGCCTCCCAGCCTCACCTTATTGCAAGATCCAATCAGGTCACGCCTCATTACCCTCTGACTATAAAACCTGACCCAAGCGCCAGGTGGGGACACAGATTTGAGCCAGACCCCTGTCTCTTTGCTTGGCAGCCTTGCAATAAATTTTTCTTGCTATAGGCCAGGTGTGGTGGCTCACGCCTGTAATCCCAGCACTTTGGGAGGCCGAGGCGGGCGGATCATGAGGTCAGGAGATCGAGACCATCCTGGCTAACATGGTGAAACCCCGTCTCTACTAAAAATACAAAAAATTAGCCGGGCGTAGTGGCGGGCACCTGTAGTCCCAGCTACTCGGGAGACTGAGGCAGGAGAATGGCGTGAACCTGGAAGGCGGAGCTTGCAGTGAGCCGAGACTGCGCCACTGCGCTCCAGCCTGGGTGACAGAGCAAGACTCCGTCTCAAAAAAAAAAAAATTCTTGCTACAAAAACCGAGTGTTTTGGTGTTTGGCTTTCCATTGCACAGTGGGCAAATGGATCCAGTTCAGTTCAGTAACAGATGTCCTTTGATCAAGCTTTATGATAAATTTCAGAATAAATTTTTTTGGAAGACCTGTTTAGCTTTCCACAAAATAATTATTTCCACAAAATAATTTTAATTTCCAATACCTTTTTTTTTTTAGAAATAAGGCCAATATCACCACCAATAATAATCACAGAGGCACGCTTTAAGGCCTAAAAGTGAATCTTCAAGATATCAATGTCAGCTAGGCACCGTGGCTCACATCTATAATCCCAGAAATTTGGGAGTCTGAGGTGGGTAAATCACTTGAGCCTAGGAGTTCGAGACCAGCCTGGACAACATGGCAAAACCCTGTCTCTATAAAACATACAAAAATTAGCCATGCATGGTAGTGCATGCCTGTAGTCCCAGCTGCTTGGGGGATTGAGGTGGGAGGATTGCTTGAGCCCAGGAGGTGGAAGCTGCAGTGAGCCAAGATTGCACCACTGCATTCCAGCATGGGTGACAGAGACCCTGTCTCATTTTTAAAAAGTCGAATGTGATAATATGCCAACAAAATACAGAATTCTACAGAATTTGTTGATGAGGGTAATTGTAAACCATCATCCACTGCTTAGGTGATGAAGCCACTTTCTTCACAAAATCTCCAATACCTTCAAATTCCATCAGTTGGTAACAAAATGCGGCCAAACTTGTAATTATAGCTATTTGCAGTAGTGGAATCAATAGAATCATAATTATATTTCACAATTTACATAGTTGATTTCATAGATGTATGTATACATAGATATAGAGTTATAGACAAATATAATGTTCCTGACAGTTATAGAACTATTTTTCCTGAGAAGTTAGATGGGGTTGCAATACATTCCACTAATCCCTCCTCCATAATAGTTATACATATGAGACTTTCTGATGGAAGATGGAAGATGAAAGAGGATGGATCGAGAATCATTCCCAGGGTTTTGACTTCAGTGTCCAGAGGGCACTAAATGAAGGCTGGCCCATTAACTTAGTAAACGTTAAAGGCTGGACCATTCACTTAGTATAATAAAATCAAGTGAGCACAACTGAAGTTTGAATTTGGGCATACTAATTTCGAAGTACAAAGAAATTGGTCTGGAGTGCAGATGAAATCATTGCAATGGAAAGGAAGAGCTGACAGCCATCAAGGCACAAGTGATCATTGAAATCCTGGGTGTGAATGTGATCATTCAGGAGGCCCTGGGGCCCTGGGAAACACCAACATGTAGGGGGCAAGTGGAGAACAAGAAGCTCAAAAATATGAGGGAGGAGGAAGTCAGGGAAATGAAGGAAGAATGGAGAGAGTATTGCTACTGAAATCAAAAGGAAGAGAGAACGTCAAGAAAGAGTGTTTAATGGGCCGGGCGGGGTAGCTCACACCTGTAATCCCAGCACTTTGGGAGGCTGAGGCGGGCAGATCACGAGGTCAGGAGCTCGAGACCATCCTGGCTAACACGGTGAAACCCAGTCTCTACTAAAAATACAAAAAAATTAGCTGGGCGTGGTGGCGGGTGCCTGTAGTCCCAGCTACTCGGGAGGCTGAGGCAGGAGAATGGCATGAACCTGGGAGGCAGAGCATGCAGTGAGCCGAGATTGCGCCACTGCACTCCAGCCTGTGCGACAGAGCAAGATTCTGTCTCAAAAAAATAAATAAATAAAAATAAACACACACACACACAAATAAAAAAATAGAAAGAGTGTTTAATGAAGCAGAATAATATGTGCCTTGGCCACACAATCTTATCAAAACTAAGCAAGGATGGATATTTTAGCTCTTAGCTTAATAAGCCATTGGTATTTTTCATCTTTTTCCTATTAGCTATTTTCAAGATACTTGTTTAAAACTAACTTATGGAACATAACCTATGTATCAGTTTCCTAAGGTTGCCAAAACACATTACTACGAACTTGGTGGCTTAAAACAACAGAAATGTATTCTCAGTCTGGAGGCCAGACATCTGAAATTAAGATGTTGGCAGGGTTGGCTTCTTCTTAGGGGTTCAAAGGGAGCCTGTTCCGTTCCTCTCTCCTAGCTTCTGGTGGTGGTCGGCAACCTTGCCATTCCTTGGCTTGAGTCAGCATAAACAGAATCTGTCTCAGTGGTCACACAGTGTTCTTTCTGGGTGTCTGTGTCCAAATTCCCCTCTTTTTAGAAGTACAGCAGACACTGGATTAATCTCGTATGACCTCAGGTTAACTTGATTAAATCTGCAAAAACATTATTTCCAAATAAAGTGATATTTGGAAGTTTTGGGTGGATCTAACTTTATGGACCCAGTGCACCCCCTGTTAAGGGTATGATTGCGAATTTATAGGTGCTACTGCAACTAGATTCTAGAATAAAGTATAAATTTAAGAAATTAGAATGGTGCAAAAACAGATAAATTATATGTGGGCATCAAATTTTTACACTTCAGTCTCCTTCAATTGCAATAGGAGCCCAAAATAAGACTCACTTTTTAGAAATTCATACTGGGCTGAATATTTTTATTTGACATCTCATTTGCTAGAAGAGAGATCCCTTTCAACTGTTTCTATAAAGAATAATTTTTTTCTCAGTAAAATATAAAATCATAAAGACTTTCCAACTCTTGGGCTTGGTAGTTTCCATAACCATGCAGATGGCTAAACTAATGGACTCTTTAAAACTCTTCAAGTAATGAGAGGTGTGGCAAAGGACCATACATTCATTGAGACAAAAATACATTTTATTATCATCAAATATTTACTATGCATCATGGTCTTTGTGGCACCATTAGGTATTAAGTGTATTAGGGCCTTTAGGCCTTTGTTTTAGGAAAAATAAAAAAATAAAAAGACTCCCAACATTCCTTGGGATGACATTGGGGATGAGCCAGATATGTGAACAAACATAAAAGTAACACTTTAAAATAATTCTGACATTATTTTGAGTCATCCAGTCAATTCAATATAGGATTCTAAGATGTTTATGGTCGATACTTGTTGATCACTCTTGGTTCCCTCCCCCACCCCCCTCCTACAACCTTCCTTTTGTGACACTTTCCAGGGTCCCCAAACTCAAACCAAACTAGGCTCAGCTGACCTGGAGCAAGGCCCCTTGCCTGCTGATCTGTCAGGCATCCAGACAGGCGAGGCTATGGAAGCCCCCGGTCCGAGGCTGCCTCGGAAGGCTCCTGTTACCCTCTAAGAGAGGTCAAATGCACCTTTCAAAGGCCCAGACACGGTAAAGATTGGACGGCATTTTTGGCCCGGCGCGGTGGCTGACGCCTGTAATCCCAGCACTTTGGGAGGCCGAGGCGGGCGGATCACGAGGTCAGGAGATCGGGACCATCCTGGCTAACACGGTGAAACCCCGTCTCTACTAAACATAGAAAAATTAGCCGGGCGTGGTGGCAGTCGTCTGTAGTCCCAGCTACTAGGGAGGCTGAGGCAGGAGAATGGTGTGAACCCGGGAGGCGGAGCTTGCAGTGAGCCGAGATTGCGCCACTGCACTCCAGCCTGGGTGACAGAGTGAGATTTCGTCTCAAAAAAAAAAAAAAAAGATTGAAGATTGGATGGCATTTTTAAGGGGAAAAGTAAACCATGTGTAGCATGTCGTAGCATTGGGAAATAAAGGTTTCGGGACTGTTGCAGCCAAAGAAACTTTGTCGGACAGGGCGTTTCTGGATAGGACACGGGTAGGGGAAAAATGGGCACCCTTTGATTTGGTTCAAACACGTTTTCATTGCTCTGGACGCCAAATGGAAATACGGCCAAAATTTAGTTAAAGGACTTCTCTTGCCTGAAGATTTTTGGCCGGGGATCTCACGGGTTTGGCCTCTGGGTTGGGATGACAAGTGCCCCTGTGGGATACACAGCCCCAGGCCTCATCGGTCACTCGGCCTCCCTCTGGTTCCGCAGGTTGGTCCAGGCGTCCTTGGCCGGGACAGGACCAGCTCAGCGCGCGGGGCACGGAACCTCGGCCGCCGGGTTTTCGGTTTCCACGTTTCCTTCCCAGGCCTCTCCCACTTCCTCTTCTCACCAGTGCCCGCCCGCCCGCCCGCAAAGTCCGGGTTGTGAGGCTGCGCCTCTCTCAGGATCGTGGCCGCCTCCCCCCGGGACCGAAGGGAGGGAATTCCTGTGGGTCTCAGAAGTGCCAAGAGTGCGCGGCAAGACGGGAAATTGCAAAAGACCTCACCCCTCTGCCCTCCCCCGCGGTTTTCCAGTAACTCCCGCCCCTCCGCGCTTGCCCCGCAGCTGATTCATAACCCCGGCCCGAGCCGCCTCTGCACGTCCGCCCCGGCGCCCGCACCCGCGCCCCACGCGCCGCCGAGGACTCGGCCCGGCTCGTGGAGCCCTTCGCCCGCGGCGTGAGTATCCCCGACCGGCCCGTCCCCGCTCTGCTCGCGCCCTGCCGCTGCGCCGCCCTCAGTGGCTTTTCCGACGGGCGAGCCCGGTGCTGCGCGGGAAAGAATCCGACAACTTCGCAGCCCTTCCCGGCTGGACGCGACCGGGAGTGCAGCTGCCGGTTCCCCTCCTCGGTGCCGCCTCTGCCCAGCGTTTGCCTTGGCTGGGCTACCACCTGCGCTCGGACGGCGCTCGGAGGGTCCTCGCCCCCGGCCCGCCTACCTGCTGGGTAAAAACTAAACGATTCATTCCTTACAGGCCGCACAGTGCCGAGTCGCCCATTTCCCAGCCTGTTTGAAATTCACCATCCCAGCGCCTTTTTCTCAAATGATGGGGGAATGTTTGTTGAGTGAAAATTCCCACTTGAATCCCTCTTGCCTCTCTCCCAATACATCGTGTGGGGGAGTTCATTGCCTCCCCTACCTCTCCTCTCGTAACCCTTAACTCCCACCTGAGAGAGCCATTTTTCTGGGAATCCGTTTATCTCTCCCACCTGGTCCCTAGTGTAGAAGCGGGAGGAGCTCAGGCACAGGTGGAGAGAGGAACCCCCGGGCGACTCTGCAATAGTGTCCGTCCGGGGCGCTTACCTTCTCCAGCCACCTAGGCACGGAGGGGTTCAGTAACTTGTCCAAGGCCATATAGCTAGCTGTGAGGGCGCTGAAATCCAAGCCCGGCTCTCGCAGGCTAGGGCTTTACCCCTGACACCGCGATTCCTTTCTCAATAGTTTTTCATCTGCCCTTCATCCACCCACCCATGCGTGCCTGCATCCGTCCATCCATCCTGCCTGCCTTGCTGCGGGAGGCACAGTGCTAGGTGCTGCTGATGGAGTGGCTTAGTAACATACCTGCCTTGAAAACACTTTGGGAACATGATATTCAAGAGAAGTAAATGGGAGGGTCTATGTAGGCAGAGAAGATAGAATTGAATGTAGGATACTTAGTTTGAGCTAGAAGGAATTCTGATGGAGGAGAAAGAAATTTTTGGGTCTTATTCCCAAGATTAAAACTGACTTGGAACATGGGTCAAACTACTTATCACCTCTTAGTTTCCTTGTCTGCAAATAATAATGGTTCATACTTACTGTGGACCAGCCCCTATTCTAAGCACTTGACAAACGCTAGCTTATTTAAGCTTCACGAGTGAGGCGGGTACTAGTTTTTATTCTATTTTATTGAGGAAACTGAGGCCCAAAGAGGTTTTGTAACTTGTCTAGGGTTACACAGCTAGCAGGTGACAGTATCAGGATTTGGGTTTGGAGTCTGCTCATGATCACTGTGCTGTAGCTCAAACTCTAAGACTGGGTGGGGTGTTTCATTATGGTCTTGCTTTGTCTCTCTCCTGGGCTGCTTTAAAATGCACTCAGAGCCCTTGATGTTCCCAAACTCCGCTGTGTCTGAGAATCATTTCTTGAGCTTTCAAAGCATCAAACTCCAACCACAGCCCCCTATTCAGTCTTCAGGAAATACTGTTTTCCCCGTAGCATTTGTTCAGTGCCTCCAGTGGCAGGAAGCTCACCACCTCACATTTTATTGTGGGAAGAGCTAGTTCTCTGCTGTAAACTGCCTCCTTGTGACTTATATCTTGGTCCCAGTTCCCGTTTGTCCCAGCAGGTGTGGCTAAGCCTTTTGCATCAAAGGTGACTTTGAGAGAAAACGGCTGGTCTTGGGTGTTTCTTCCGCAGGGACCCGAGCCGCATTGGGGAGAACACATAAACACTGGGTCTTTCCCCCTCTACCCTTTTCTTTAACCTGAACAGACCAAGAACACATGCAGAGGTGTTCCTGGATCTCTCATGTTTTTGTGACCCTTTTGTCCTGAGGACAACACCGAATCAGGAGAACTGTTACGGTTTTCGAGGAGGAATCAGTGGTACTGTATTTAACAAGAAGAAGGTGTGTATTTTCCTTGTGGGAAAGGGCTGAGGCGTTCGTTGGCTGCAATAGAAGAGAATCTTAGTGAGTGTGGGCTTGCTCGCTTACAGGAACTGTGAGCCTTGGCCCTCCTATGCCTGGGGGAGGAAATCCTTCTTGATTGCTTAAAAAATGTGTAAAATGGGGGAAAAAAACCCAAACCAAAACAAATAGAATATCATGGCCTTGCTGGAGAAACCCCCTCCTCCAAGCAGGCTTCTTTGTAGCTACATGAAGGGAGAATTTCTTTTCCAACAGCTGTGTTGGTGGCTTCATAGCCTTCCTTCCCTCCTCATTTTAGTTCTACTGGTCACTCTGCATTTGTGCACTCCATGTTGTAGTCTATTTTTGTGTTTTGAAAATAATACAAATAATAACAACTTATTCTCACTCAATATAGAAGTGAAGTGAAATGTAGACGTGCCATCACCATCCTCCCTACTCCCACTCAGAAGAGGGAAGGTTAAGTTTGATAATACCATTCTAAGGCTTATTTTTCTTTTCTATAGATTTACACAATACATACATATACATATGTTTTAAATATGCAAATGATCTTACTATACTTATTGTGCAGCTTGCTTTTTCACTTTCCAAGTCTTAGAGATCTTTCCATTGTCTCTACGTACCTCTTTTGTTAATGGCTACGTGTTATTCCTTTTTTGTGTGTGTGAGATGGTCTCACTCTGTCACACAGGCAAAAGTGCAGTGTCATGATCATGGCTCACTGCAGCCTTGACCTTCTGGGCTCAAGTGATCCTCCCACCTCAGCCTCCTGAGAAGCTGGAACTACAGGCACATGCCACCACACCTGACTTTTTTTGTTTTGTATTTTTTGTAAAGATTGGGTCTCTGCATGATGCCCAGACTGGTGTTGAACTCCTGGGCTCAAGCAGTCCACCTGCCTTGGCCTCCCAAAGTGCTGGGATTACAGGTGTGAGCCACTGCGCCTGGCCAGCTACATGTTATTCTAAAGTAGAAATAGAATGTAATTTATCCATCCTTTCCTGTATTGATGGACATTCAGCATTAGCAACATTGCTTCAGAGCAGATCACACGTTCATCTTCCTGCTCAAGTGTGAGTATTTCTGTGGAAGAGAATCTGAGAGAGGTATTCTTGTGTCAAAGGGTTTGCCCATTTTTCCACTTGATAGATACGAAGTGAAAGGTAACGATGTAACTTAATATTTTCGTAAAGTTTTAGACAGCTGATCCAATAGCATTTATTTAATAATTCGTCTTTTTTCCAACTCATTTGAAATTCTGTTTTTATCATTAAATAAATTCCTGTTTGTAAAAGGGTCTGTGTCAGGACTCTATTCTGTTTCATTGATCTTTTTTTTGTGTCTTTTCCTATACCAGTATTACTCTGAGTTAACTACTGTAGCTTTATAGTGTTTTTGAAAATCTTGTAGTATATATTTGTACTTTTTAAAACAACTTTTTTATAAATCACATACAGTTTCTCTTTACAAATAGCCTGTCAAGTTTAATAAAATTCTACTTTTAATTAAGATTTTATTGAGTTTATAATTGTTAGCAATTTTTAATGCTTTAATATCCACTTTGGTATGAGCTCCAAGCTTTAAGGAAGCTGTCATGTGAACTTTGGTTAGTGACTTATCTGATTTCAAATACTGGCTCCACATCAGATTAACTGGGTCAGTTTGGATAAATTACTTGTCAACTTTCTTATCCTTAATTTCCTCCTCTGTGAATGGGAATGATAATATAATCCTTTTCTTAGCGCTGTTGTGAGGGTTCAATTAATAAATGCATGTAAGTCACTTAGCAAAGCACGTTGTAGAGAGTTAGTATCTAATACATGCTAGCTGGGATCTTTTTCATATTTATATCCTACTCATGGTTTTGCAGAGGGCCCTACTGGTAATAGGAACCAGTAAATAATTTCCTTTATTTATTGGTAGTATCCTAAGAGACAAAAATATATCATATATTTTAAATATAGTAGTGTTTCTCAAACTTCAATATGCATATGAATCACCTGAGGATATTATTTAAATGCAGATTCAAGAGGTCTAAGGTCTGGCCTGAGATTTTGCATTTCTGACAAGCTATCATGTGATGTTAATACTGCTGGTCCTTTGTCCACATTTGGGTGCACAGTCTTGTACTAACTATTTAAATTTATGCTGCTAGTGATAGTACTTCCTATTTGTAATAAATATGATTGACAGGATTTTTAAATTGATTTCTTTTAAAATTACATGCTAAAGAACTAAGTTATAGTTGTTTTCCTTTCTCCTTCTTCTCTCCCTCCCTTCCTTTATTTTTCTTAAAAGAAAGAGGGTTGGTGAGATCGCTAAATAGAATACCTAGCTCTGTTCTTAGATCTAGAATCATTAAGGCAATTAACTATCTGGATTATTTTAAGTCAACTATCTGTTGACTTAAGATGAAGACAGCCATATAAAATATATGCAGCTTGAATATGACATTTAATGTCAACTAAAGAAAAGCACAATTGTAAGTGGCTTCTGCAAATAGAAAAATGTAAGACATAAAGAACACTTGGAAAAATATAAGACAAAACAATTCTCAGAAAACAGTGATTGAGGTTTCATTGTTCATGTGTATGCCAGCTTTTGAGAAGATGTGCATCAACAGAAGTTATGCTTTCTTGTGAGTAAATTTTTCATACACCATGTTATTTCTTGGTCACCTCTTTCTACTTTCAGTCTCCCTAATGGGGGATTTTGAGCAAGTTTACTTCATATATATACTTCAGTGTGCCTGTCTGTCAGCAGGGGATGGTAGTATGATTTTTCTACTCAGGACACTGGTTACTTTTTGCATTTGGAAATAGTTCATTAAAGTATCTACACTCTCTCAGAACCTAAGAGGTTACGTTTTCTGTACAGAAACACACAGCATCCTCCCAGGCTGATCCAGTATGTAAAAACTGCCAACTTTTTTCAAGTCTGTTCAATACCATGGGTTGGATTGGAAACACAAACACTGTCAACTAGTTTACTTGTGTTGGGATATATGACTTCAATTGTGGAAATAAGGAAATTGCCACTTGCACAAGACTGAGCTTAATATGTTTAAAACATGCACACACATACACGTTTTAAGGAATGCTTTATGTTGCAGAACTGTATAACTTAAAGTGAGTTATCTATAATTTCTCTTATTCTGCCCACCTCCCTCCCTCCATCTCAGCTCTAAATTTATAACTTAGTGAGTGGGTGTGTCTTTTGGGGCTGGTTTGGATCCCTCAAGTAGAAGAGAGCAAGACAGAAACACATGTGCAAGAGATTTACTGGGGGAAGGACTTGTAAGGGGAAAGGGAGTAACAGTAGGCACAGAGCCTTCAGACCTAGTGCAGGTGTGATGCCTGTGGAAGGAGATGGGGGAGGAAGGAAGGTGGGAAGGAGTTGCTTCCAGCTGCAGCCATTGGCTGGGAGCAGCCTGGGGTGTGTGAATCTTCAGCAGATCTGAAGGGGCAGTGTCTGAAGGCTGTCAGTCATCTATGCTGTCTTGAAGGGAGCACTGAGGGGCACAGCTGTACACTGCCACAGTTCTCTTTCAGAGATGTTCTTAGGTATATACTGTTTTGAAACTGACTTATTTATTCACTGATGTGGTTTGGCTGTGTCCCCACCCAAATCTCATCTTGAATTGTGGCTCCCATAATTCCCTCATGTTGTGGGAGGAACCCAGTAGGAGATAACTGAATCATGGGGGCAGTTTCCCCCATACTGTTCTCATGGTAGTGAATAAGTCTCACGAGATCTGATGGTTTTATAAGGGGAAACCACTTTCACTTGGCTCTCATTCTTCTCTTGTCTGCCACCATGTGGAATGTGCCTTTCTCCTTCCACCATGACTGTGAGGCCTCCCCAACCACATGGAACTGTGAGTCCATTAAACCTCTTTCTTTTGTAAATTGCCCAGTCTCTGGTATATCTTTATCTGCAGTGTGAAAACGAACTAATACATTCACTCAATATTTTAGAATATTTTTCCGTGTCAGCGCATGGATCTAGTTCATTCTTTTTAACAGTTGTATGATGTTCCTTTGTAGAAATGCACCATAATTACTTTTCTGTTCTTTTTGAAAGGCTCTTGGATTTTCGTTTTTTCCCTCATGTACACAGTGCTATAACAGTCTTTAAACACATTTGCATACAACATGTGCAATACTCTACCTGTCTATCTATCATCTGTAGGGCAAAATTTCAGCAATAGAATTATAGAATGATTTCTGGATCAACAGAAATACACATAGAATTTTAGTAGATGTGGTCAAATGGACCTCCGTAAGGTTGTATGCTTTGATCATTAGTGAGTCACAATGCTTATTTCTGTAAACTCGTACCAATGTGAGGTATGAAGACCTTTTTAAATGTTACCAATTGGATACGACATAGACATACACAAGACATACACACACACACAATTGTCTTTAATTCTTAGTGATCTTGCCAAGTTTTTTGTGGGGGAGGGTGATATTTGTATTTCTCTCTTTTTGTGAATTATGTATTCATGTTTTTCTACAGAGTTCTGTGCCTGTTTTTACTTATTTCTAAGAACTCTTTGTATATGAGGGATAGCTCTTTGTGATACATACTGAAACTTTTGTTTTCATTTAAAGCACTAAAATGTTTCAGTGTTTATTAATCAGTATAGCTATCTTTATTATTCTTCACCCTCCCCCTACAATCCTTATCTTTTTTGCTTATGAGTTTTATATCATGCCTGACAGATTATAAAACTATTTACCTATGATTTAATCTAGTACTTTTAATGGTTTTATTTCTTACATTGATACCTTTGTTCATCTGGAATTTATTTTGCTGAAGGAAGTGAGGCAATAGCCATAATGATAAAATTAACATTAACTGGGTTTGCTGTATGTAGGTTCTCATAAGCCCATTTAATCCTCATGCCAATGCTATAAGGTAGGTTATTTTATTCTTCTCCTTCTACAGAAAAGGACATTGAAACCTAGAGGGGTTAAATCACTTGTGATTGGCCATATGGTTTTTAAGTACCAGGGTAGGAATTTGACCCTAAGCATTTTATGTCAGAGTCTGTGGTACTTAATTATTAATATTACAGCTTCCTTTTCCCACAAGTCTGCATGCTATTTTTCAGTACCATTTTGGGGAATGATTTATGTTTTCTCAAAAGTGATTTAAAATATCACCTTGAGAATATGTACATATTTTTTGGATTCAGAATACCCTTGGATTCCATTTTTCATTTTTTTATTTGGCTTCATTTACCTTGTAGAGACTCAGCTTTAATCCTAGCTGATGTCACAAATTCCAGAAATCTTGAACTGAATGTTGCTTTTTTAAAAAATCAGTTATTCATGAGCTAATTCAATTTTATAAATCAAGATTTACCTTATAACACTGGTGGAAACACTTAACCATTATCCAGTGGACAGGTTCAAGAGGTGGGGTGTGGGGGACGGACGTGAAAGGAGAAATGCTCAAAACTTCCCATGGCTGTAGCTTCTGATTGTGGAGCCTTGAGGAGGAAGGGAATTGGAGTGAACATTTGTAAGTAATCAACCCTATGCTGTAAGGCAGAGGCCTCTTCAAAGGGGCTCTCAAATATATAACTGGCAGTACTCTTAAAAAAAAAAAAAAAAGATAACCGAGCCTGAGAATCATGGAGAACCCGCAAGAAGTAGCATTCAACTCTTTGTACTGCTGCACAGGACTTTTTCATAAATGCATACACCCAGGCACGAGACCTCCAAGAAGGGGCTTCATCCTTTAAAATGGCATTTGCATAAGACATCATCAGGTCACCCAGCCAGTTTTGAAGAGTTTGGCAACACGCCCACGTTCTTGGGACATGAATGACTCTCATCACGCTGCTTCTCATGGGCATTATTTGTGGTGAGGAAACTTCCCAGGAATATTTCAGTAATGACAGAACAAGAAGTGTGGTGAGGAAGGGCAGACTAAAATCCATTTAAAAAGTTGTGTTTTATTATGCATGTGATCTTTTTCTGAGGGATTTTCATAAGCATCTTTACTGAGAATGAGATTTTGCAAAGAGACAAGATTTGATTAAGAAGTTCTACAAAATCAATGGGTGATTTTTCTTTCCTTCTTTTGCTCTGCAGAGAAGGAAAGTCAATGCAAGATTTATAAATTAGGCAATATTTGACAATAGTAAAAGTAGAAAGGCCCGAACAGGTATCTATTTTCATTAAAATAAGATTGAAAGCAAGGAAGAGAGAATGTGAGAAAATTAGTACGTACCCATTTTTATTCATTTACCAAATACTTACTGAGTAGCAACTGTGTTCTGGGACTGACAGACAATAGGGAATAAGATCCAGGCCTGCCTGCAAGTGGCTCATAGTCTAGTTGGGAATGATGGAGACCTGAAAAAGAGAGAGAAATGAAGAACAGATGTGGGGAAAGGACCAAGTAGTGGGGATGAAGCAGGAAGTATTTTTTCCCTTTCTAAATACTGCTGCTTCACACTTCCCTGACTTCCTTTTCTCACTGGAAGTTGGATGTAGCAATGCTCCTCACTGACAGTTGTCAGGAGAGAAAGCCGGCCGGGTGGATGAGAGAGCTGGCTGCCTTTCTTGTGCCAGAAGCAGAGCTGCAGAGGAGACACCATCAGGGTTGTCCTGGCCAGAGCAGCAGTGAGACTGTGTCGGGGCTGCAGGGGCTGTGCAGATTGCTCACCCCCACGACACAGCCCTCAGCCTTGAGGCAAGCTAGGAAAGCCTGGCCCAATCTTGGATTTTCACTTGATCTGCAGGAGGGGCCACAGTAGGGGGTGTGGAGCAGCACAGAGCTTCGTGCACTGACCTCCTAGCTTTTCTGTCTGTACTTCTGGTTTGGTGATGGTCTCGTCCCATGGGTTTAAGTACTATGTGTAAGCACTGACGATGCCTGAATGTATATGCCTAGCCAGGACCACTCCCAGACCGTCAAACTGTGTATCCGGCTAGCTGCCTGACATCTTTTCTTGGAGATGAAATAAGCATCTCGAACTTAACATGTGGCAAATTGAACTCTTGATACAGACCACCAGGTCTGTTCCTCCTACACTCCTCTGCTCCTCCATAAATGGTAATTCCATTCTCCGAGGGGCTCTGGTCAAAACTGTTGTAGCCATCCATGATATGTCACTTTGTCACCACCCCTGTCCTGTCAGATCTTTTAAATCACTCCCAAATTCCACCACTGCTCACTGCTTCTGTGGCTGTCACCTGCTCTGAAACCCTCATCATTCTTGCCTGGACCATTGCACTAACCCCCGCAACCCCCACTGCCACCGCCACACTGCCCCCCCCCACCTGTTGTGCCTCACTTCACTGTCGTCCCTTCAATCTCTCATCCTTGCAGGCTTCTGTTCAATGTAAACCAGACCGCGTTACTCCTCTGCTTAAAAGCCACAGTTACATCTGGCTCAGAGCAGAAGCCCAGTTTCTTCCCATGTTTTGCCTGCTCTGTTCTGCCTGTCTGCGTGCCCTCTAGATGTCTTCTCTGGCTCTCACCAGCTTGCTTGCTCACTCCTCTCTAGCCACACCTGGCCCCTCCTCGTTCCCTAAATCCTCCAAGCAGCCCACAACCTCAGGGTCTTTGCAGAGTTTTCTCCCTCACCTCTGGGCTTTTCATTGGGTTAGTCAGGGTCCCTTCCATCAGGAAACAGTTGGCACACTTGGAATAGGATAATTTGAGGAGAATTTATTTACAAGGTATAGAGCTGGGGACTTCTTGGGTCTTGGAAGCAGCTAACTTGGAATCATTGGTGTCTGTGTTTTTCACACTGCGTCAGCCGTGAGGAAGCCTGTTCCTGTGGCATTTACCAAAGAGGCCCCACAGCGTCTCTGGAATGTTCTTCCAGGTGTTGATTCCTGTTCTACACGTTTTGATATACTTTATTGATTTTAGCAGAAGGTTCTTGGACAGTAGCTAGGACTCATCTTCCCTCTGTCTGTGGTCCTCAGGTGACCTGGGGCCTGAAACACGGGGGGTGGCCTTGTCCAGTCCCACTGCTGGAAATAATAATCACTTTGCTCATGTGTAGGCAGTGACTACTGTGTCCCGCTTGCCCCTTCCCAACATGCGTGAGCTGATGACAGAAAAAACAGGGAATCTGAGCGCAGAAGCTAACCTTCTAGGATTCATAGCCTGACACATGTGACAGACAGTATAAAGGGCAGGAATTCCAGACAAGACTGTCTTGTGATCTCTTGTTTTTGGTTTTAGAGATAGGCTCTGACACCCAGGCTGGAATGTAGTGGTGTGATCATGGCTCACTGCACCCTTGAACTCCCAGATACAAGGGATCCACCTGACTCAGCCTCCCTTGAAACTGGGACTATGGGCACCTGCCACCATGCCCAGGTAATCTTAATTTTTATTTGCAGAGATGGATCTTGCTCTGTTGCCCAGTCTGGTCTGGAACTCTTGGCCTCAAGTGATCCTCCAGCCTCGGCCTCCCAAAATGCTGGGATTATAAGCATGAGCCATCATGCCTGGCCTAGACAAGACTATCCTGATGATTCTCAAAGGCTCTTCTGTGGTACCCAAACCATAGAAATACATCTTTTGTAAATACTCATGTCTTTCCATTGTGTTGCTTGACAGCTTTTATTCTCTAATTTCTGCTTACCCTTAAATGGCAAGTGGCTTCCAATTTTTAGTCGTAAGTTTTTCTGCCCTATAACCTTAATTTTTTGTGACATGTAAAATACTCGATATTCTAGGAAAACATCAAAATTTTAGAAACATTTTAAGTAGTCCTTTTTAAAAAACATTTGGCAACATGCACATCATTCTCTGAATCATCTGCTTTTGAATTTATGATATGAGATTTCCTTTCAATGGTGAACACCTTGCATTCCTCAGATGCTATGAATGTGAAGTGGATGAGATACTAAGCCCATAGAATATAAGGGATATTTTAAATTTCAAAGTGAGTGTCATTTTGGAGGATTTTCCTTTGACTTCCCCTTGGTTATGACTAGAAACTATCTCCTCTAGAATTAGTTTTCCCCCTGGCTTTAATATTCAGTTGTAATACAAACTCATTTGAAGTTTTATTTAAAATTGACACATAATAATTATACATAATTATGGGGTACAGGTGTGATGTTTCAGCGTATGTGTACATTGTATAATGATCAAAGTAATTAGCATGTTCAAAACTTTAAACATTTATCATTTCTTTCTGATAACATTTAAAACTCTCTCTTCTAGCTATCTTTTTATTTTTTTCTTGAGATGGAGTCTTGCTCTGTCGCCCAGGCTGGAGTGCAATGGCGCCATCTCAGCTTACTGTAACCGCCGCCTCCTAGGTTCAAGCAATTCTCCTGCTTCAGCCTCCCGAGTAGCTGGGACTATGGAGGCGTGCCACCATGCCTGGCTAATTTTTGTGTTTTTAGTAGAGATGGGGTTTTACCATGTTGGCCAGGCTGGTCTCAAACTCCTGACCTCAGGTGATCCTCCCACCTCAGCCTCCCAAAATGCTAGGATTACAGGCATGAGCCACCATGCCCAGCCTCTTCTAGCTATCTTTTAAAAAATTGTATATATAATAATTGTACATAATTTAGGGGGTATATGTGATATTTGGTACATGCATAAAATGCGTAGTAATTAAATCAGGGTCTTTAGGATATCTATCACCTGAAATATTTATCATTTCCTTGTGTTGGAGAAATTTTTTCCTCTAGCAGTTTTGAAATACACGATAAGTTGTTGTTAGCTATAATCACCCTGTGGTGCTATAGAACACTAGCCCTTGTTCCTCCAATCTAACTGCATGTTTGTGCCTGTTGACTGCCCCCTTCCTAACCCTTTTCAGCCTCAGATAACCATCATTCTATCTTCTGTTTCCATGAGATATACTTTTTTTTTTTAGCCCCCACATATGAATGAGAATATGTGATATTTTTCTTTCTGTGCCTGGCTTATTTCACTTAACATAATGACCTTGAGTTCTGTCCATGTTGCTGCAAATGACAGGATTTCATTTCTTTTTACAGCTGAATTGTATTCCACTGTGTATATATACCACATTTTCTGTATCACTCGTCCGGTGAACAACACAGGTTAATTCCATATCTTTGCTATTGTGAATAGTGCTGCAACAAACATGGGGGTGCAGGGATCCCTTTTATATACTTATTTCTTTTCCTTTGAATAAATACCTAGTAGTGGGATTGCTAGATTGTATAGTAGCTCTACTTTTAGTTTTTTGAGAGACCTGCATACTGTTTTCTATAATGGCTATTCTAATTTACATTCCCAGCAACAGGGTATGAGTTCCCTTTTCTCTGCATCATTGCCAGCATTTGTTATTTTTGCCTTTTTGATACTAGCCATTCTAACTGGGGTAAGACGACATCTCACTGTGGTTTTGATTTGCATTTCCTTGATGATTATTGATGTTGGGCATTTTTGCCCTATACCTGTGGGCCATTTGTATGTCTTCTTTTGATAAAAGTCTATTTGGAACATTTGTCCACTTTTTAATGTGATTTTTGTTATTGTTGAGTTGAGTTCCTTGCATATTCTGGATATTAGTTCCTAGTCAGATGAATGGTTTGCGAATATTTGCTCTCATTCTGCAGGTTTTCTCTTCACTCCGTTGATTGTTTCCTTTGCTGTGGAGAAACTTTTTAGTTTAGTATAGTTCTATTTATCTAAGTTTGTTTTTGTTTCCTGTGCTTTTGAAGTCTTAGTGATAAAATTGTTGCCTTGACCAATGTTCAGAAGTGTTTCTGCTAGTTTTTTTCTAGTATTTTTATAGTTTAGGTATTATGTTTAACTGTATAATCCATTTGGAGTTTATTTTTGTCTATGATGAGAAATAGGGATCTAGTTTCATTCTACTGCATTGCTGTCCAGTTTTCCCAGCATCATTTTTCGAAGAGTGTGTCCTTTCCCCAATGTATGTTCTTGGAACCTTGGTTGAAAATCATTTGGCTGTAAAAATGTGAATTTATTTCTGGGTTCTCTAATCTTATAAATTGGTTTATGTGTCTGTTTTTATACCAATATCATGCTGTTTGGGTTACTGTAGTTTTGTAGTATATTTTGAAGGCAGGTGTTGTGAGGTCTCAGCTTTGTTCTTTTTGCTTAGGATTGCTTTGGCTATTTGAGATCTTTTGTGGTTTCATATGAATTTTAGAATTGTTTTTCCTATGTCTATGAAAAATGTCATTGATGTTTTGATAGGGATTGCATTGAATCTGTAGATTGCTTTGGGTGATATAGTCATTTTAACAATATTATTTCTTCCAATTTATGCGAATGGATTTGTTTGTGTTTTCTCCAGTTTTTTTCATTAGTGTTTTGTAGTTTTCCTTCAACATCTTTCACCTTCATGATTCAATCTATTTTTAGGTTTTTTGGTGTAGTTATTGTAAATGGGATTGCTTTCTTGATATCTTTTTCAATCAGTTTGTTCTTAGTGTATAGAAACACTACTAGTTTTTCTATGTTGATTTTGTGTTCTACAACTTTACTGAATTCATTTATCAGTTCTAAGAATTTTTTTGTGGAGTCTAGGTTTTCATATATATAAGATCGTGACATCTGCAAATGGAGACACTTTTTCTTTCTCAATTTGGATTCCTTTTATTTTTCTCTTGCCTGATTGCTTTAGCTAAGACTTCCAGTACTATGTTGAATATGAGTTGTAGAATTGGGCATCCTTTTCTCATTCTAGTTCTGAGAGAATATATTTTGCTTTTCGCCATTCAGTATGATGTTAGCTGTGGGTTTGTCATATGTGGCCTTTATTATGTTAAGGGTCATTTCTTTTTTTTTTTCTTGAGACGGAATCTTGCTCTGTGCCCCAGGCTAGAGTGCAGTGGCACGATCTCGGCTTACTGCAAGCTCCGCCTCCCGGGTTCACACCATTCTCCTGCCTCAGCCTCCTGAGTAGCTGGGACTACAGGTGCCCGCCAACACGGCCGGCTAATTTTTTTTTTGTATTTTTAGTAGAGACGGGGTTTCACTGTGTTAGCTAGGGTGGTCTCGATCTCCTGACCTCGTGATCCACCCGCCTCGGCCTCCCAAAGTGCTGGGATTACAGGCTTGAGCCACCACGCCCGGCCAAGGGTCATTTCTTCCATGCCTAGTTTCTTGAGAGTTTTTATCATGAAGGAATGTTGAATTTTATCAAATGCCTTTTCTGCATCTATTGAGATGATCCTATGGTTTTTGTCCTTCATTTTTTTGATGTAACGTATCACATTTATTGATTTGCATAGGTTGAATCATCCCTGCATCCCTGGAATAAATCCCACTTGATCATGGTGTATTATTATCTTTTTGATGTGTTGTTGGATTCTGTTAGCCTAGTATGTTATTGAGGATTTTTGCTTCCATGTTCATCAGGGATATTGGCCTGTATTTTTTTTGTGTGTGTGTCCTTGTCTGGCTTTGGTGTCAGGGTAATACGAGCCTTGTAGAATTAGTTAGAGAGAATTTCCTCTTCTTTAATTTTTTTTTAATACTTTGAGAATTGGTGTTAGTTCTTCTTAGTAAGTTTGGTAGAATTAAGCAGTACAGCCATCTGGTCCTGGACTTTTCTTTACTGGGAGACTTTTATTACTGATTCTATCTCACTACTTCTCATTGGTCTGTTCAGGTTTTCTATTTACTTCTGGTTCAATCTTGGTAGATTGTGTGTGTCCAGGAATTTATCCATTTCCTCTATGTTTTCCAATTTGTTAGCATATGGTTGTTCATAATAGTCTCTGATGATCCTTTGTATTTTTGTGTTATCAGTTGTTATGTCTGCTTTCCTTTTTCTGATTTTGTTTATTTGGATCTTCTTCTTTTTTTTCTTGGCTGGTCTAGCTAGAGGTTTATCAATTTTGTTTACCATTTTAAAAAAAAAACTTTTGTTTCATTGATCTTTTATATTATGTTTTTAGTCTCTATTTCATTTAGTTCTGCTCTTTATTTTGTTCTACTCATTTTTGGTTTTGTTTTTCTTGCTTTTCAGTTTCCTTGAGATGCACCATTTAGTTATTTATTTGGAATTTTTCACTTTTTTGATATAGGTATTTAATGCTGTAAACTCCTCATAACACTTTTTGCATTATCTACTAGCTTTTGACATGATGTATTTCATTTTTATTTGTTTCAGGACTTTTTTTTTTTTTCTTTTGAGATGGAGTCTCGCTCTTGTCACCCAGGCTAGAGTGCAATGGCACAATCTCGGCTCACTGCAACCTCTGCCTCCTGGGTTCAAGCGGTTCTCCTGCCTCAGCCTCCTGAGTAGCCTCCCGAGTAGGTGCCCGCCACCATGCTTGGCTAATTTTTGAATTTTTAGTAGAGATGGGGTTTCACCACATTGGCCAGGCTAGTCTCGAACTCCTGACTTCAGGTGATCTGCCCACCTCAGCCTCCCAAAGTGCTGGGATTACAGGCGTGATCAGGACATTTTTTATGTCCTTAACTAATTCGTTGACCCAGTGGTCCTTCAGGAGTCATTTTTCCAAAGAAAATTTCCAAAGTTTCTCCTGTTATTGAATTCTAGTTTTATTCTGTTGTGGTTTGAGGAAACCCTTGATATGATTTTGGTTTTTAAAAATTAGTTGAGATGGCCAGGTGTGGTGGCTCATGCCTGTAATCCCAGCACTTTGGGAGGCCGAGGCGGGCAGTTCATGAGGTCAAGAGATCGAGACCATGCTGCCAACATGGTAAAACCCCGTCTCTACTAAAAAATACAAAAATTAGCTGGGCATGGTGGCATGTGCCTGTAGTCCCAGCTACTCAGGAGGCTGAGGCAGGAGAATCGCATGAACCTGGGAGGCAGAGGTTGCAGTGAGCTGAGATCGCACCACTGCACTCCAGCCTGGTGACAGAGCGAGACTTTGCCTCAAAAAAAAAAAAAAAAAAATTAGTTGAGACTTGTTTTGTGCTCTAAAATATGGTCTGTTTTGGAGACTATTCCTTGTGGTGATGAGAAAAATGTATATTTTGCAGCTGTTGGATAAAATGTTCTGTAAATGTCTGTTAGGTCCATTTGGTCCAAAGTGCAGTTTAAAATCAGTGTTTCTTTGTTAATTTTCTGTCTAGATGATCTGTCCAATGCTGAGAAAGGGATACTGAAATTCCTAAATATTATTGTATTAGAGTCTATCTTTCCCTTTAGATTTAGTAATATTTGCTTTATTATATGTCTGGATACTCTGGTGTTGGGTTCACATACGTTTGGTATTTTTTATATCTTCTTGCTGAATTGAGCCCTTTATTACATATAACAACTTTCTTTTTCTCTTTTTCTGGTTCTTAACATCTATTTTATCTAAATACAGCTACTCTCGCTTGTTTTTGATTTCAATTTACGTAGAATATCTTTTCCTGTCCCTTCACTTTCAGTCTGTATGTGTCTTTATGGGTAAAGTTTTTTTGTTGTAAGCAGCATGTAGTTGGGTCATTTTTAAAAATCCATTCAGCCTACATCTTTCAAGTGGGGAATTTAATCCATTTACATTACATTCAAGGTTATTATTGATAGGTGAAGATTTATTCTGTCATTTTGTTAACTGTTTTTTGGTTGTTTTTTATATCCTTTGTTCTTTTCTTTCTCTCTTATTGTTCATCATTGCAGTTTGGTGGTTTTCTGCAGTGGATATATCTGAGTCATAGCTCTTTCTCATTTGTGTGTCTGTTCTACCAATTAGTTTTATATTTTCACGTGTTTTCATGATGTAGATATCATCCTTTCACTTCCAGATATATGCCCTTAGGCATTTCTTGTAGGGCTGGCGTAGAGGGGATAAATTCCTTTAGTTTTTGCTTATCTTGGAAAGACTATTTCTCTTTCATTTTTGAAGGATAGCTTTGCTGAATCTAGTATTCTTGCCTGAAGTTTTTTTTTTCTTTTAGCACTTAGAATATATCAGCCCATTATCTCCTGGCCTTTAAGTTTTCTACTAAGAAATCCACTGTTAGTCTGATGGGGGTTTCCTTATATATGACTTGATGCTTTTCTCTTTCTTTTTAAAAATTATCTCCCTGTCTTTGACTTTTGACTGTCTGACTTTTTTGGGGTTGAATATCTTTCGGGATCTCTGAGCTTTCTGTATCTGATGTCTATCTCTCATGCAAGACTTGGGAAGTTTTCAGCTATTATTTTGTAAAATAGATTTTCAATGTCATTGCCCGTGTCTTTTCCTTATGAAACACCAAAAATTTGAGTATTTGGTCACCTTGTGGTGTCCCATATGTCATGTAGGCATTCTTCCTTCATTTAAGTTCTTCTCTCTGTCTGTCTGTCTGTCTGTATCTCTCTCTGTTGCTTTTATGACTGAGTTATTTCAAAAGACCTGTATACGAGTTCAGAAATTCTTTCTAGTCTGCTGATGAAGCTTTTGATTTTATTTTTTATTTCAATTATTGAATTATTCAAGTACAGGACTTCTGTTTGGTTCCTTTTAATGATAGCTCTTTTGTTGAATTTCTCATTCAGATATGAATTGACCTGATTTCTTTGAATTGTTTATGTTCTATTGTATCTCTCTGAGTTTCTTTAATATCATTACTTTGAATTCTTTTTCAGACATTTCATAGATTTCTTTTTCATTGGAATCT
Source organism: Hylobates moloch (assembly GCF_009828535.3). NCBI lineage: Eukaryota > Metazoa > Chordata > Mammalia > Primates > Hylobatidae > Hylobates > Hylobates moloch. The sequence goes on from NW_026652292.1 coordinate 35,215,187, forward strand.
GTTGCTGGAGAATTATTATGTTCCTTTGGAGGTATCACGTTTCCTTGCTTTTTCATGTTTCTTGTGCCCTTACATTGCTATCTGAGCATCTGGTGAAAGAGTTGCTGTTTGTAATTTTATGGATTTGCTTTCATAGGGAAAAATTTTTTTCCTATAGCTATATCAATAGTGTTGGTTGGGTAGAGAGAGTGCTTAGGTTTTGATTCTGGCTGGACACAGTAGCATAGTCTCTGTATGATATATTTGGCTGTAATCAGCATTAGTAGTGTCTGTGAGTTCCTTGGTGGCTTAGGCTGCTGTTGTTAGTGGAATCTGTGGTGAGACTTTGTTAAGGATGGGGAGACCAGACAGGCTGGTTGTTGAGCCCCACCGGTGGTGGTGGCACCAGGCCTACTGTGTCAGTCCTTGGGCCCCCACATGCCCACCTGATGTACGTAAGCACCAGTGGTAGTGGGGTTGGATGGGCCAATCCTTGGGCCTCCATGTGGCTTGCTTGGGTGCCAGCAGTGGCAGTGGTAGGCCAGGCAGGCAGACAGATCTTCTGGCCCTTGGGCAGCATGTGTGGTGCTGGTAATGGTAGTTGTGGCAGGTCAGCCCTCAGGACCCCAGGCAGCACACATGAGTGCTGGTAGTGGCTGTGATGGGCTGTTGCAGGCCAGTTCCCAGACTACAGGTAGTGTATGCAGGTGGGTTCTGGTGGCAGTGATGATGGCAGTCTCATGCTCAGGCTTCCAGGAGGCAGGTGCAGATGCTGGTGGTGTTAGACTGGGCATGTTAATCACTAGGTTCCTGGATGATGTATGTGGGCACCAGCAGGCTGGGGCGGGGGCCTGTCCTCAGGACTCCAGAAAGTGTGAGTGGCTGCCAGAGGTGGTGGGCAAGGCAGATCAATTCCCAGGCCCCCCGCTTCACGTGTGCAGGCGCTAGTGAGGGTGGTGCTGTGCGTGGCAAGCCTGTCCTCAGGCCTTCCGATGTTGTGCATGAGTGCTAGCTGTGGTAGGTGGGGCAAGTTGATCCCCAGGGCCCTGGACAATGCACTCAGGCAGTGCTAGTGACAGTGGTTGGTGGGGTGGATTGGTCCCCAGGCCCCCTGAAAGTACATGCAGGTGGGTGGCAGCCCTGATGCTGGAGGTGGGGGGCAGGTTAGAGTTGCTGTCAGTGACAGTGACCCCAAGTAATGGACTCTCAGGCTTTTGGGAGCACATGCTTTGGCTTCTTTTGTTCTGAGAGTAGCTTCCCCAGTGTGCTGCACCAGTTGTTCCCCAGGGTATAGACTGAGTGAGGTAGAGTGCTGGGGACACAGCCACACTGCTGGGTCCAGCCATCATTACAACACCACAGCCCTCTGAATGGATATTGGGTGATGTCCGCAGGGCTGCAGGAATGTGGAGAGCAGGGTCTGCTGGCCCCAGCACAGGATGTAGTCTAATGGGGGTGGGCTCTCAACATGGTTCTGTGCTGATGAGAGGGAGGGGGCGGGGACCCCACATGCACTCCCCCTCTGGAGCAATGCCATCACACAGACTCCAGACAGCTCCCTATGCTAGTCTCAGGGCTGGCAAGGGTGGAGGGGCTATCTTGTGGCTAGGATTATAGGAGTTCACAGTAGGAATATGAACCACTGGGGATCTCTCATTTAACTTTTCCTGGCACTGGGAAGTTTCTTCTGGCTCTGAGCCAATCCTGGCTGGGTCATCTGCTTTACCTCTCTCTCCTTCTCAGGGGTTCTCTGTCACTTCCCTGCTGAATTCCCGTGGTTTCTCTTCGATGCTCTGTTCAACATGTGATTATCTACTTACTGTACTGGTCCTTTTAAGAGGAGGTGAGTGCCAGGTCCCTCTAGCCAGCCATCTTGAAGTCCCTCCCTCAGTGTATTGTATTTGAAGTTTTAAGTAGAGATTTTGGAGAAGTATGAGTGACTTGTTTGCAAAAATAGAAAGCAGCGGAAAGAGGTGCTTAAAGGAATATAAACAAAACGTGTTCTTTGCAGACTTTTGCCCCTGTTTGCAATTGGGCTTACCTATAGACAGGTCTGACCACCCTAGAATAATTTGATGATGTGGTTTACCCTCTTCTTATCTTCACTGTTGTTCCCACTTATCTGTAAAATATTATTTTTAAAAACAGGGGACATAGGCAGTAATGATTATCTGGTTTACTGAATCGCTGGCTTTTGATAAAATCCAGGTGGCTGGACAGAGGCAAAAATCGGTTTCAAATTAATTGTTTCATTGTTGCCCTCTGCTGAGTCAGAGTTTGAAGGAGAAAAGTGAAATTCAGTGCTTCCCCTGACTAACACATTTGTTATTAAAGTAAGAACTTATTAACCTTTTTGAGGTCATCCAGCCTTATTCTTGATGTCCTCAGATTTTTCCCGTGGTCAAAGTACCTGATGAATCACTGAAGCTCTTTGGCTCTTTACAATTCTTTTCTAAGGAAAGGAAAACCGGAAATTATTTGGAATAATGAAAAACTGACTGTCTCTTGGGAGAATATGCTAACCTAGGTTAAATTTTAATAAGGGAGATAGGGAAGAATGGAGATGCTCTCATCTCCAAGTAATTAATTTAAATTTAGCTCTCTTGAGACTATTGTATTTGGAGATAGGGAATAATGGAGATGCCCTCACCTCCAAGTAATTAATTTAAATTTAGCTCTCTTGAGACTATTGTATTTGTTCTCTTTCTAATCAGAGTTTGTTATCCATATTTAACTCTTGTTGCTCTGCTTGACCTTTCTTTACCAATCTTTGCTTGGTCTGAATGAATTGGTTGATCAGTTATCCATTGCCACAAAGCATCAGTGGGACACAGCAATAAGCATTTATTGCTCTTTCACCTGGGGTCAGCTGCTCTTATCTGGGGTTGGCTGGCTGCTGGCTGATCTAGGCTGGCCTCAGCTAGAGCAGCTGAGTTGGCCCTCTCTGTTTCATGTGTTGCTCATTCTCCTGGTTCCAGTAGGTGATATGGTTTGGCTGTGGCCCCACCCAAATTTCAACTTGAATTGTATCTCCCAGAATTCCCACGTGTTGTGGGAGGGATCCAGGGGGAGGTAATTGAATCATCGGGGCTGGTCTTTCCTGTGCTATTCTCATGATAGTTAATAAGTCTCATGAGATCTGATGGGCTTATCAAGGGTTTCCACTTTTGCTTCTTACTCATTTTCTCTTGCCGCTGCCATGTAAGAAGTACCTTTCACCTCCTGCCTTGATTCTGAGGCCTCCCCAGCCATGTGGAACTGTAAGTCCAATTAAACCTCTTTTTCTTCCCAGTCTCAGATATGTCTTTATCAGCAGCGTGAAAACAGACTAATATAGTAGGGTAGCCCATAAATGCTCTTTTCATGTCAAAGGTAGAAACACAAAAGAGCGGGTAGAAACTGGCACACCATCCTACCTGGCACACTGTCACTTATGCCACATTTATGGACCCAAAAAGGTCTCATGGGGCAGGGAAATATACTCTTCCTATTTTGGGGGGACTCTAAAATACCATGACAAGAGGCATGGATACAGGGAAGGGAGAAGTATGGGAGCCTTTAATACCTCATCTACCACAATTGGCTCAAAGAAACTTGCCAGGATTGAAAATTAAATAAAATTTTCCTTCTTTATAATTTATCTTTTTCAGAAAACCAGAACTGATGGCTCTATTTGCAGTCTTTCAGACAACATTCTTCTTAACATTGCTGTCCTTGGGGACTTACCAGAGTGAAGGTAAGAAGTGGAAGGAACAGTAAAGACAAAAATCACGTCGGGAACAAATGAAGTCATTGGTGCTTTGGAAAAAAGTTAAACAGTTCTTTTTTCTTTGAGAATTACTTAAAATTCATGAGCATCTCCCATGAGAGGTTTGTCAATCTCTCTAAGCAGTGGTTGCCTTAGTCTTGGCCTCTCTCATCTTGATGGCTCTCTTAATAAGCCACCCCTTGACCCTGACTTCCTGGTCAATGCACTGGTCATTAGGGCAGTTGTGAATAGACCTAATCCCATAGAATTTCATGATGGATATATTTTATCAGACCATCATCGAAGTAGTTCTTTCTGTACCTTGCTGCAAAAAGACACTGGATATACCACACCAGTGCTGACCTCTAGGTTAGTACAAGTTTTTGTGTCCCTCAACTGTGTTCATTGAGAAGCTGTTAGCTTAGTAAAATATGAGTAAAAGCAATGAAAATATGAAACAGTAGAAGCTCTTTCAAGTCTCTGCAAGACAATATGCTAAATGCTGAAATTTTTATAGATAAATAATATTTGTCACTTTAGCTTCTCCCCAAGGGAAGATATTTTGAGATAAATTAACTTTATAAATAAGGTCAATAAGAATTTAATACCTCTAAAATATTTATTGATACTATATTACTTTGAACTTGTTTAGAAGTAGATCTTAGACTTGAGAGAGGTTCTATTGGTTCATAATTTTTGGTACCTTTCATCTGTTTTTACAAGGCTTTACATTTTCCTCTTCCTGTATTTATTCTTTGCTGTACTCCCTTTTTAAATGAGAGTACAGGTGTTTGCTCCTAGTAATTACCCATGCAGTTCCTTTCCACGGATTCATGAAAATGATCTTTGTGGGGAATATGCATAGAATTTCTTATCTTCCTTGAAACTCCATGAAAATATATTTGAAAAAAAAAAACAAGGAAACATTGTTCTGATAATTGCTCAATTCTCTGTCTGACCTTCCTTTCATCTGGATTTATTTATTTTAGGTCCAGGTCACATGGGAAGACACTACTATGCTGCTTCTTTTGGCATCTTAAAAACCATAGTTTGATGTTAGTCTCTTCTAATCTGGGGCTGAAAGGTGGGAATTAGGATTTCTCATTTGTAGTATGTATACCTCTCGCTCACTCTGTCTTACTTGCTAAAATCTAAGCACAGTGCAACCAGACTGAGAGGTCAAACCATATAATAAGAATGAGTTTCAAACAGACCCACTGCTCCACCCCCAGGTGTAACCGAAATGCAGGTTCAGTTGCTTGCAGCTTGCAGAGTCCAATTAAAATGAGCAAGGTCTGGTATAAAAATAAAACTGACTTTTTATTCCAAAGCTAACTTAGCGGAATAAGCACAGGCTTTCCTCCTTAAGGGGACTGCTTTGCTTTTGGAGTAGAGAGTGGGCACTTTTAAAGCAGGGGGCCTATGCAGTGGCAGAAGTGAGCAGGTAGGGGTCTGCATACTCACTTTGGTGCCTTATCTACTGGTTAGTTGAGTTGGCATCTTCACGGGCAGAAATAGGCTGTAAGGTGGCTGAAAATTCTCCAGGTGGGAGAGAGTTTCACAGTGGGCATACTTTGGGTTGTAAATCAACTGTTACCTCTGAAGGCAGTCTCCTGGTGGGTGAAACTTCCTCTCTGGAGCTTCTAAGCATATCATTATTAATAGATGAACTTGCCCTGTAGGGAATGTCTGGTGAAGGGGAGATCAAAGGTTATAATTGCATTTCCAAATGGCTAAGTAGGAAGTGGGGAACAGAGGGAAATGGGGAAAAGAGAAAATAATAAAACAATAGTAACTCATTCTCCTTTTCTTAGAAAAATGGGGCACTCGGTTACACAGGGCCTCCAGGCAATCCCAGGCATCTAACTCTAAACTTTCAGCCCAGCTCATTTCTCTAGTGAAGTTGCCTTTTCTGATCCAGCGCTATTTACTATGTGCCTTCTACGTACAAGCCACTCTGTTCTCAGAGCAAGCTCTGCTGCTCATGCTTTCAGCTTCTTTTGTTTAGATCAGACATGCATTTTCCTGTTTTTCTATCAACCAATCTTCACTTCTGCTTTTAGCTTTCTCTGTCAAGCATGCCTTCTTTGGTAATTAATCCTGTCTTTGCCCTGACCTGTGCTATTTGGATTTCTTGTCTCAATTTCTGCTGCATTTAACCAAGTGCTTACTAAACTCCCACTCAAACTAGTTGGCTTACCACTTAATCACCCAGCTAGATTCAGATCTGAGGATTTATTCCAAATAACCTGGCTTAATTTCTCCAATCAACAAAGCAGAGCCAAGACTTTCTTCAGTTAACCCTGGGTACATGTTTCCATCAGCCAGAGATTATGACTGCAGCAGTATTTTCCTCTGTCTGTTGTGTATACATACATACAGATAGAGATAGGGAGATGAATACATAGTGTGTTTTTAAATAAAAGATATAGTATATATATATGCTCAGGATTTTTTTATTACTTAAAACAATTACTACAACACATGATGAGTGTTTTTCTTTGATATTAAATGTTCTTCTAGAAACAACATTATTTTTAATTGCTACATGATATCCCTTCTTATGAATGGACAATTGTTTATTTCCTTGAGTAGTGTTATGGATGCTCAGAGAAACAGGGTGGGGAAAGTGGGAGGAGAGTATGTGATGAAGTCCTGGTCTGATTCCCAAACCCGGCCTTCTTGGCCATACTGCAGAGTTATAAAAAGAGAGCTGGACAGAGACCCAGGAGCCCTAGGTTCTGGTCTGATTGTGCGGCTGTGGCAAAGTTACTTCCCATTTTTTAACCTCAATTTCCTTGTCTGAAAAATAATGGGATTGGATTTAATAATCTTTATGATTCTTTGATCCCTCTGACTTAACCTTGGCATTTTCCACTATTTCCCAAGGAAGTCCTAGATTGCTTTTAACCAGATAATTTTGAATGATGTCACTCGAGCACCTGAGTCATTCAGCACTCACTGATAGCGTATGTTAATATAAGGAGTTCTTTTGTCTGGAGCTTCCAGAAGTCAAGTTTAGACTGATAGTTGACTCATGCATTCAGCAACCAATTGCTGAATGTCTTTCTCATAACTGGTATGTTCTTAGTCTTGGTTTCTCTGAGCTGAGTAAGGCTGAGTCCCCACCTTGTTTCACTCACAGTCTACAGGGAGACAGACATAGAAACAGACTCTTACAGCATGTTGCAATCAGTGCACCAAATAAGGGCTTAGGAAATCTAAGGAGGAATTGCACGTTCTGAGGTATGATTATAGTGGAGTGAATCAGATAGCTTAAAAAAGTATTTCTTTTCTATTATAACTTATTATTTGATTTTCAAACTAATACATGTTTCTGAAGAACATTTACAAAATACTGAAAAGTATAAAGAAGAAAATTAAAATCACTCAACCTCATCATCCAGAAATAATTACTGTTGTAATGACTGTTAACATTTTATTTTTACTTTCCTTTATTGGTTTAAAAAACATGTCCTTTAAAAATCATAAAATGAGGTACATGTTCCAACACATTTTTAAAAAGTGTATGGGAAAATCCAATAAAAATATATATGATTTAAATTTGGCAATAGAATGAAAAGAGTAGGATTATGGAAACTCAATTTCTGTGTTATGCAAGCATTTTTATCATGAGTAATTAGTGATATTGATTGATGATACTCATTTGGTGAGTAAATTAGCAATATTAGTACATTCACAATGTTATGCAGCCATCACCCAATTCAGTTCCAAAACATCTTCATCACCCCAAAAAGGAAACCACTGCTTAAGCAGTTAGTCTTGATTCCCCTCTTTCTCAGCCTCTGGCAGCTACCAGTCTACTTTCTGTCTCTATGGTACTTACTATTCTGGCAATTTCATACAAATGGAATCACAGTATAAAACCTTTTGTATCTGGCTTCTTTCACTTAGCATGATGTTTGTGAGGTTAATCCAATTGTAGCATGTATCAGTATTCAGTTTCTTATGGCTGAGAAATAGTCCTTCGTGCGTGTGTACCACAGTTTGTTCATCTGGTCATCCACTGATGAAAGTTTCAGTTGTTTCCACCTCTTGGCTATTGTGAATAATGCTGCTACAAATTTGTGGACAATTATTTGTTTCAATTCCTGCTTTCAATTCTTTGGGATATCTACTTACAAATGGAATTGCTGGGTTATATGGTGATTCTATTTTAACTTATTTGTTTTGAAGACAGGGTCTCACTCTGTCACTCAGGCTGGAGTTAGCTTTTTGAAGAACTGTCAAAATGTTTTCAACAAACATTTTGACATTTCACATTCCTAGCGGGAGTGTACAGGGGCTGTAATTTCTCCACATCCTCACCAACACTTGTTATTTCCATTTTAAAAATTATTATAGCCATATTCATGGATGTGAAATGGTACCTCTTTGTGATTTTGACTTGAATTTCCTTAGTGACTAATGATATTGAACGTCTTTTCATGTACTTGTTAGCCATTTATATATCTTCCTTGGAGAAATGTTCATTCAAGTCTTTTGACTATGTTATGTTATGTTATGTTATGTTATGTTATGTTATGTTATGTTATGTTATGTTATTGTGATAGGGCCTCACTCTGTTGCCCAGGTGGAGTGCAGTGGTGTGATCACGGTTCACTGCAGCCTCTGTCTCCCGGGCTCAAGCCATCCTCCTATGTCAGCTTCTTGAGTAGCTGAGACTACACGTGCCATGACACCCAGCTAATTTTTGTATTTTTTTGGTAGAGACAGGGTTTTTCCATGTTGCCCAGACTCTTTTGCCCATTTTTAAATTGAGTTCTTTGTCTTTTTATTGCTGGTTTGTAAGAGTTCTTTATATAGTATGGATACTGGAATCTTATCAGATATATGATTTGCAAATATTTTCTCACATTCTATACGTTGTCTTTTCACTTTTTTGTGACTGTTACTTCATGCACAAAATTATTTATTTTATTGGCTATTTTTGTTGTTGTTGTTGTTGTTGCTCATACTCTGGATTCAGATCTAAGGTCCCACTGCCAAACTCACGGTCATGGAATTCACGCTGAGATTATAGTTATCACCCTAGCCCTTCCCAGCATCACATTTACAAAATATCACAAGGTGATTTTCAGGGAAGGTAGCCATTGTGGCTCCCTTTCCTTTTATGGGCACTCTTATTCATCTCACTTTCATAGAATGAGTTTTCTGAGGTGTTCCTCCAAATTCTGAGGTTATGCCTCATTTGAATGTGAAGCTTTCTACTCTGTGGACCAATCACATGAAAAACATCATGTTTGTCTTGTATCCACCAGGGATGGCTCCATACAGAGCCCCATCCTGGCACCTGTGTCCTGACCATGGTAGGACTTTGTTATTGGTGCCATGCAAAGTACTTCTCAGACATCTCAGACATTCCATTCCATGCAAACTTCGACTGGGCCAATGCTCCTGTCTTAGCAGTTGGAGGACAGTAAAGGGGGACACAGGTGTTCGTATTAAAGAGATTCCTATTTAATTTCACATCACTTTGTATATGTTATTTACCCTAATTGAGCTTGAGTGTCCTTATCTAAAAAATTGCTGTCTAACAGTTTTATAGTAGGCATTGCATGAGACAACATAAGTAAAGACCCTAGCACTGTGCATGGTAAATAACATGTGCTCAATTTCATTGTTGTTATTTTTACTTCCCTATGAGAAAAACAGCATGTACAGAATGGCAATTTGGGGACACTTTTTCAGTATTAGAGACTGTTCCCATTGTTTATTATCAAAATGAGGTAATCTCTTACCATTTAAACTTAATGTTTGAGGGGTTCAAATGGCAAGGGGAAATCCCCCTGAAACTAGAAAACTGAATGCTTAAAAGATGATATCTCTTACGCTATGAGTCATCAGATAGCAGCTGATTTTATCGATGCAGGCTTTATCTTTTCAATACCTTTTTACCACTCCCAGTTTACTTCTGATACCCTCACAGTCGAAATAGTTGAATCAGCAATACACAATTATTTTCCAATCTATATGGTGTTTTTCTCCTCTTAAGTGGAAAGTCATGATTTGTTCTTCTTTGAGAATCAGCAGTGACTTAACTCAGTCAGGACACATTCTCTCTCTAGTAGCAGATATATCTGCTTAGACCTCTGTGTGCAAGCTATTTGCAGTGGTGCCATTGGTGGTTTTTGCAGTCAGCCTAAGAGATAGGCTGCTGCTTCCCAAAGCCACTAACTTCAGCAAATCTGTTTCATGTTTGAATTCCTATTCTTTTACAGACTGTGTCGTACCACTAACTAGTCTAAAATTCCAATCTCTTGATTATTTCATATGAGTTCATCACGTCTCTCCAACTAGCTTCCTTCTTTGAGCTGGGAACCTTGTCACAATTATTTTGTTTCACATCAAATGCTTGGTATGTTGCTGGTCTCATCGAAAGAGTTCAGTTAATTCTTGCTAGTCTTTATCTTTTAAGTTAAACACATTGAGACACAAATGACCATGTCTACAGATAAGACATGCTCCCACATTGTAGTCTTTTACCAAACTATAAAATATTGACTTTCAAAAAGGAAACTTCCATTTCTGATTTTCAGAAATATAATATTTCCATCAAAAAGTCTTCTTTCTTTTTTTCAGTCTTGTTATAAATTTCCAAACCAGTTAGATTGTTCAATAAAGGATCCTTCTGTTTCGTTTACCTGTTTATCAATGTATGAGCTTGCTGTATGTTATTAAGCAAGTCACTTCATTCATCTAGATCTTAATTTCTGTGTCTGCTAAGTGATTTCTAAATTCTCTTCCAGATTTCCAAAGTGTCTGATTCCAGGATGCACATATGAGCAATATTTTCCAGAGCTAAATAATGATGATATTCAAGTTTAATTACTTCTGACTCTTCAATCATGCTCCCATTAAATATTATTTCATACTTCATGTTGATCTTTTCAGTCTTGGCTGAACATTTACCATTGACTCCTGTATCACTTAAAGTTTCCACCAATTCTACACATCAGAGTTTGCATTTACAATGGACTGTCCACAATCTTCCTTATCATCAGGAATTGAAAATGGTATTTCAGATCCAGATCAGTAGGATTGAAACATCCAATGTCATCTGGGTGGTAAGTAATTTCTTTGGCTCAATATTTAAAAAATCATCTTTAAAAAAGACACCATGTTTTTCTTTTATAACATCTGAAAAATTCTCGTTTTGGAAACATATTAGCAGCCCAAAACAGTTTGTCTAAACAATTACATTTCTGCATTTTCAGTTAAGGATCCAGGACAAAGTAACATGACAACTTTGGTTTGGCAGGTAGAATGGGATGCACTAAGAAAATAGATTTTCTCTGTTTTGCTCTGTCTTCTAAGAAGACTGTTGAGTCTGTCCTCGTGAATACTGGATTCCAGAGAGCCACAAAGATTAACCATTTCATTCTCCTACCTCTTTCTTCTCTGTCCTCCAGAGATTTTCCTAAATAAGATGTAATAATTTGGCAACATTTTTCTTTCCAGTGTAGCTTCCTGACAGTTTCTTAGCCTATACCCCGCTGAAATGCAGGGAAGAGTAAGTACTAGCGCTTAATGTTCCATCCAACAAGGAGCCATGTTGGAGAGTAACTTCCTGTGTCCTTTGTTGCCTCACATGTGGCTTTTTCCGCAACAAATTAAATTAAGAAAATACTGAATTTCACACTCTTTTTGTCTTTGAATTCTTTGGGGTGGATTTTTCACTTAGTTCAAATGATTATTGGGTCAGTTTTGCCTGAGGTATCCCCATCTAGTGCACTGGGGCACATTAGTGGTTGATGATTTCCGTTTCTCATCTAGGAACTCTAGTAATCTATGTGCACATAATGTTCACTCATTTCATGGGATATTAAGGACAGTGGAATGTTTTCTCATTGAAAGGAACTGAAAATTTTCCTACAGGTAAGAGAAGCCTAGGACTGTGCTTGGGCCCTCTGTCAGCTCAACCAGGCTCCACTCTTCATCCAGGCAGTGGGGGCTTTGGGTATACAGATACAGCATGGTTAGTTCCTTTGGTAAAGCATACAAGTCACTAATTTTAACATTTTCAGTTACTTTCCATATTCACTCTTGAAATTTGAGATCTACGCAAGTTAAATAAAATTTTGACTCTGTCTATTTAGGATTCATACCAAGTCTATAATTCTACCTCTCAAAGGGCAGTTTCCCACAATGAGACTTATGTAGTATGATGACTTTCAGCAACAGCGATACTTGTGTGTCGCTGTTTACTCCCTGCTAACAACACATCTTTCCACTATCCCACCGTATACTAGTGAGTCTGAATGTTTGTATTTTTTTATTATACTTTAGGTTTTAGGGTACATGTGCACAATGTGCAGGTTTGTTACATACGTATCCATGTGCCGTGTTGGTTTGCTGTTTAATGGGTACACTCGTTGGTAATTTGCGCCCAGTAAAATATTGAAGCAAAGGTCATATTGAGACTAAGGATTATCTACAAAAAGAAAAATTGAGGTGGAAGTACTGGAGGAATTGTGGAAAACTAGCACTTAGCACCACTAGCAAAAATAACATTAACCATAGACTACATGGATCCCATTCTTTATTTTTCCAAAAGACAACTCATATCTATTATTATGTTAGAAAAAATAATATTAGCCATATACCAAGTGGATTTTTTTCTTTATTTTCCTAAAAAGCAATTGTTCATATCTGTTTTCCTATTTGATTCCCATAAGAGTCCTCTTTTCGAGGGAAAGCAGCTATTTTAGACTATTTCTGTAAACTTCTAGGGCTCAAGACCCTCAGGGTAGAGTTTGGCCTTGTCTATCATGTTGTCCTCACAACACCCAACCCAGCCTGACTACAACAGTGGAGAAATCACAGCACAGAGAGGTTTGATGTGTTGCTCCAGGTGACAGAGGCAGGGTGGGATCATCCTTCACCCCTGTGCCCAGAAAGGGATGACAGTCAAATGCAGTCCCCAGGCCATGGGTGGACATATGTCCTATGGAATAGATGATGCCTTGAGAAACGCTTGTCTGAATCACTCATGCCTGAAGTTGGGGAGAACTGTAAGATCTTCCTGCAGTTAAGGAGAAGGATGCTGCTTCTGTTTAGGCCAAAATCTCCCTTATACAGGGAAGCTCCCTGTAGTGCAAGCCTGACAGTGCACTGTCATTCGTGCTGAGGGATGGGGGGAAGCTTCTGGACTCAATGTCTCAGACACCTCTGTTCCCAAACAAGCCAAAGGAAGAGCACTTGCAGCTGGACCAGAGGCACTGAGCTGTCTCCTGGATGGTACTGGCCATTTGGAACCCTGAACTGCATGGTCCTGCCCTCCTGGGTCATGGTCCTCCCCTTCCCTTTGCTTTTTGCTTTTTGTCAATGGCATAGGAAGGCAAAGTGGAGTAAGAGCTCAAGCTTGGAAGGAGGCCAGGTGTGGGAGTCAAATGTCTCAGTAACAAATCAGTGACCTCTGTTAGACTTCTGTGTAAATGTGTGTGCCAATTTCTTGTGACTTACTGATGTCTGCAAGGGTCAAATTAAACTTGCCGCTTCAATGAATGAAATGACCCAAAGACAATTCATCATATTTAAAGAAAAAAAATCACTGAATTGCTATATTTAAGGAAAAGTTTTATCTCCTACATTAACAGGGCTGTAAAGACCACAAAGCAGAAGTTGCGGTTAAACAGTTTCTACACATAAGTAGTGTCTGGGAGAAATACAACTCATTGCGTATTAATGAAATGATTAAATCATTCAGTCCAGAGTTTTAGCCTGTGCGCCCAGATCAGGCATTGTGTGCAATGTGGCAATGTCAGCGCTGAGCACGCTGGAAAGAATGAGGAGGTGAACACACGAATAGGGTATTCTACACGTGGGCTGTGTGTGCAGGTCACTGATGAGATGCTATGAGGTTGGGGTTAGGCCTCAGCTTCTCCCACAATTTGGACAAAGGGCTGTTTGAGACCAAATATGCAAGAGGATAGAAGTTACTTTAGCAAGTAGAGTAGAAAAGAGTGCTCTGAGCAGACCCAACAGGCATGAGCAGAGGCCCTGAGAGAAGGGAATTTCCAGGCCTGAAAGTCCACTGTGGTGCTGGATCCCTGAGCACATGACGACGGGCACAGGCCTAGATGCACAGGACCATGGGGTGCATGCTGAGGTTTTGTTTTTTTATCCCAAGGGCAATAAGAACAAAGGAAGTGGCAAGCTCTGATTTGAACAGCCACACAGCGGAGTGTGGTGGGGAACTGGGGCAAGGGATTTGTGGCCGCTAGGAAGCAAGCTGCGGGGTCCAGCCAAAGCAGAGATTCGAGTGAGAGAAGGGGCTGCATTTAAGGGACAGAAGGGAGGTAAAATTCAGTCTGTGACTTGTTGGCATTAGAGTGAGGTTGCCATTATTGATGTACTTCCTTCTAGCAGGGATCTGGGGGAAGAGAGGAAATATTTGCTCTTTTTTTTGTTTGTTTGTTTTTGAGATGGAGTCTCACTCTGTTGCCCAGGGTGGAGCGCAGTGGCGCAATCCCAGCTCACTGCAACCTCTGCCTCCCGGGTTCAAGCGATTCTCCTGCCTCAGCATCCTGAGTTGCTGGGATTACAGGCACGCACCACCACGCCTGGCTAATTTTTATATTTTTAGTAGAGATGGGGTTTCACCATGTTGGTCAGACCAGTCTCAAACTCCTGACCTCATGATCTGCCCGCCTTGGCCTCCCAAAGTCCTAGGATATTTGCTCTTAAATTTTAAAAATATTTAAGCAAAATGTACTTGACATTGCTCATGTTAAATAGTGAGAGTTTCATGGATCAGGACCTCACAACTTGTTAAAGGAACATATTTTGTGATCTAGGAGTAAAGTAATGCAATAAATGGAAATAAAATATAAACATTAAAAAAAACACAGTCTGCAGAGAGTGAGAAAGGAAGCCCACAATTAAATGCCCCCTGGGTGGACTAGGATGTTCTCAGCCCGGGGCTGGGTTTAATTCTGTCAGGGGCACTGTTTCAAGTTTGTGACCTGAATAGGGGGCAGGCATAAATAGAAGAAGGCCTTCGAGTTGCTAATGCCAAGCAGTGTGTGACATGTGACTTGTCCCATCCCCTTTACTGAGGACTTATTATTCGCTCTTAGAAACGTGGATGCAGACTCGAACTCAGGTTCCCCCAGTAAGTGTCAAGTGTGTGTTGTCTCCACCTTGCAGCTGTGAGGCAGGAAACAGGAGTCTTGGAAGAGGCACATTGAGGAGAAAGCATGCCTGGAGCTATGGGGGACATGAAGAAGAGAGCATGGTTCCTGCTCCCTCGGGACCATGCTAGAGTCACAGTTGATATACCAACCGCTAGCTGCAGTATATAGGAGGGCCTCAGAAGGGGTGGAGACAAGAGGAATGCAGAGGAAAGAGCAAGAAAGGCTTCATGAAGGAGAAGGGGCATAACCTAGGCTTGAAGAATAGGACAGATCCCCATATAGCAGGGAGTGGAAGACATTGCCTGAGCAGACAGGTCTGAAAGCATAAGGCATATCCAGAAGTGTGGGGGAGGCGCTGTGTTTGGAGAGATGATACCTGCAAGGGACTGGTGGGTTGGAGCCAGATTATAGAAGGCCTTGCATGACAGGGCAAGGTGTAAAGGAACCACTGAAGCCTGTGGAATTAGAGAATGGAATTAGCATCTCAGACAGATGAAGGCTAAAGGCTGTGTCAAAAGCCCAAATTACAGTTCAACTTAGACAAGCTTCCTAGAGAACAGTGTAAGACATTTTGTGTCATTGACATCTTCAGGGCATAAGAGTCTGACAGATGGAGCCCAAGAGATGGAATGTGGCCATGTGGCCACCATATCTGAAAGGACAAGAGACAGAAAACCAAGGGAGACTCAGAGAACCATCTGTCAACTTCCGAGAGAAAATGGAACTTCTGGTGTGCCATGAAAGACTGCTTTCTTGACTGAGATTTGACCATCCTAATCCAAACCTTGCTAAAGATGAATAATTTTAAAAAACGATCAATTTTTTTTAAAAGGATGACTGTTAATTCTCTACTTTTCAAGAACTTTCTTAGCAGATTCTCTGGGACTGGCACAGTGTGCACCTTCCGTCTCTGATCTGTTTCCCCAAGACCTGAGTAGCTTCTGTTTTCTCTCCCGCTTATTCCACATGAGTCCCCTGGAATTAGAAGACCATAGGGATTGGAAGCTCAGTTTTCAAAAGGCAGGAGGTCATAGCTGGCTCCCATGCGAGGCATCAGAGCATGGGGAATTGACTAGCAGAAGCGGACTTCACTGGTACATATTGTGGACCTGAAATGGGGTCTTAGGTTTGTGCTTTGGAAAAAGTCAAGTCAAGCTATTTTATAGGACAAGATGGCTATGTGTTTCCAATTGTTTTCTCTTTGCTTTTAGGAGAATTACAGCACCACTGTGAAGTGGAACCAGGTTCTGCATTGGAGCTGGGAATCCAAGCTCCCTTTGGAATGTGCAACACACTTTGTAAGAATAAAGAGTTTGGTGGACGATGCCAAGTTCCCTGAGCCAAATTTCTGGAGCAACTGGAGTTCCTGGGAGGAAGTCAGTGGTAAGAAGTGAGATGGTCACAAGAGTGAAAAGGTTTAATATATTTTTTAATGAGTAGCAATAGTCAAATAGTGGAAATCTCCTTTGAGGAACCCTGGGTAGACACTGACATTATTTTCCTTTGGCTCCTATGGGAACTAAAAAACACAGGTGTGAAACTTGGCACTGGAAGATATAGTCTGAAGTCTTGCTCCTGAACTTACTCATTGAGACAGTTGTGCAGATTCAGGCAATTTTGTATTTGTTTTCAAAACGTGTAAAGTTTGTGTATTATAAATGCTAAGTGAACAAAGCAAGACATAAATTGTACATATGTATTTATTTGAGCAACACAAACTGTGTATGCGTCTAGAGTAGAGGTTGGGAACATTTTTCTGTGAAGGGCCAGATAAGAGATAGTGTAAGCTTTTTCAGAGCATACAGTCGCTGTTGTGACTATTCAACTCTGCTACTGTAGTGTGAAAGCAGCCATAGATAGTGTGTAAACCAATGAGAGGGCTTTGTTGATAGAACTTTATTTACAAAACAGGGCCGGGTATGGTGGCTCATGCCTGTAATCCCAGCACTTTGGGAGGCCAAGGCGGGCGGATCACTTGAGGTCAGGAGTTCAAGACCAGCCTGGGAAACATGGTGAAATCCTGTCTCTACTAAAAATATAAAAATTAGCTGGGCATGGTGACGGGCGCCTGTAGTCCCAGCTATTCTGGAGGCTGAGGCAGGAGAATCGCTTGAACCCAGGAGGCAGAGGTTGCAGTGAGCCTAGATTACACCACTGTACTCCAGCCTGGGCCACAGGGCGAGATTCTCTCCCTCACACGCACACCAAAAAACAACAGGTGGTGGACTCAAATTGTAGCCCCCCCAAATCTAGACGGGGGGGTGGGGGGAAGGGGAGCGGAATATGGAAAAATGAAAGTGGTGTGTTATTTGAAAAATAAGATTATGGATAAATATATTTTAAATATTCTTTAATACTGATAATTTAATTTTGTTGTCATTAAAATTTAGAGTAGGTTTTGTCAGTTTCTTTTGCTCGCGTTAAACTAATAATACTAATGAGATAATAATAATTGAATTAAATCTATGACCTAGTCACATTTTAAAGTACTATACATATTTAGTTCTCATATCAGTCCTACAAAAGGACTTTTTTTTTTTTTTTTTTGAGACAGGTGGATCATGGCCGACTCCCGACTGCTCCCCTCTCTGGATTCATCTTTCAGCACTGGACTGCATCACCGTGGTCTCGATCTCCTGACCTCGTGATCCGCCCGCCTCGGCCTCCCAAAGTGCTGGGATTGCAAGCGTGAGCCACCGCGCCCAGCCTATAAAAGGACTTCTTATCCTCACTTCACAGATAAGGAAACTGAGGCACTGAGAGGTTAAAGAAGCCATGCAAGGTCACCACGCCACTAAGTGCTGGAGCTGGACCTCCAACCCAGACAGTCTGGCTCCAGAGGTCGTGTGCTTAACCATTACATCCTACTGTGGAAAGAAGGACACATACACAGGGACAGAAAAGATATTAAAAAGATAGTAAGAGGTTGGGTGTGGTGGCTCACATCTGTAATCCTAGTACTTTGGGAGGCCGAGGCGGGCGGATTGCCTGGGCTCAGGAGTTCGAGACCAGCCTGCACAACATGGCGAAGCCCCAGCTCTACTAAATATACAAAAAAATCAGCCGGGTTTGGTGGCACATGCCTGTAGTCCCAGCTACTCAGGAGGCTGAGGCACAAGAATCGCTTGAAGGTTGGATTTTTAAAAAACTTTCAAAAATGAGCGTTTCAAAGACCCCTCACACTTGAGGGACTGGCATTTCTGAGAAGGTGGAAGAGATATGATCTCCAGTGCAATGAAGAGATTATGAGGGATTTTGGAGCTGCATAGACCTTGCCAGTCTGAATGTGGCTTTGCCACTTTCTAACTGAGCAAACTTTGGCCAAGTCCTACCTGACCTGTTGTTATAAGGTACTAAGAACAACATGAGATAATGTACATAAACACTTAACATGGCCTTCGGCAGGGCTGGGACTTGATAGAAAGCAGTTACAATAACCTGATAGAAAGCAGTTACAATAACCCAGCGATGGCAATCATGCGATTATCAGAGTGGTAATAGTAATGTGCTGTCTGTGGCAGTCAGAGCAACAGCAGTGGTATCAGTGTAACAATAGGAGCAGCGGTGGAAAGGATTGTCTTGCATGCACCAGAGGGTAGAGGTTTGGCAGAGAAATTTAGGTTGCTGTTTTCTCCAGGAGGTAGAAAAAGCTGAAGTTATCTGCTGAAGGCAGATGGATAACTTGTTTTAAGAGGCTTGAATTTTGAGGGCGATTCTAACTTGGCTATTTTTTTTTTCTTGCAGTACAAGATTCTTTTGGACGGGATATATTGTTCGTTTTCCCTAAAGATAAGCTGGTGGAAGAAGGCTCCAATGTTACCATTTGTTACGTTTCTAAGAACATTGAAAATAATGTATCCTGTTATTTGGAAGGGAAACAGATTCATGGAGAACAACTTGATCCACATGTAACTGCATTCAGCTTGAATAGTGTGCCTTTCGTTAGGAATAAAGGGACAAATGTCTATTGTGAGGCGAGTCAAGGAAATGTCAGTAAAGGCATACGAGGCATCGTTCTTTTTGTCTCAAGTAAGTGTGCAAATTCTCTGTGGCCCTTTCTTCTCATTTCCTGAGGAATAGATTAAATCTCCTTTACTAGAAGACAAATAAACATTTCTATCCATGATCTTGATTTTCTTTTGTTTCCCAAGTTTTCCAGGAGAGGCTCTGAAGTCAATGTCCTTCAGTAATATTTCCGGGATTTCCTGTTGTTTTCTTGTCCTTACTGAGAGTTGTATTCCTAGAAATCGATAGTATTAAAGAAGAGACAGTTCAGGTCATGACCTGGACCCCTGGGAAAATACCCTTTTTTGCCCAGCCATGCTGGAATTACTTCGGGATCATGGAGGGAGGGTAGGAGCTACAGATTGGACAACCACGGAGTCAGCCAGGGTTGTGGCCTAGGAGACCTGGGTTTGAATCTTCTTTCCCTGGCTGGGTGTGTCATCTTGCCAAGTTCCCTAGCCTCTCTGAGCCAGTTTCCTCCTTTGTAAAATGGGGACAGTGATGGTGATTGTGAGGATTAATGAATGTGGGTAGTGCCTGGCCCCAGTAGTAGCTGCGTGCAGTCAGCAAATGGAGGCCATTACTGTTCGTAACTGTGCAGTAAATTGGTTCCATCGGATCTATTAGTGGAGTGGGAACATTTTGATTTTTATATAGATCTGTGTGTGCACAACTAGTGGCCTCCTGTATTTTGTTTTGAGCATCTCCTTCCCCTGCACAGTAGGGATCATCTCCCTCCCTGCCTCCCTTGCCAAAGGAAGTCTCCAGTCTCCTGGATGCCTGGTTCATCTGTGTCCCCTTAGCTTGGCCACTAAGGGCAGCAGTAACTCTGGGGATTTGGAGGTGCTTTGCCATTCCCTGAACACTCAACTCCCGCCTGTTGAATTTAGCACGTTTACAAATCTGATTTTCTTGCATCCCCGAAGCATAATGTGAGCCACAGCACCCGAAATGAAACATTGGCGGGCACTGGGGATACAACCCTTGTCAAATGGACACAGCATCAGCCACTTGCATAACATGGACCACACATGCCCATGACATCTCAGAAAATCACAAGGGTAGGAAGGAGAAGGGGCCAAGATGAGGTGGCCCCTGAAAAGTGACTTTTGGAGGCTGTTGATAGGTAGCCTTCCACCTCAGTGACCCCTTCATCGTTCAGAGTAACTCTGTGACTTCAGACTCTACACAGAGCTTTCCATTTGGCTTATCTTCCAATAAAAAGATTTAACTAGGTCTGTTTTCCTTTGTATGGACAGAAGTACTTGAGGAGCCCAAGGACTTTTCTTGCGAAACCCAGGACTTCAAGACTTTGCACTGTACTTGGGATCCTGGGACGGACACTGCCTTGGGGTGGTCTAAACAGCCTTCCCAAAGCTACACCTTATTTGAATCGTAAGTTGGCTCTGGTTACATTATTGACAAGTTCTTCCTCATTTGAGGTGCTTGTGACAACATGGCAAAAATCTACACTTAGATGTTGCAGGAAATTTGAACAAATATTTCAGAACCACCTGCCAAGGTCAAGAGGAAACCTTTAAGTGGTGACAAACGTCTAATACTTTCTACCTGAGGTTTTTAAAAAAGGAACAGTTAGCATAGCATGGTAAGAAAGACAGTTAATGTATACCTTGACGTGAAAATAGTCCTGTCTGATAATCTGGGTCTACCCAATTTCTGACTTTTTAGGAATATTCCAAGTAAATTAAGGGATGTTCTTGCCACGAGTCAGTGATTCATGTTAAGACATTTCAGCACGTATGTCAAATTTGTAGAAACAATATTTTCATTATTGGTATTTGTTGGTGATGGATCAATGCCATTATGGGGAACATAGTTTGACAGTAACTGAGTATGCCCTGAGGGATAAGGGATACATTTGCTTTGACAAAAGTAAAAGCCTTGTAATGGTTGTGTTATTTTGTTTTGTTTTTAAAGATTTTCTGGGGAAAAGAAACTTTGTACACACAAAAACTGGTGTAATTGGCAAATAACTCAAGACTCACAAGAAACGTATAACTTCACACTCGTAGCTGAAAATTACTTAAGGAAGAGAAGTGTCAATATCCTTTTTAACCTGACTCATCGAGGTGAGACTAGAGTTGTCACAGCCCACCGTGGCCACTAACGTGTCTTTGTTTGACAGACTGTGTGATCAAGTAAATATGCTGTAGATCTTTGCCTCATTCACAGCGGAGGTGAGAGTTAGAATTTATACCTATTGTTCATGCCACGTTTCTCCTCATGGATGCACGCATCCCCTATTTGTTTCTTTTAATAATGTCACGAGCACCAATGAGCTTACTACCCAACTTCAAAAATTGGACTCTAACAGTAACTTCTATCATATCTCATCCTATAATGCCCACACCTTAAATTGTGTACATGTGTATTCTCATTTCTTATGTGATGGTAAAAATGCCTTTATTTTGTTTGGTTTTAATGCATAGAAAGGACATCAAGCTGTATGTAATAATTCAGTAATTATGTTTATATAATATTAAATTGCTAATATTTGCCCATATTGTTTAGTGTTGCTGTAGTCCATTCACTTTTACTGCTGTGTAGTATTTCATTGTGTAAATATTAAATATTTTATTCATACATCTCCTTTGATGGATTTGCAGGTTGTATCAAGATTTTTGCTCTTGGGCACATGTTAATATGAACATTTTTATACATGTGTCCAGTACACATCTACAATTGTTTTTCTTGCATATATACTTAAGAGTTGGATCAGATGTAGAATATGTTCAACTTATACGATAAGGTCAAATTGTTTTTCAAAGGAGTAATACCAGTTATACCCCCACCCTATAGATTCATATATTCTTACCAAGTTGGTATTGGCACTTTTTTTTATTATTGCCAATTAAATGGCTATAAAATGGTATTTCATGATAGTCTTGAGATCGAATCTCGTGAGTATTTTGGCCACATCTGTTTTCTCTTTTATGAAAAGCTTATGCAATTTGCACATTTTTTGTTGGTAAGAATATTCATATATTCTTGATATTGATTTGTTGTTCATTTCTTTACTGCTAATATCTTCTCCCAATTTGTAACTCACTTTCTTTTATATGTCTATTGATTAACAAAAGTTTGTCATTTTTAAAGCAGATAATTTTATAAAAATATTTTAAAGATAATCATTTCCTACCCCAAGATCAGAAGGACAGTCACCTATAAGTTTTTAGTAAGAAGTTTAAAGGTTTTTAAGAAGACAAATTCCAAATCCTTCTGGGATTGATTTTTTTATATTAAGTGAGATAGGGTTATGACACTGAATTTTTCTGTTTGGTAACCATTTTTCCATATCTGTTTATCAAATAACTCTTCCTTCCCTAATGATCTGACATGCCACCTCTTTCACTATTATGAAAGCGTAAGAGAGTTCTGGATTCTTAATTCCACTGGTTGGTCTGTTTATTCCTGCACTAGTATTACACTAACTTACTTAAAGTTTCAGATGAGTCTTGACATCGGGTAGGGTAAGTCTCTCACCCTATTCTTTTTCAGGACTATCCTTACTATTCTTGGTGCCATACTCTTTTATGTAAAATTGATAATTTACCAAATTCTATGAAAACCCCTGCTGGGCTTTTCACGGGATTTGCACTTAATCTATAAATGCAACTTGGAGAGATCAAAATCTGTATGTTACTAAATCTTCCTGTGTGCGGACATAGTATATTTTTATATTTCCTTAGGCCTCTGTTAAAATCATTTCATAAAGTTTTAAATTTTTCCCTTGTATACTTCTTGCATATTTTTTGTGCTACTGATATGGCTCCAATGACTGGAGGAACATCAGGTTCTTCGTTTCGCTCAGGTTTAGATAAAACGACACCGACACACATGGAGTGGTTTTAAGGAGAGAGAAGTTTAATAGGCAAGAAAGAAGGAAGGAAGAAGGAAACAACTCCTCCATACAGAGACAGAGGGAGGAGGGATTTGAACAAAGAGAAAACCCCATGTGGAGCAGAATAGTGGCTGCTTATATGAGGAGGCTGGAGGAGTTGGTTTCTGATTTGCATAGGGCTGAGGGGATTGGTTTGACCAGGCATGTCATTCACATAGCCCAGGAAAAAACTGGCCCTCCCACCCTAGCCTTTTAATATGCAAATGCAGGGCACCTTGATGTTCTACACACGTGGGGATATGTGGGGGCTGCCATGTTGCTAGGCACATGTTGGGGCAAGGAAGAAGACAGCGTGAATTGCCATGTTTGGGTGGACCCAGTTTGTTTCTAATGGCCAGCATTTGCACATTGAAGCTTGGGTAGGGGAGAGGTTCTAAAAGTCAGGGCCTTTCTGCTAGACAAGAAACATTTCTGGAGCTGCTTTAAAAGAAACAAAAACTTCCCAAGGACCCCTTTTAACTCCTATAACACTGTAGGCACTTAAAAATTTCCTGAAAACAGTTAAAATCATTGTTAGCATATATCCTTCCCTTTTTTCTTTCTCCATTTTGAAATTTTAACTCCTTTCTCATTTAAAAATAATTGTACTATATCATCATTGTCAGAGCACATAGATATTACCTGTTACATCATCTCCCTTTTAAATCTTGCTGCATCTTGTAAGTCCACAAGTATATATGTTTAATGTTCACCATTAGAGCTTATGCAAATATCTCTCTGGTCATTTTGATTATCTGAAATTTATTCCCTAGTACTTCAGAAAGTGTCTATGGGAACAACAGTCACCTGAATTTTTGAATGTCAATAAAAGTTTTACTCTGGTCTTTGTATTTAATGGTCAGTTTGAATAGATATAAAATTTTTAGCTTATATTTTCTTCCGTGAGTATCATAAATTTTATTGTTGCATTTTTTTTTCTGGCATACAGCAAGGCTGATGAAAAGCCTAGTAGTAATGGTAATCTATTTTTTTCCCCATTAGAAGTTACTTGCTTTTTTGCCTAGATGCCCGGAGGATTTTTTTCTTTTTCTTTAAAACCTTTGTCTTGGTATTGGCTATTCTAGGTTGATGTGTTCAGTAATATGGTACATTCTTTCAATATGTAGTATCAAATGTTTTTTTAATTCAGGAAGTTTTCTGAATTATAGTTTTTGGTATTTGCTTGGCCACCTTCCCTTGGTTTTCTTTTTCAGGAATTCCTGCTAACTCTATATTGAATCTTTTTTCTGATCTTTAATATTTGTCACTTTCTCTTGAATTACTTTTATCCCTTCATTTATTTTATTTAAATTTTTTTTTTCTCCCTTTACCTCCTATTTGCTTAAGAAATTATCTGTTGTGTTTTTTTGCTCTGGTAACTACTTCCAGTTTAACATCTTCAATTTTGAATTTATTTTTTGTTTTGTATCTATTTCTTTCCTGAGTTCTGTTCCCTCATCCATGACGTTTGCTAAATCTGATTTATATTGTTCTCTAATATCTTTTATTACTTTTACAATGTCTTTTAGTCTATTTTGAAGTAGTTGTTTTATCATCATATTCATTTCTGCTGTATCTGTGGTTGTATCTTCTTTTCCGTTCACAATATTATCTATGTGTGCCTTTGCTCTTATTATTTGGTAATCTTGCTAGAAGTGTAACTACTTTGATTTCTTTTTAAAAAGAAACCAATTTTGCTTTGAAAATTAATTCTTTTTGTTGTGTTTTGTTGTTGAATTTCCACTGTAATTTTTATTACCTGTTTTCTTCTACTTTCTTGGATTTTTTTCTGTACCTTTTACTTTCATAAGTTGGATATTAGTTCACAAATAAAATATTTAAAGTTACATATTTCCATTGAAATACCAGTTTTATGGCATCCACAACAGTCCAATAAGTTTTAACTTAACATTGCAGTGCTTTCATTATAACAAACTATATATGATACCATTTCTAATCCATGAATTAATTTGTGTTTCAAATTTTCTAAAATGAAATTTTTATTTTTTTGTTATTAATTTTTAAGAAAAATTCACTGTGGTCATAGAAGGTGTCTATGTGATACATGTTCATTGAAATTGTTGGGGTCTGTTTCGTGGGCTTGTACCTTGCTGAAAGTGTGGTCTATGGACCAGAAGCATCAGTATCACCTAGGAGCTTTGTAGAAGTGCA
Organism: Hylobates moloch; assembly: GCF_009828535.3. NCBI lineage: Eukaryota > Metazoa > Chordata > Mammalia > Primates > Hylobatidae > Hylobates > Hylobates moloch. The sequence goes on from NW_026652292.1 coordinate 35,240,151, forward strand.
GAATCGCAGGCCCCGCCTCAGTCCTACCGAACCTGAATCTGTATTTTAACAAGGTCGTCTGGTGATTTCCTATCTATATCAAAGTTTAAGAAGCATTGATCTAGTCTCTGATGAAGTAGGTTAAGTTTGTTCATTGTTTTGTTCAGACCTTCTGTATCTTTCTTGGTTTTGCGGACCAGCCTATCAATAATTGAGAAAGGTGTGTTAAAATTACTCACTATTTTGGTAAAATTGTTTATTTCTCCTTGAAGTTCTATGAATTTTAACTTTACATATTTTGAGGGCATTTTATCAGGTTCATAGTTTAGAATCGCTGTATCTTCTTTATGCTAATCCATAGATTTCTTGTATGTCTTTTTTAATGTTTATTTTGTTAATTTTAAACTCTTCATCTGTTTGTTCTAATACCACTGCTACACTGCAGTCTGTAAATCACTTTGTCGTGTTTCTCTTGTCATAGTCATGCTGCTCAGATGTCTCACTATCCTGGTTTCTGAGCTTGAATTCCCCTGTAAGTATCTTCTATGCTGGTAGGCAGCAAATATCAGGGAAAGGCTACAGGCCAAACCCCAGCCTTGTCAGCTCAAAGTCTAAAGCAGAGCATGGCCTAGGGATGAGCTGAGGATAGAGAGATATAGGCACCCCCAAAACCATAATTAATCACTCTTCATTGTACCAAACAACCTTCAGGTCAGGGTTTCACCTTCAGCCCTGCCCCCCACTTTCATCCCTCAAGAAGCAACATTAAAAGGTTAGATTGGAATCTATCAGACCTGTGTGTCTGGAGGAGAGAGGAAGGAAGTCTCCCAAGCCACTGGATTTCCTCGTTTTCCTCAGCTCCTTGCTTTGCAGGACTTCTGTTCTTTCCTGTTCTTACTCCTGGGAACCCCTGCTCCAGTGGTCTGAGTTTGAGTTTGATTACTTAAGCATTTTTTTTTTAAGATACAGACAGCATTGCTTCATGTGACCTATATGTCCTGGCACAGGTTGGCTGCTACCTTCTGCAATCTGCTGCCCAAGATTGGCATTTGTATTGGCCAGATGGGACCTATATTTTATATCATACCTGAAAGCTTTCCACTATAGCAGAATCATTACAGAAACTTGTATGAGTTTGGTTACTTAGGAATCATTCTTGATACTTTTCTCCCTTTTATCTTTCAGATTCACTCCATCTGCAATTACTATTTTTTTTTTATTTCTAAACATTTTTAAAACATACTCACTTCTTTCTGTCTCCACAATTACTTCCTTAGCCCAATTTACTTCCCTCCTGACTTGGGCCAAAAATATAGCTTCCTACCAGATTTACAAGTATCTTCATATTCTCTATACCTCAAAACCAAATTTGATCATATTATTGCTGCTTCAAAATTAATAAAGCATTTTTAAGGATATAGACAACATCATTTGATGTAACTCTCATGGTCCAGCACAGATTGGCTGCCACCTTCTTTGTCTGCCTGTTGTTTTTTCAGTGTGAGGCCAGGTGCCTTCTCTGTCTCCTACAGGTTTGTCACAATCTCTTTATCTTTATACATGTTGTTCACTTTTACTGGGATGCCCCCCCTTCTCCTTTTACCTGCTTAACTCTTACACATCTTTAGATTTCAGCTTAATCCTCGCTTCACCCTCCAACAGAGCAGGCACTGGGGACCTAGCAATGAACCAAATTGAGTGATTGCCTCTAGGGAACTCATGTGCTAGTGTGTGTTGAGAGGGCTGGATTGGGGGCAGGATTGAGGATTGTAGATATATAGCAACGTGTTACATGTAAAGAAGTCAATACTGTAACTTCAAGTACCGGTAAATCATACAAAGAAGGTAAAATTCAAGTAATAGGGTAGAGAATGCCTGGGATGTTGCTGCCATTAGGATGGTTATGGAAAGCCTCTAAGAGAGCTGTCTTAAAGGATGAGAAGGAGGCCTCCAGCCCCGCCCAGCTGTGTTTCCCAGCATGCACTGCAGTGGCATGTTTTCGTTGTGCTGGAAAGCAGTGTTTAGTATCCACACTATCCTAGTCAGATGGGAGTACTACCCTACCAGTAGTCTGTGTTGATGTCCTTTCTTCAGTTGCTGTGTGAGTTGGCTGTTCTTTAGTATCATTCAGTGGCTTCCTTGGCTTGCAAAGGACAGGGTTCATGGAAAGCCCACCATATTCTGTGAGAATGCATTCATTATTGTGTTGCTTGGGCTGTGAAGGATGTTACTTGCTCAGATTAAAGTCTCATGGGTTACTCAAAATGATGACATAACTTTCTCATAAGGGCATCTATGGTAGTCTGAGCATTCACATGAGTGACACATATTTGACCTTTTTAGCCAGCTGTCATTCTACATAATGAACAGAGAGGGAGATTCTCTGAAAGAGAATATGCGGGACTAGACATTGCAATGGGAATACGTGTGCCATAGTAAACTGTGCATATTCAGGAATGTAAAGGAAAAATGAGGAGGATTATATCATTGTTTTGAGATAATTATCCTTAGCTACAAGGATCACTAACAAGGGTGGTATCAGTCCAAGTTTGGACAAGCAGTTGCTGGGCAGATGTCCCTGCAGAAATTTTGTGTGTGCGTAAGACTGTGATGGCCTTTATGCAAGATTATGGTTTTTGCAGTCTTTTGTGAGAAATTTTTTATTTGGATATTCGTGCATGAGAACCCTCCTTCCCTTCATGGCCTTCCCTGGCTTCATTATTGATGGTTTTAAAACATCACGTGACTCCATTTTTATTCTGACAACTTTCACATTTCTGCCTTTTGATCAAGATCTCTCTCTGAAATCATTGCTGATCATCCTTTAACCAGGAGGGACCTGTCCTGGATTACTGGTCTGGTCTCACATTGGAGGGAGTGATTGGCAACTAGGGGTCAGTGTCAAAAGCCTTTTAGCCATATTTGAATGAGGGAGGTCTGGAGGGTGGTGCTCTCAGGATAAGCCTTCCCGGCGTCCATTGTTAAGTTCAATTTCATCTATTCTGTAGTTTTTTGGCCATCCTCTCAAAGTGCTGGGCCAGCATTGTTCTGTTAGGAGTAGTACTTCAGCAGAAATTTGACAAGGAACAAGTATAAAATTTTAAAAGGAAAATGGAAAATAAAGTTAATAGTAATATGATAACCCCAGTTTGCGTAATAGTTTTGAGCTTTGAGCCTCACCTTAAGGGCAGATAATTGAATAACTCAAATGACATGGGACTTAGGTGAGACCTGTTGTAATTACGTGACCTATTTATTTAAAAAATTGTATGTATACAGGCCTCAACTTCCCCAGAGGAATTTATCCATATACAACATGTAGTATTAGCAATAGCGCAGATATTTCCTTATTTCATGACTTAAAGGAGCTCTGGAGTCAGGTTCTATCAAGTTATCCGCAGAAACTACTGATTGTGAATTTTCAATTACATTATTATCCTGTAAAGAAAAAGATACACCTAAGAAAGGAAAAAGTAAGAGGGGTAAGAGTGTCATTGTGATGGGGAATCTTGTCCCATCATCTTGGGAAAAGTTGTTCACTGCATAAAGCCGTCAACCTCTTGTCCTCATTTGCAGCTTGAAGGTCACTGGGTATGGAATTAGCAGGTTCAATTACCTTTCTGTGCAGCTCGTACATCAGGCATGAGACTTGTCCCTTGAAAGTTATATTAAGTTGTCCAGCTTCAGTTTAAGAGCTTTCGGAACAGAGCAGGTTTTGGAGAGTTATAGCCAAATATTGGAGGAAATTAAGGGAATGCAGGATCTAGTCCAGCCTACAGGGAGATAACAAGAACTCAAAATCAATGCACTGGTTTATGGAAGGAGAAGTGGGTTCAAATGATATGTCTGACAAAATGGGACCTGTTCATGTGGCTACATTTTATTTGCCGTGATAGGTAATTTTATGAAGGCTGGGTACCAAATTTTGGGTAAAGCAATTTCTGCAGCAGATTTATTTTTAAAAACCTCTTCCCTTTTTGTGTTTCAAATGAGTTTAGGGGTTAAACATTCAAATATTTACATTTTAGCTAGGACTAGCTAAATCGTTTCAGAAGACCAAAATCTACAAGTGGCCTTCAATTTTAGCAATAATTTATCTTTTTGTTTGCCGGTCTCGTTGGCTCAATTAGTCACCCTAAGTGGGGAAATGTTTTAGAAAAATGTACTTAACAGTCCCCCACTCCCTTGGCTTTTTCTGGCTCATGCATGGCAGACAAAGCAAAATTTTTATGCCAGGCAGAGATAACTTATATTATTGCTCTGAACTCAAGATTTTGACTTGTTTAATCTGAGAGCCTAACTTTTTATAAACATTTATCTAGTTCTTTTCTTTTTAGATTATCAGCCTTTTAATTAGCTATTATATCACCCTAAGCAACTGCTAGCAAGGCAAACCTAATTTTACATTTCTGAAAGGATGACTCTTAGGTGTACAAGGCTAGGTTGTTGGTTGTCACAGAGCTGTTGTAATTTGAAAGCCCCCTCTTTTTTTTTTCTTATCTTGGCTGAAATGCCTTAAGAAAAACTTCTAATTGACTTTTGAAATTAGCAACAGTAGAATATCTTAATTCAAGTGAAAAAGTCAATAGATTCAGAGTAAGCAGAGAAGAAGAAGAAAAGAAAAAAAGAGAAAAAGAAGTTGGGAGCCTAAATGCCAGCATTTTAAAAAATTCTGTAGTTGTAGTTTCTTAATTTGGTACCGAGAAAAACAAGCCTGGGGATGTTGAATGATTCTTAAGATGACCATTGACTGAAAACTGTGCATGAGGAAAAGCCATGTAGCCAGCCAGAATACTTGGCATGCCTGAATACTGGGGAATCCCATTCTATTTGCCAAATAAATTCTATAAATCCTGTCAAGGAATGCCAGGAGTTTAGATCAGTATTTTAGATGGTGATTAGCCACCTTAGTGGATTTTAATTGGCCATCGTGTGGCCACCATTTACAATATTTTTGTTCTCAGAAGACATTGAAAAGCAAGCAAGAGAAAAAGAGCCAAATTATTTACAGATGCACATAACCAAATCAAAATGAAACCAAGACCAGAGCAGTTGCAAAAATTTTAACTCAGATGTGCAGAGCAAACAGAATATTAAATCAGGTATGCAGACCAAACAGTACTCTGATTTTGTAGAAATCAGGACGGATGCAAGGTCCTTTCTTAAGATGGCCTTGTTTCTAGTTCAAGAGGACTGACTAGAAGCAGCTAGTGTGTGCTGCTCTCACAGAGAGGAAACAAAGTGGTCTATAAATACTAGCTCTTTAAGTGGATTGTCTAAGACCTCACATCAGGATTTACAAAGGAGGCAGCAGGCCCCATGGAGAACAGAGATGAGCAAAGCCAGGCAGCTCCTACTGGGACTGGTGTGGGGCCAGGGGAGGCTCCCTAACGTGGGGTAAGGGTGAACAAGTGAGAGTTTTGGGGTATCCATACTTACACCATGGACCTTTGTAATCCTGGGCACATGAGAACCCACCTGCCCCTGCCCCAGGCCTCTGGACTAACAGAGAGCTGCCTGGAGTCTTTAGAGAGGTACCACTCAAGCCCACATGGAGCTCCACAGGCCTTGGATCCCTGAGCAACCTGGTGCTAGCTGCTGTAGTCCCAGTAGAGGCCATTGCTATGGTGCTGAGGAGTGGCCAGACTGCCCCACTGCTCCTCACTAAGGCTCATTGGTTTGGGCTTCTAGTGCACCAACTGCACCCCTGCCTGAACACTATGGGCAATGTGGCTCTGTGTTCCTCCAGGAAGCACCCAGACTGCAGATCACACGATCCCCCACCCCTGCCGCCCTTCTCCGGGCAAGGCTGATGGCTTAGGCAACAGCATAATAGCCACACCCTCACCTGAAGACTGTGGGCAGTCATGGCTCCGAGTTCCTCTGGGGCAACACTCCTAGAGGTAGTAAACAAGGTGTGGCACCCTTGCGTGCCCCCAAAAGTGAAGTCCAGCATCAGTTGGGTGGGAGGAAGCAGGAGCATGTCACGTACCCCACAGCTGTGTGTCTTCATTGCTTCAGCTGAGAAATCCTGCCCTCCCCAGTGAAGGGCCCATAGCCTAACCTCCCTGCCACTACCTGAACATTTTAGCTGTGGCCCAGAGTCCTTCTGAAAACCCAGCTCCCACTGGCCTGGGATATTCCCTTGGGCTCCCACCATCTAAGTGTTCTGCCTGCCCCTGCCTGAGAGTTAGTTTGGCTGGAGACCTGGGGGCCAGCCTGCCCCACCCCATCATAGACAGCACCTGAACTCCAGGTTAACCCAACCCCAGTCTAGCCCCTTCAGAACTCATACATGTTGTCCTGCGGGTCATCTAGTGGCCTGGGAACTGTGGAAATACCTACCTCACTGCAACCACTTCCCCGAGGCCTGAAATTGGGCTGACTCAACTAGCCAACACCACCGCAACCAACATCCACTCACGTGGGCCCAAAGGTGGAGCCCCCCCATACAAAAAGTAGCAATACTGCCACATCAGAGAACAGACAAGCCATAAAGCTGTCTGTATTGGGTTGAGTAACGAGATTATGCTGTGAAACCACTCCCGCAGAGTCACAAAACAGACATTTCCCATGGCTTTCAACCACATTGTGGACTGCAGATAGACTATAAGGTACACCTGAACTAGGAGTCACAAGTCCTAGAACAGGGGGGTGATAGGGAAACAACTCAAGTTCCTGCCTATCTAGGATGGGGAGCTGGTGAAGCCACCTTACCCCCTATTCCTACAGAGACCTAAGTGTACTTACAGGAGCTTCTCCTAGCCACCCTTGCCAGGGCTAGTGCCTGTGCTCACCTTTGGGGTATTTGCGGGCAAGCCAGGGGCTCCAGCTCTGCCCACATTTGTCACCCTACCTCTGCAGAACAGGAACCCCGGAGTACTGGGCACTCTACTGTCCAGGGCTTCACCTGAAAAAACAGAGCACTTCACAGTAAACACAGACAGGATATTTACCCACCTACTTGTGTAGCAGCTGGCTCTTACCCGCAAGTGCCATCTACTGGCCTATAGGCCAAGCCATGCAGCCCAAAATGAAACCTGCTGACAGAAGTACCTAGGGCTACAGGTGCAAAGCCAAAAGACCTTACCCCCTCCAGATGAGAAGGAAAAAGCATAAGAATTCTGGCATCATGAAAATCGAAATGTTGTGACAACATCAAAGGATCACTCTAGCTCCTGAACCCAAATGGAAACTCAGAAATGACAGATAAAGAATTTAAGGCATCAATTGTAAGGAAGCTCAAAGAGATCCAAGACAAAGTTGAAAATCAACATGAAGAAACTTCTAAATCAGTCCAGGAAATGAAAAAAGCGATAAACATCTTAAAAAGAAATCAATTGAACTACTGGAACTGAAAAACTCACTTAAGGAATTTCAAAATACAATTTAAAGCTTTATTAATAGACTGGATGAAGCAGAAGAAAGAATTTCAGAGCTTCAAGAATGTTTTTTTCAAACTAACCTAGTCAGACAAAAATAAAGATAATTTAGAAAAATGAACAAAGTCTTTAAGAAATATGGCATTATGTAAAGCCACTAAACATACAAAGTATTGGCATTCTTGAGAGAGCAGGAGAAAAAGTAATCAATCTGGGAAACAAATTTGAGGGAATAATAGAACAAAACCTCTGTAATCTTGCTAGAGAGGTAGACACCCAGATACAAGAAATCCAGAGAACACCTGCTAAATTCTACACAAAATGAACATCACTAGGGCATATAGTCACCAGATTGTTTAAGGCCAGCACTAAAGGAAAAATCTTAAATGCAGCTAGAGAAAAAGGTCAGATCACATACAAAGGGACCCGCATCAGGCTAACAGTAGACTTCTTAGCAAAAACCTTACAAGCCACAAGAGATTGGGGGTCTATTTTCAGCATTCTCAAAGAAAAGACATTCCAGCCAAGAATTTCATATCCTGCCAAATTGAGCTTCATATGTGAAGGTAAAATAAAATATTTTTTCAGATAAGCAAATGCTAAGGGAATTTGTTACCATTAGACCAACCTTACAAGAAATCTTTAAGGAAGTTCTAAATGTGGAAACAAAAGAACAATACCTGCTACCACAAAATCACACTTAAGTACCTAGCCCATAGACCCTATAAAGGAACCGCAGAATAGAAACTACAACTAGCTAACACCTTCACAATAGGATCAAAACCTCCTATATCAATATAAATCTGGAATGTAAACAGTCTTAACACCCCCACTTAAAAGGCACAGTGAATTAATTATTGATTGAAAAAGAAAAAACAAGACCCATCTGTCTGCTATCTTCAAGAGACCCATCTTACATGTGTAATGACATCTATAGGCTCAAAGTAAAGGGTTGGATAAAGATCTGTCATAAAAATGGAAAACCAAAAAGAGCAAAAAGATATTCTTATGTCAGGTAAAACAGACTTTAAACCAACAACAGTTAAAAAAGACAAAAAAAAAAGGCACTACATAATGATAAAGGGTTCAATTCAATAAGAAGACTTATTGATTCTAAATATATATGTACCCAACACGGAAGCACCAAGGATCATAAAACAAGTACTTCTTATTTTATGACCTACAAAGAGACTTAGATAACCACGCAACCACACAAAAATAGTTGGGGACTTCAACACCACACTGACAGCATTAGATCATCGAGGGAGAAAACTAACAAAGAAAGTCTGGACTTATATTCAACACTGGACAAATTGGGCTTAATAGACATCTACAGAACACTCCACCCATCAACCACAGAATATACATTCTTCTCATCTGCACACAGAACATACTGCAAGATTAACCAGATGCTCGGCCATAAATCAAGCCTCAATAAATGCAAAAAAATAAAAACTTTTAGGTAAACAACAAAATGAAGGAAGAAATAAAAAAATTCTTGGAAATAAACAAAAACAGAGACGTAACATGCCAAAATCTCTGTGATGCAGCAAAAGCAGTGTAAAGAATAAAGTTTATAGCGCTAAATGCCTGCATCAAGAAGTTAGAAAGATCTCAAATTAACAATCTAACATCACACCTAGAGAAACTAGAAAAACAAGAACAAACTGACCCCAAAGCTAGAAAAGAAAATAAATAACTAAAATTAGAGCAGAACTGAATGAAATTGGGACCCCAAAACCCATACAAAGGCTCGATGAAACCAAACACTGGTTTTTTGAAAGGATAAACAGGATGGATAGACCACTAGCTAGATTATAGTTTTGATTTGTATTTCTCTGATGATCCATGATGTTGAGCACTTTTTCATATGCCTGTTTGCAAATTGTATTTCTTCTGTTGAGAAATGTCTATTCAGATCTTTTGACCATTTTAAAATCAGATTATTAGATTATTTTTCCTATAGGGTTGTTTGAGCTTCTTATATATTCTGGTTACTTAATCCCTTATCAGATGGGTCGTTTGGAAAAAATGTATTCCCATTCTATGGTTTGTCTCTTCACTGTTGATTGTTTCCTTTGTTGTGCAGAAGCTTTTTAACTTGATGAGATTCTATTTGTCCATTTTTGCTTTGGTTGCCTGTGGTTGTTGGGTATTACTCAAGAAATTTTACTTGCATAAATTATTCCAATGTCTTGGAGAGTTTCCCCGATGTTTTCTTGTAGTAGTTTCATAGTTGAAGGTCTTAGATTTAAGTCTTTAACCCATTTTGATTTGATTTTTGTATGTGGCTAGAAATTGGTGTCTAGTTTCATTTTTCTGCTTATGGATATCCAGTTTTCCCAGCACTATTTATTGAAGAGACTGTCCTTTCCCCAGTGTATGTGTTCTGGCACCTTTGTAAAAAATAAGTTTACTATAGATGTATGGATTTATTTGGGGTACTCTAGTCTGTTCTACTGGTCTATGTATCTGTTTTTATGCCACTACCATGCTGTTTTGGTTACTATAGCTCTGTAGTATAATTTGAAGTCAGCTAATGTGATTCCTTCAGTTCTTTTTACTTAGGATAGCTTTGGCAATTCTGGGTTTGTGGTTACATATAAATTTTAGGATTTTTTTTCTATTTTTGTAAGGAATGTCTTTGGTATTTTGATATGGATTGCAGTAACTATGTAGATTGCTTTGAGTAGAATGGACATTTTAACAATATTGATTCTTCCAATCCATGAACATGGAATATGTTTCCTTTTTTGAGGCTTCTTCAATTTCTTTCATCAGTGTTTTGTAGTTTTCATTGTAGAGATACTTCACTGCTTTGGTTAAGTTAATTCCTAGGTATTTAATTTTACTTGTTGGTATTGTAAATGGGATTACTTTCTTGATTTCTTTTTCAGATTTTTTGCTGTTGGCATATAGGAATGCTAATGATATTTGTATATTGATTCTGTATCCTGCAACTTTACTGAATTTGTTGATCAGTTCTAATAGTTTCTTGGTGAAATCTTTAAGTTTTAACAAATATAATATCATCTGCAAACAAGGAAAATTTGACTTCTTCCTTTCTAATTTGGATGCCCTTCCTTTCTTTATCTTGTCTGATTGCTCTAGCAAGGACTTCCAGTACTATGTCGAATAACAGTGGTGAAAGTGGGCATCTTTGTCCTGTTCCCAATCTTAGAGGATAGGATTTCAGTTTTTGCCCATTCAGTATGATACTAGCTATGGGTCTGTCATATATGACTTTTATTGTGTTGATATATGTTCCTTCTATACCTGGTTTTTTTAGTGCTTTTATCATGAAAGGATGTTGAATTTCATCTAATGCTTTTTTTTAGCAACAATTGAAACGATCATATGGGTTTTGTCCTTCATTCTGTTGATATGATGTTATGCATTTATTGATTTGCATGTGTTGAACCATCCTTGCATCCCTGGGATAAATCCCACTTGGTCATGATGAATGATCTTTTTGGTGTGCTGTTGAATTTGGTTTGGGAGTATTTTGTTGAGGATTTTTGTATCAATATTCATCAGTGATATTGGCCTGTAGTTTTCACTTTTTTATCTGTCTCTGTCTGGTTTTGGTATCAGGGTAATACTGGCCTAGTAGAATGACTTTGGACATATTCCCTCCTCCTCTGTTTTTCAGAGTAGTTTGAGTAGAATTGGTATTAGTTCTTCTTTAAAGGTTTGGTAGAGTTTAGCAGTGAAGCCACTGGGTCCCAGGCTTTTCTTTGCTGAGAGACTTTTTATTACAAGTTCAAATTTGTTACTTGTTATTGGTCTGTTCAGGTTTTGGATTTCTTCATGGTTCAATATTGTTAGATTTATGTGTCTAGGAATTTTCCTATTTCTTCTAGATTTTCCAATTTATTGCCATATAGTTGTTCATAGTAGCCACTAATGATCTTTTGAATTTCTGCAGTATCAGTTGTAATATCTCCCTTTTTATCTTTGATTTTTGCAAGCCATGAGGCTTGCAAATACTATCTTATAACTCATTATTTTAAGCTGGTAATAACGTAATACTGCTTACATAAACAAACA